>NC_080046.1:59470859-59807987 GCF_012489685.1 Lotus japonicus | reverse complement strand
CCAAACAGTATATCAGTATCTAATCTATCACCCACCATACACATCTTGGAGCTACTTAGGTTGAATCTGCTTAAAAAAAGTTATATGCTGAGAAAAAAATATCAAGTAAAACACACAAATCAGTAAAGTAAAGCTCTTAACTGCCTTACTTCTTAAGTAAAAACTCCATCATAAAATTTGATGGCTTCCCCACTACAACAGGCTCCTTCTGGGTTGATCCACATATTGCAGCAACCATACAACCCGCACCTGCAATTCAAATTTTGTTCATTATGAGGCCGTACAATCAAGTTACATACTGATTCTCCACCCATAAAATGGAGTTTAATAAAGGACCTGGCCATTCTTGGAAAGCAGTCATATGTCCTACTGCATCACGGTTGGTAGCAATGAAAAGGCATCCTGGATTTTCGCGTATGCAAAGGGTTCCATACCTATTAGATGAAATTTGAAATATCAACATATGAAACCGCTGAAAGAAAGTAATTACATTAATGTGGATAGAATTCTCAACATAGCTGTTGTATTAAAAGAAAAGCTACCTGTTCAACTAAAGCATAGCAAAATTAATACGCAGACTACTATTAACTTTCTAAGTCAATATTAGTGTTCTCGATAGAAAAATAATTTGTTCAATACATAATTTTTGCAATCTTATGAACTTAATTCAATAGCCTACAGATCTACCCATATAAGTCTTATGAAGCTTTAAATTTTTAACAGACTGATGATGACGCTGAACTAAAATCTTCAGATGTTCAGTTAAGCCAGCTTGGTCAAAAGAATATCCACTATCCAAAACAGATACTTCAGATCATTCGAGCAACTGGAATACAGTGCTGAAAGTATTGATATTTATTTGGGATTCTACATATTTATAAGTCGTCAAGGGTTTGGAACTAAAAAATGGAGACAAGGATCAGGAGCAACATAAACCAGAAGGTCAAACGCTCGAGAAGAGAACCAGTGAAAAGATTTTCTTACTGAAGCTTGTAATAGTTAATGTTTGGATCTATACCAACCACTACAGCTCCAACCTGCAAGAGTGAACTCATCAGTTAACTGCAAGCACCGATCTCAATCAAGATACTCAAAGTAACCAAGAGCTAGGTGTTACATTACACTCTTATCATGTTCAAAAAAGCCAATCTGCTTCAGGTCTACTGCTTTATTCGCATCTCCCTGCAATTATTGAATGATTTAGTGAGGATAACTTGAAAGACAATTTTGAGATTCTCATCCCTCAGTCTTTATCTTGTTTGAATCATGCATTGCCATTAAGTAAATGTAACCTAAAAAACTATGATTTCACGAGGCATACTGTTAGTGCAAGGGTTACCCTTCTAACAAGACACGCACAAGTACATGTGAGTTGATCCTACTCATTTAAAGTGAATAATCATTCAAACAACAAAATTTACAAGCCAAGAATTAATTTGAAGAGAAAAACTAATCTAGTAGAGCAACAATGCATGCTCCTAAGTCCTAAGTATCTCTGCTGAGAACATGAACTTAAATTACAAAAAAGGAAAGGGAAAAGAAGGGGGATGGGTTATAAACTTATAATTTACAAAATGATCAGAACTTACAGGCCCACCAAAAGCTGTGAAGCCAGCAAGCTGCAACTCCTCCAATATACCTTCTCCACCAATTACATAAACCTGAATTTTGAGAAGAACACCAATGGCAGAAATAATTATATGTAGGCAAGTGGCTTACTGAGACAGGACAACTCTAAAGGGAAAGTAAAAATTAGGGTCCTCTTTGGTATAAAGAAGTGTTTTAAGTTTCAAATTTTGGATAGTAATAAAAATCTCTCATTTTTGTTTTCACTTTAGTTTCTGATTTCCAAAATTTATACAATTTTGTCTCTGCTCCCATACAAATAATAGAATAGATTTTGGCTTTAGAATCAATTGTACAAGTATTTCCAAACATGCACTAAATGGTTGAAAGCAAGCAAGCTAGCCTTTTTGCAGTTACCAATGAACAATATTGTCAAATAGCGGTTATAGCAGCGCTATAGCGTAACACAACACTCTGAGGGCTCACTGCTATTCCACTATTATAGGATTTTTGGCTTTCCGCTACTTTCCACGATCCGCGATTAACAACACTACTAGTTAACTAAGAATAGAGTAAAATAATAACATTTTCTTATACCAAACACACCCAAAATCAGCTGAAACACAAAACTTCACCATGCACCATTGATTGAGAAGTAAGCAACCTTGTTCTGTGAAGGGAAATTGTTGAGCTTCAAATACATAGCAGCAGCAAAAGAGGATGAGAAGATCTCATCCTGTGAAACAGGAATCCCCAAGGAACAGAACTTTTCGGCGTATTTGGACCTGGATTTCAAGGAATTATTGGTGACAAAGACGAGCTTCTTCCCCTTTGAACGAAGCATGTGGAGAGTTTCGGAAGCGCCATCGATGAGTTCATCACCCTTCCAAATCACACCTGGTTCAGTGAAGTAGTAGGTAACCAATTAACAAAATCATGATTCATGGATGAATGCAGGTAAGGTAGAGCGTAGTAGTACCATCGCAATCGAAGAGAAAAGCTTCGACGGAATCGAAGAGGTCTCTGAAATTCTCTGGTGACAGAGGCTGCGAATGCGAACTCGTCATCAAACTGCAGAGAACAGCTTCGTCTTCTTTGCCTGGGATTGGATGGGAATGCTCAGTGGAGAGTGGAGTAGACGAAAGAACAACACCTTTTCTCTCCAATGGAATACAAGGAAATAAGGTCCAGTTTGGAAGAGCTTATTTAAACTTATCTGACAGTATATGTCAGTGTTTAGGAGGGCTTATGCAAACAGCTTATAGCCTGTCATAAGCTATTTTCAGCTTATTTTCATAAGCTACTCAGAATAGCTTATGAGAAACAGCTTATGCTTATGTACAGCTTATTTTCAATTTATTTCAATAAATTTTTAAAAATAGCTTATGTCATAAGCGCTTAATTAAGCTGTTTTTCCAAACGGGGCCTAAAATTTTTATTTTTGCTTATTTTTCTTCTTATTTTTTTCCTTATAAGTATCATCTACCCAAAACAATGAGTCAATATTGGAAAAAAAAACAAATAAAAAAAACGTTATTGTTACAATTTTTTTATGTGGTTGCTTTAAAATTCTTTAAGTTGGTTATAATTAAAAGTAAGGTTGGATTTAATTACATAAATTAAAAAAAAATGTTTACATCCTCCAATGTTGCTTCTCTAATATTGTTGTCACTAACTCACTATCCATAATCGCATTGTTGTTGTTACCTGATATATCTTCCACCTAAGAGTGGGTATGAGATCGTTACACGGTCTGTTTCGATCTTGAAATATGAAATTAAGACAAACCTTCCATAATAAAAATGTGAACCGATTTATGATCTAAATCAACATCAGGGCGAGTGATGTGTTGGACGGATGAATGAGGTGGGTTAAAGCAAGTGAGATAATTGGTATTGGATTGGGTAGAAATTAAAGAAAACAAATAAGAATTTTGTGGTTGTCATGTGCTGTGAATAAAAATGTATAAAAATGTCAGTTTCATAGAATTTTTTTTTTTTTATAAACTAATAGAAATTTAATTGCGTGGCTATCATATGCTGCGAAGAAAAATGTCATCTTCATAAAAGCTAAAGCATCAGTTTAAAAAAAAAAGTAAAAGCATCTTTATCCGCAGCAAAATGAGCATTTTGTGATATTTTAAAACACCATCATAAAAAGCCCCACTTTAGCCAAGTAATCAAGCAAGGAATTAGTTTCGCTTGGAGCATAGTGCATCACTAGAGCCTTCATGTGCAGCCTTCAAATGTAACATGTCTAGAACAATTTGGCCATACTGATTAGAAGAAACCGTTAGATTTATTTATAATTAGTTCTCTCTTTTGTTATGTGGATTAACATTATCAATTAATTAAAATATATTTTATTTGGTTATTAATATTAATTATGTGAATTATTAATTTAATTCAATTACATGTATTATGATGGATGATAGATTAGGCTTTTGTTGTTAACTGTCCTATGATGGGTTAGGTTAGTTAACTTTACCTAATGAGGGGACTCTGGTATCAACTGGTAATAAATAAACTGCTGCCCCATTATACAGTTTATCGAGAGAAAACGTATTACCAGGTGTAGAGAGCAGTTCCACCCCTCTCGTGTCCTTTCACTATCATTCTCTGGTCAAACAACAGACTTATGTATTCTTCAATCATTTCAGGTGCACAATTCATTTTACACTCTTGAATTGCAACATGCTCTAATCTCTATCTATATCTATATGATCTATTTGGATCAATTAAATTCAGCAGAAACATCATAAGTCCTAACCATCAAACAAGTTCACCTCAAGGGAATCATTCTCCACAATTACTTGAGGTAAGTCAAGATTGATAACCAAGTTGAAGGCTGTCTTTATTCAAAAGTTTGTAAGTAATTTAATAGTATAAAATTTGTATAGGCGCATATACAAGGCCGGCCCTGGGCCTGTGCAAGCAGGCCCACAGCCCAGGGCCTCCAAAAAGAAGGGGCCTCAAAAAAAAAAATTCTCAAAGACTACGGTTTCTAAAGTGTGGCCTAAAGTTTTTATGCAACAGCTTTGAAACTGTTGTCTTTTCTTCTGCTGATTATAACTAGAGAAGATGCACATTATAGCTTGATTCTCCACTCTCCAGCTTTGTCTTGAGTTGCTTCCTAAAGTGTGGCCTAAAGTTTTTATGCAACAGCTTAGAAACCGTTGCCTTTTTAGATTTTTGGCCACAGTTTTTTGACTGGGGCACACGTCCGTTGCCTTTTCTCAAAAAACTACCCTACTTTACTAAATAATTTAAATAGATAATGTTCCTTAAAAAAAATTATTAAGGGTCTATTTTTATTATTTGTCCAGGACCTCCAAAATGTCAGGACCGGCCCAGCGCATATAGAGTATAGACAACCTAAAGTGTATCTAAAGTGTATATGTGAATAAACAAACATACCACGTGAACCACACATAACTATATTAAAAGAAGACTTTTGTTTTGTTATAGATATCATAACCACAGAATTCATCTCGACCTCACTGATTGATGAGCATTCGTGACGTGTTCTAATATGAACCATAGGATCTGATACACTATCGGCATATTGGAAGAGTTAAACACTGGATCAAAACGCACTTTGGGTCAAAAAAACTGTACAACGCCCGGTACGATCCTCGTGGCTCGTGGGTGCAAAGTGCGGACAACGAGGGCATCGTGGGCCAATCCCACGTTTCACAGGATCCGATTCCGACAAAGATACCAACCCACCAATTGAAACATGACACGCGGCGTTTTGCAAATTTAGGCACACCAATATAGTCGGTGTAAGACTGACAGGGGCTAAACTAGACATGCTGAAAATTGCACAACATGATTTAGTTAAATACTTAAATCACAATGCAAATTGCAAAGAAGTTCAATTTTATTTGGTGCAAATAGGGGTGTACTCGGACCGGATTGGTTTGGATTTAGGGTGATAAAATGTCCGAATTAATCAAATATATTCGGTTTGGGTTGGTTTGGATTTCATGATTTTTACTTCTAAATCCGAACCAAACCAACCCGATCTCAATCGGATTGGTTTGGATGATCGGATTTAAAATAAAAAAATATTATTTAGAAATATGCATGAAAATTATTTTAAAAACGTGAAAAAATATAAATAATATAGAAAAATCTAACATTTTTAAAGAACGAAACATTCAATAATGACATAATCCATATAATCTAGATAAAACTATCATCTCGAATACAAATATAAATATGTAATGTAATAGGCTGAAATTGTTTGAGTTTAATGTAAAACAATTCTCAATTCATTGGGTTGGTTCGGATTGATCAGTTTTTCAATCCCTAAATCCGATACCCGAACCGATGGTGATCGGATTTAGTAAAAAATATCCGAACGAACCAATGATCCAATCCAACCCACCATAATGTGTTCGATTCGGATCGGTTTAATCGGATTCGCGGATTGGATCATACCCACTTACACTCCTAGATGCAAGTACTAGTTTGTTTAGGCGTACATATTTCATTGTAGATTTCTGCTTTTATTTTGTAGTAACCCACCAATTTTATTTCATAAGATTTAGTATTAAATTTTTTCACATATTATTACTAATGTTTATGCGATCCCCACACCTACACTACATAGAAGACATTGGAAAAACGAATGAATATGTCTCGTCAAAGTTAGAAGAGGCTTGTTTAACTAGTCCATGCAATGTTAGTTTAATTAAAAATTATTAGTCTAATGATAGCAGCAGAACTTGGAAGAGCGTTGTGGTGGTGGATGGTGTTGGTGGAGATTATTGTAATGGTGGTGGTGTTATAGGGTAATAGTGGCGGCAATGACGGTGGCAGTTCGGGTGGTGGTGGTGTTGAAAGGTGATGGTGTCAGTGGCGACGGTGGTGATCAATGACGAATCCACCTTGTAGAGTACGAGGGCAATTGCCCTACAAACTTTTTGATATTTCCTTAATACTATGTGTTTTTTCCTTAGTACTATGCGTTGTTTGTATTATGTCTTACAATTTTTTTATTTTCTTACTACTATATGTATTATTTGCCCCGACTACATATTTATATGCATGTGTGTATGTATATTGCTCCCACAACACAAACTTTTTGAATCTGTCACCGGTGATAGTGATGACGACAGTGGTGGAAGGTGGTGGTGGAGATAATGGAGGCGACATTAGTGGTAGCGGTAGAGGCGGTGGTAGTGGCGGAGATGGAGAGTGGTGGTGGATTAAGTATTTTCATTTAACTTATACATCACATTCTTATCATGTCTTATTCACCATCTATAATGTGAATTAAATAATCCATCATTTTAATGTGTAAGAGTAAATTGATGGATAACCATATACAATACAATGTTAACACCAAACAATGTATATGCCTATAATGCGCTTTATAAGCTTATATTATCATGTCTAATACAACGTGACAAACGAGTCCTAACACATTTGATGAGTTTTAAGAGCCCAACAGACACTATCGTGGTAATAGTGCACGCATATACATTGATATCATATGTGAAGTGGAAATTACAAATGTATACTAAAATGTTGTCTTTTTAAAAAAAAGTAGTAAAAAAATAAGAAGCCAAACACGCATACGCGTTATGTAGACTATTGAGTTTATGCCCCCAACCTAGGGATGACAATAGAACCGAACCTGTGGATACCCGTCCGAACACGATCCAATTTCATGGGTAAACCTCGAGATGATTGAGTTTGAAATTAGTGAAACCCGCATCCGAACAATATAGTTAAAATTACAAAATTATTTTATATATATTATGTTAACAATTTGATCATATTTGAACAACAAAATACTATATTTGCTTGCAAAGAAGATATACAAGTTTTTTTCAAATTAAAATCGCGTTTTATTTTGAAAAAAAGTCACAAAAATAACAATTTGACAATTTAGAGGAAAAATGACTTTTATATTACATGAATCTCTTTGTGCTCCTTTCATCATCGCACTCTCTCTCTCACTCACTCACACACACACAGTAGCTCTCTCTCCTTACTTGTCTCGTTGTTTCTCGTCCTCTCTCTCTCTCTCTCTCTGTCTTTATTCCCCGCCCTCCCTTTCTCTTCGCTTATATATATTTTTCTCATTGCAATTTTCACCATCCCCTCTCTCTCTCTCTCTCTTCCTTTGCATTATTCATCAATGGCAGATCTCAAGTCCACATTCTTGAATGTCTACTCCGTCCTCAAATCGGAGCTCCTCCACGACCCCGCCTTCGAGTGGTCCGATGAATCTCGTCAATGGGTTGACCGGGTACATCTTCCTTCCTTCTTTCAATCTCTTTCATCTTTCTTCACATCATTGGTAATCGGATTCTAATTCCTTCATTGAAATTGAAAACTAAATTGAAATTTCAACATGTTTCCATAAAGGGTCACTGTTCGGTGTTTACCCTCGTTAATCACGCCAATGTGGGTGTTTATTTGGGGAGTAATTAACAAGCTCAATTGCATTTTGTGATTATATGTCTAATGTCGTCCCTGATTGATAGCTCAAGTGGTAAGAGCTAGAAGACATATGGGTCGGGGTGAGGGAGGTCCAGAGATCAATCCCTGGAGGGCGGAATTTAAAAGATGTCTCATGTGGATGCGGTATCCAACTTAATAGCAACACTTTGTTTCTTTTGGGTTTTTTTTTTCCTGTGAAATTTTATCTTTACAATGCAAATATTAGACTTGTATTGATGAGTCTGTTAAAAAAAATCAATCAAATACACTGCAATGATCAAGAGATGTCTTTGTTTCTGGTGGAATATTTAAGTTAGTGTATGTTTGGGAATCTATAATCAATTCTTGCTGAGTAAAATCACTTTTGGGGAGTCAATTCAAACATTTGTTTCCCACTGCCAATATAAATTATGTGCAGAAGTTAGAGAGAGTAGCTTGTGCATTGAACAAAATCAATTGTGAGATTTCACAACATTACCCTACATAAACCATTTTTTTCATAAATTTATCCAAACATAAATCACTTCACTTTCAACTTACAGTTACCGTCGTCAACTTTACCAAAATCAATGATGATAATAACGCTGATCCAAACACGCACTAGAACCCTTTGTACTTTCAACACACGTATCGGTATTTTTGTTTCTTGTGGAAAGATTCACATGGTTCTGTACTTTTGAAACTCTTGTATTTTCTTGAGTTATGAATCATAATGATAAAACTTTGACTCTACATGTCTGGTCAGATGAACTAACGATATTAGGTTGCCATTTCATTGGAACATGCACATGTGTTTTGTTATGCCACTTAACGTTTCTTGTTCTGTATTTTATTACAGATGCTGGACTACAATGTTCCTGGAGGTAGGACTTGAGGATTTCTTTTAAGTTTGTACTGAATAGCTTATAAGTATTGTAAGTTGTAACTATACCCCCTAGAAAAAGGAAGGGAAGGGTATTCAGGAAGCACTTTTGATAGAGATAAAGCCTATTGACATACAGATGGATTATAACTTACATTGCAGGGAAGCTGAACCGTGGTCTGTCAGTTATTGACAGCTATAGATTGCTAAAAGAAGGACAGGCATTAAATGATGACGAAATTTTCCTTGCTAGTGCTCTTGGTTGGTGTATTGAATGGGTATGGTGATCAAAAGCTCTTGCTTTTTTAGTTGAATGGTTAAACTAGTTCTAATCACTTCAGAAGTTTACTTTGATGGCATTGTGGAATCATACAACTGTCTTTTGATGAATTTTGCAGCTTCAGGCATATTTTCTTGTTCTTGATGACATTATGGATAACTCTCACACACGTCGGGGTCAGCCATGCTGGTATAGAATACCCAAGGTCTGAAGAATAAGTAAACATGTGCTGTCATGTTATATTTTTATTGCTGTGATGATAAAGTAATTACCTCTATTTACTGTATGGTGAAGGTTGGACTGATTGCAGCAAATGATGGAATTCTCCTACGAAATCATATTCCCCGTATCCTTAAGAAACACTTCAGGGGAAAGCCATACTACGCTGATCTTCTTGATTTGTTCAATGAGGTAATACAATTGTCAGGGTTTGAATTATTATGGATTTCATCTTGCTTATAACCTTAAACTTGACTGTGTTGATTTACTATTAGGTTGAGTTCCAGACTGCTTCAGGACAGATGATAGATCTGATCACCACACTGGAAGGAGAAAAGGACCTTTCCAAATACACATTATCACTGTGAGTACGGAAAAAATAGGAAAGCAATGGTGAATTTTTTATTTATTGATAAACCCTCTTTTCTGACCAACATAAAATTCTGGCACATATGTGAACGTGAGTGTGGTAATCATGCAAAACACAATATTTCTACCAAGAGAGCAGTACCATATCTTTCCTACTAGACATATACTTGGCAGTATTTATGGTATAAAATGAGGGACGGCTGTTGATTCTGCTATCTGACAGAATATTTTTGTGTGAGCTCTGCTTAAGATTTCCGAAAGAACAATGCTAAGTTCTTTTTGGATGCGCATGCTAATGAGTATCATGTGAAATTTGGATGTTATCTATTCTTCCCTTCTGGCTAGCTAGCAGCGTGCTAAGTTTCAATCCAATTTCATATTTCAACTTCAGTGTCTTGTCTGTTTTTTTCTCTTGAATCAATACTAATATAAGGACATATTCTGCAGGCATCGGCGTATTGTTCAGTACAAGACTGCCTATTATTCATTTTACCTTCCAGTAAGTGTTATATCCTACATTTTTGTCTTGCTTCCCTAATTTAGGTTTCTTCCTTGTCTCTTTCGGATCCAACAAGTAAACAGATAACAGAACGCATGTAATATGTTCTTCTGTTTGTAGTCACATGTTTTCCTTTTATCTTCCCTCTGTTTTTATTGTAAGTATGCCATATTGTTTCCACCAAGACTTCACTAAAAAAAAAAATTATTTTCTAATCGATATGTTTACAATACTTATCCTATCACACCGAATAAATGTTGTCATTGTTGTGTTATTTATCTTGTGCATATGTGCTCCTTTCACAGGTTGCATGTGCATTGCTCATGGCTGGTGAGAATCTGGATAACCATATTGATGTGAAGGACATTCTTGTTGAGATGGGAACATACTTTCAAGTTCAGGTAACTCTTTGTTTGCATTGCTCTGACCTCATTTCTTTTTGCACAATGCTGCATCTGCCTACATATTGTCACTATCAGATTGAAATCTTTCTTGAAAACTGTATTTAACCTATCTGTTCTCATTCTTTTTCTCTCGTGTTTCAGGATGATTATTTGGATTGCTTTGGTGATCCTCAAACAATTGGAAAGGTAAGCATACTAGATAATGGATACTGGAAACATCAATTTCTTCATAATCTCATTCTAGTTATCTACGGAGCCAGATAGGTACAGATATTGAAGATTATAAATGCTCTTGGTTAGCTGTGAAAGCAGTGGAACTTAGCAATGAAGAACAAAAGAAAGTTTTATATGTAAGTGAGAGTCCTATTATTTCCTGGTGCTTCTTTACATTTGTTTTTTCCTCCATAGTTAAACTGGGGCATAAATTACTCATTTCTGTGATGCCCAGGAAAACTATGGGAGACCAGATCCAGAAAATGTTGCTAAAGTGAAGGTCCTGTATAACAAGCTTAATCTTCAGGTTTGGACTTCGTTTATAGCTATTTGCGGTTAATAATTTATTGGCAAATGCAACCCTGAACTTGTATCTTTGCTATATCAAACATGATCTAATTAGGCAAACAATAAGGAAACAAAATTAAGATACTAAATGAAAAAGAATATTTCCCCACAGTGAAAACATCATATTATTATGTTGATATTCTTTTTATTATTTACTCAAATTCCGAATGAATAGGGTGTATTTGCTGAGTATGAGAGCTCGACCTATGAGAAGCTTGTGAGCTCCATTGACGCTCATCCTAGCAAAGCAGTTCAAGCTGTCTTGAAGTCCTTCTTGGCTAAAATTTACAAGAGGGAGAAGTAGATTCAATCTAAGGCCGGGGTCAAAATTGTTGAAGATGCTATAGAATCTAGAATCCTGATTTCTATCTAGAGCTGTACTTCTGAAAAATTGATCTTCTTATTATTGTCCCTTTGTATTTTTCCCTTTTGAGGGTGATAAATCTTGTTGTATTTTATCATGTAAACTGTCTTGTGTTACTTGTTTGGTTACTAATAATCTTTCTTATTCTAAATTTGAGGTTGATCTTGTATTCTTGTTTAGATCCTTTACAATCTACATACAGCATATGAACAACCGCACCTTATGCAGTTTGTCCATCATATTTTTAACTGCACCCGTATGAGCAATGTTTTGAAAATCCTTAAAAAGAAATTCATGTGGCTTAGACAATTATTCTTACACTATTAGTTAAATATACTTGATAAACAATTAAAAAATCATAAAATGTTTGAAGACAGGTTTTTCTTAATTAATGAGGCACATATATAGCCTGGTGGGTGAGTGGTAGCTAGATGGAAAGGAGGAAGACCAACTGGTCAAGCCAGCAACACGTTCTTTTTTCTATATTGCTTGAGCAGGGTCCTACTTGTAGTTATGAACACAGAATATTTCCACACATTTTGTGGAAAAGAATTGTAGAGATGATAGAGTATGATGAAAATAGAAAAATAAGGGTGTAATAGATGATGTAATGAGAAAAAAATGCTGTTAAAATACACGTTGTCATATCTATATTTTAGAAAAATGCTAGTACTTATCCCTCTATAGCATTCAGCTACCTTCTAATTTCAGCATATGGATTAAAAGAGAGTATGTCCTATTAAACCAACATAAATAGTTAACTCAAAAGTATCTTCTATACATGATCTTTCTCTTTTTAATTCATAAAATTAAGGACGTTAGTTAGTTGATACAGTAAACTCCAGTCATGATCATGTTTTTGGATCTAGTCATAATGCTCATAGACGGCACGGCAGGGTGGACGTGTGTGCCCTCCAAAATGGACCCCATCCTCCATGCTGCCATTTGACAAACTCAAACTAAAGTGTGGCCTATTCTTCCACTCAACTCAACATCAAATTCATACACCCTTCGTCACGAAACAGAAAAAGAAAAAAAAAACTTATTTCTTCCTCTAATCATTTGGATCACTAGTGACATTCTTCATAGATTTTCTTTTTCCTTACTTTTGCAGCATGTTTCAATTATACTTTATTTCTTGCATCGCCTAAATGAGTTTAAACTCCTAATCCTAGATAAATTAATAATATTTATGATAAATAATAAAATAAAATATACAAGTGTTTTCTTCAAAAAAGTCAGAAAGAAAGAGGAGTACTAATAACACTCTCTTTAATACTATCTCATTAATCGGTTGAAATTCATATAAATCTCACATTTTTAATTGATCTCAGTTAAACTTTAACCGATCAATAAGAAAATGTTGGAAGATAATGTTGAACAAAGACTTTTGTTAGCATTTTTCAAAACAGAAAGCACAAGTACATATATAGTAATAAAATTTTCATAAATATGAGAAAGAACAAAAGAGGAAAAAGTTACCAGAAACCGCAGAGGAGTAGAAAGGTAAAGAGTGGAGGCTTTGTGTTTGTGGAAAACTTCTACTTCCACAATCTATTCCAAAGTCATACGCGCCGTGTCCAACAGTTGAACAAAATGGTGTCAATTTAATAAATAAATACAATTAAAAAAAAAAAAAGTGTTTCTACTTTTCAACTCACAAAAACAAAACTGCATCTCCCTCTCTTTCCTATGATCCTATCCACTTCCCTTCAATTCAATTCAATCATTCCATTTCATTCTGAGTCTTCACTCATTTAATCTCTCTGATTCATTTTCCACCCTCCAATTCTTCTTTTGAAACAACTATTGACTTGTGTTCATTTACAAGAGAATCCATTTGGAATTATTTTTTAAATAAATCAGCAGTTCCCACAGCATTTCTTTCGGTGGAATCAAGTGTTTTCTTGTTTTTTTATTACATGATTAATGATTCTGTCTGTTTTCTGAGTCAGTTTTTTCTTCTTCTTCTTCTTCTGTTTACTCAACGTTTTGAACAGTGTTTGAACAGTTTGATTCTTAGTTTTCCAATTTCCATCAAGTTGTTCGCTTTTTCTACTTCCCAGCGACCCATTTGTAAACCTTGCATTACCCTTTTGGAAAATCCTTCTGGGGTGCTCTGTAGATTCAGGGCAATAACAAAAGTTGACATTTTGACTTCAAATTTTTGGTGCTTTTTTTTTTGTTGAATAATGAAGCTTGTGGTTCGGGTGATTGAAGGAAGGAACTTGCCACCGATGGATCCTAATGGGTTGAGTGATCCGTACGTGAGGCTGCAGTTGGGGAAGCAGAGGTTCAGGACTAAGGTGATCAAGAAGAGTTTGAATCCCAAGTGGGATGAAGAGTTTAGCTTTAGGGTGGAAGACCTTAATGAAGAGCTTGTTATCTCTGTCATGGATGAAGATAAGTTCTTCAATGATGACTTTATGGGCCAGCTTAGAGTTCCAGTCTCACTTGTTTTTGAGGAGGATATCAAATCCCTTGGCACTGCTTGGTATACTTTGACACCCAAAAGCAAGAAGTTCAAGAACAAGGAGTCTGGTGAGTTATTCTGCTGAATTAAACTCTTGTTGTATCCTGTAGTTTATTGCTTAGTACTTACCTATAAATGGTGTGGCCACATTTTTGCTTCTTTCTCAACTAGCAGTTATGTTGTTTATTTATGTCATATGTAAATCCCTAGTTTGATTAAGGTTTAGCCACATCACATTGGCACTCAAATGGTTTTTGATCATTGCAATAGATCAATTTGTTCTCACTAAGAAGTAGCTTGTGGAGTATTTTGATGTCAAAAAGGTATCATTTAAGAAACAATTTGATGCAGTAATATTTCGAAAACCAAATTGATGTTCTGAAAGCTAAGACCAAATGAGGTTTTACCCTACTTAATTGTGTTAACCTCCGCTGCTATATCGGCTTTGTACTTTATTTACATAACAGATAACATGATGTGACGCCATGATGCTCATAGTCGTAGATAACGTGGTCTATATTGCTCTATTTCTAACCTGAGACTATGGATTGTACATCTCAAAGGGCATTTCGATATGTACAATCCATAGTCTCGACATTGCTAAGTAGACCTTGTTATCTGTAGGCATCATGGCGTGAACTGATCTGTCTAGCTGATTCAGTTATTTGAAAAGGCTTAGGGTGTGTTTGTTTTTCTGTTGGCTTCCGTTGCAATGCTGTTCCATGTCACATTCCTGATTTCTGAGGCACATTCAGCTGACAAAGCTCACTTGTTGGATTGCTTAAACGTCTGTTCACGTTGCTCCAACAACTATTCAAACACACCATTAGTTGTTGACATTGTTTATACACCCAAGTCTTTTTGGAAAATAATGTGCTTAATAACTGTGAACATGAATGTATGAATCTTGATTTTGCTGTTATCTTTAACTTCAACTCTTGTCATTTTTTTTGTCAGGTGAGATTCGTTTGCACATTTACTTTTCACAAAAGAGCGCATCTGTGGAGTCAAACGTTAATGGTGATCTGTTATTCCATCCAAGAAAACTTGCTGATTCAGCTACTGAATCGCCTTCGAGATCTTCCACGGGTCATTCAAGCTCATCTTCTCCTCTGAGGGAAGATATTGTGTCTGCTAAGGATGAAAAGTCTGGTACACAAAAAACACTCACAGGCAGAATTGCTCAAATCTTTAATAAGAGCTCTGATATGTCTTCAACCCCATCCCGGAGAAGCATTGACTCAGACCAATCTGAAATTAGTAAAGCAGAAATTAGTGAGATCACAACTGAGGATCAGTCCACTCCTCAGTCCACTAATGAGACTTTTGAAGAAGCTATGAGAAAAATGCAGTCAGCAGATCAAGGCAGTGAAATTCCTAGCAACCTACCACTAGGGGTGTTTATTGATCAACACTATATTATTGCACCAGAAGACTTGAACAAGTTTCTATTTTCATCTGAATCAGATTTTCTAAAGTCATTGACAGAGATTCAGGGTAATACGGAATTGCAAATTGGTCCTTGGAAGTTTGAGAATGGCGGCGAGAGCTTCAAAAGATTAGTTACATACGTCAAGGCTCCCAGTAAGTTAATTAAGGCTGTCAAAGCCTATGAGGAACACACATATTTAAAAGCTGATGGGAAGAACTTCGCTGTTCTAGCCAGTGTCAGCACTCCTGATGTTATGTATGGGAGTACCTTTAGGGTTGAAGTACTCTATGTGATCACACCTGGACCAGAGTTGCCCTCAGAAGAACAGTGTTCACGTCTGGTTGTATCATGGCGAATGAATTTTTTACAGAGCACCATGGTTAAAGGAATGATCGAAAATGGGGCTCGACAAGGTATGAAAGAAAGCTTTCAGCAGTATGCTGATTTGTTATCTCAGACTGTTAAACCTTTTGATTTAAAGGACCTTAGTTCTGGTAAGGAACAAGCTTTGGCATCATTACATGCAGAGCCCCAGTCAGATTGGAAGCTGGCAGTGCAGTATTTTGCTAATTTCACAGTAGTCTCAACCATTTTCATGGGATTGTATGTGCTTGTGCACATATGGCTGGCTGCACCCAGTACCATTCAAGGGCTTGAGTTTGTGGGACTTGACTTGCCAGATACAATTGGTGAATTTGTTGTTTGTGCTGTCTTGGTTCTTCAAGGGGAACGCATGCTGCGTTTAATCTCACGCTTCATACAAGCCAGAGCACGAAAAGGTAATCCCACATTGATTGAATTCAAACATTTCATGTTTCAACCTTCTGGTTTTCTCCTTGACTTAGTGTTGCTTTTAATCGAGTTGCTTTGAGTTTGTTTCCCACTCATCTCTTAATTGTTCAGTGTGCGTTTACTTAATTTAATGCCCATGTATTGAATATTTTTTTGGTACTCCAATATTAGGCAGTGACCATGGAATTAAAGCACAAGGAGACGGGTGGTTACTAACTGTTGCCTTGATTGAAGGAAGCAATTTAGCTTCTGTTGATTCTAGTGGGTTCTCTGATCCATATGTGGTGTTTACTTGCAATGGGAAAACAAGAACCAGTTCAATCAAGTTCCAGAAATCAAACCCTTTATGGAATGGTGAATATCATGATATCATTTATTATTTGTTGTCTTATAATTTGAATATAAACAAATCTATGAATGCTGTGATCTAATACTTAACTCTACTTTTCCCTCTAACTGATCTGTATTATCATATGATCAATTGATTTTGTCAAGAATATTGTCTATCTCTACAGAAATATTTGAGTTTGATGCAATGGACGATCCTCCTTCTGTGCTGGATGTGGAAGTTTATGATTTTGATGGGCCTTTTGATGAAGCTGCATCTCTAGGACATGCTGAAATTAATTTTCTAAAAGCAAACATTTCAGATCTTGCTGATATATGGGTTCCTCTTGAAGGAAATTTGGCTTTGGCAGTTCAGTCTAAGCTGCACTTAAGAATTTTCTTGGACAACACTAGAGCTGGAAATGTTGCAAAAGAATATTTAAATAAAATGGAGAAAGAGGTTGGGAAGAAGGTATGTAAAACACTTAGCTTTTTCAGTGTTGTAATCCTCTTTTTCCATCCTTCTTTCTTTCTGACTTCTTTTAAAAACATTGTAGATTAATTTGCGGTCTCCTCAAACAAATTCAGCATTCCAGAAACTCTTCGGGCTTCCACCTGAGGAATTTCTCATCAATGATTTCACCTGTCATTTGAAAAGAAAAATGGTCCTGCAGGTGTGGTTATTATATGATTTGATTTTGAAAGTCACATTCAACTTTTCTCTTTGGTATTTATTGGTACATGCTTCTTTGGTATTATCTCATCAAGTTGCCAATGTTTCTCTCCAGGGCCGCCTATTTCTGTCCGCAAGAATAATTGGATTTCATGCAAATTTGTTTGGAAAGAAGACAAATTTCTTTTTTCTTTGGGAAGATATTGAAGACATTCAGGTCATTCCTCCTACATTTTCATCAATGGGGAGTCCAATAATTGTCATAACTCTTCGGCCAGGTAGAGGTACCG
The DNA here is from genome assembly GCF_012489685.1 of Lotus japonicus. Lineage (NCBI taxonomy): Eukaryota > Viridiplantae > Streptophyta > Magnoliopsida > Fabales > Fabaceae > Lotus > Lotus japonicus. The sequence continues at coordinate 59,790,418 of NC_080046.1, read as the reverse complement.
ATGCAAGACATGGTGCAAAAACACAAGATCAACAAGGCAGGCTAAAGTTCCATTTCCAGTCCTTTGTGTCTTTTGGTGTTGCACACAGGTAACTTATTTCTTATGTATAAATAGCTTCAACTTCTATGATAATTTTCGGTGTTCTCTGTTTTGCCAATCTTTTTTCCTTTGCCCTGTTTGTTTAGGTATATAGCAATACTGGCACACTTTCATAATCATGGTAGCCAAAGTCTCAATTTCGATCCCTTAATCTTACAATTATGCAATTACAATGCACCTGTGCGAATAAAATCTGTCGCATAATCCTTTTCTGACTAAATCTGACCTTACACGCGATTAAAATTGCATAATAGCACCTTAATCCCGATTATGCGATTAAGCTCGAGTGCTCGACCCATGTGATGCGGCTCTACCTCACTTCCTAAATGTGGCCCCTTTCGCAAAGCCCCTAATTTTTTTAGCAGCCAAGCCTTCTTCTCATACTCACGTTTGTGAGCCCCCTTCTTTCCCCCATTGCACCGACAATGACGCTTTGACACCTTCGATGTGGCTCCTCCGCCGGGGACAGGAGACTGTCACTGGGGTTGGTAAGTCAAGTGGTGGTGCTGGGACTGGGGCTAGTACTGAGGCAGTTTTAGTATGACATTCCTATGAATTATGAGTTACAAAGTACAACTTTATTTAAGTGTTTTTATTTAAAGTGCTTTTATTTATTTATGCTGTTTATATGCATATACCATATATAGGAATTTTGCTGAATCTTACGAGATTGATTTACAATTAACACCCCCGTCCTCGATTAAAGGCATAATCTCGATTTTGACTACCTTGAATTTTGGTTTCTTGTATTTCTCAATAATAGAAAGAAAATCCATGTTTGATCTTAGTGCAGTTCAGTAATTGTTTGTACAATACATGGATTGTGAAACATGGGCACTTTGTTATATAGAAATATATGACAAGTGTTTTTCTTCCAGCTATTTGATTATTATTTTGACAAATTCATAGTTGCTTCTCAATTGCTCTGCCCCTATTCTCTCTACATAGATTTTGATGTGAGTTTTTCTGTAACCACCATAAATATTTCCTAGTTTTCAGAGGCTTTTCTGGCTCATCTAACTTGTTATATGATGCTTATATCTCTGAGTATGATGTGAAATGAAATATCCCTATTTCTAAGAAAAATATATGAAAATGTAACATTTATTATTATAGAAGATATTTTGTGTTACTAAGAAACTTTGAATTGGTTGTATAGAACTATCATGGCTCTCTGGAAGGCCAGATCCTTGAGTCCTGAACAGAAGATCAAAGTTGTTGAAGAGGAATCTGACACCAAAAGCCTTATAAGTGAAGAAAGTGGCGGCTCATTACTTGGCCTGGATGACGTTAGCATGTCTGAGATTTATTCCTGTGCTCTTCCAATTCCTGTAATCTCTCTTTGTCCTCTAACACATGTCCACTAATCTGTGCCACTTATTCAATTTTCAGCACACTTTTGCTATTGCTCCTGTTTGATTATATTTCTTTTCCTTTAATTAATGTAGGCCAGTTTCCTCATGGAGCTATTTAGCGGAGGAGAGTTGGATCGTCGGGTCATGGAAAAATCTGGTTGTCTTAATTATTCTTATACTCCTTGGGTATCAGAGAACAAGGATATCTCTGAGAGGGCAGTATATTACAAATTTGAGAAGCGTGTTTCGAGTTATAAAGGTGAAGTGACAAGTACTCAGCAAAGATCTCCCCTTTTGGATGGAAAGGGTTGGCTTGTGGAAGAAGTTATGAATATTCATGGAGTTCCTCTTGGCGATCATTTCAATGTAAGTTGACTCAAATCTTGGTTGTTTCAACACTTTCAGCGCCTGATCGTTATATACTTGTTTTCTATGATTTATAGCATGTTTAAATCAGCTTATTTTCCTTGGAATCAATTCTGGCACCAGACGTTTCTCGCAAACTTCTTCCGATAATTGATTTGTCCTTTAGAATCAATTTTATCATTTCATCACCTTGCACTACTGAGTAGTGTCTGTCTCCTATATGCAACAGATACACCTTCGCTACCAAATTGAGGATTCACCCCCAAAAGCAAAAGGATGTAGAGTACAAGTATTATTTGGACTTGAATGGCTGAAAAGCACAAAGAATCAGAAAAGGATTACAAAGAACATCCAACAAAATCTGCAGGAGCGTTTAAAGGTGACCTTTAGTCTAGCTGAGAAGGAGCTTTTACCAAAATAGCAAATGAACCTTCCTTAATTTGACTTAAAAATGGGAGGTAGCTGCCGCCATTTTGTCATTTCCATTTACCGGCTTGGACTGGAATATATGATGATGCATCAAATTACAAGGTTCATGCGATTGTGCTGTTTGGGGTTGGTTTGCTTGACAATCCTAACTTCACTTTATATCAGCGGAAAGAACCTGCTGGTGGGGGAACTTTGATCAGTTATAATGGTGCCGAAAATTGTGCTCTTTGGTTGATTTGCTACCAAGTCTGATCTTCACATTGTACATTACTCTTGACTCTGCAGAAGATAACTCATTCACTGACATTGCAACAACAGTTTTTAGCAGTTCAAATTTTGGGTTTGTTGTGCACAGTTAACATAGGAGGGTCAGCAACTACAATTTCCCTCACAGTAGTTAGTTGTCACAGTGTACACAGATTTAGATGAACAGCTGTTTTTGACTTTTTATCATAATGTAGGAACTAGGAAATATTGTGAACAATTTGTTAGGCCTGGGAACGCCATGAGACAAAGCACAGATCCTTTAACTCTTATTATATTGATTTGTTAAAATTTGTAACACATTCATAATAACATGGCTTTCTGGCTTTGCAATATGGAATTTATGTTGGTTGCTGACTTCTAACATAGGATTCTTGACAGTGTTTTGTTTAAAAAACAATAAAGAAGGATTTAGATTCTTATTTTTTTAAGAGTCATTACGTATTTTTCCTTTTCAGCTGCATAAGTGGAGGTGATGTGAGCTCAATAGGTTTAGGAAAGGGAGAGGGAGATAATACCCTACCTTGGAAAAACGAAGCCGTTTTCTAAAAAATTAGAATATTTGAATAATATATCACTTTACATAGGCTGTTATCGGATGGGGTAGTTCAAATTTAGGATATTTAAATGTCTAAGTCAATCAAATAAGTTTGGTTTTGGTTGGTTTGAATTTTCTGATTTTTCCTTCTAGTCAGGAACCAAACCAATCCGATCTCAATAGGATTTGTTTGGGTTTTGGGGGGTCGGGTTTGGAATAAAATGATATAATTTCAAAAGTTTTTTATAATAACTTTAAAAATGTGAAAATTTATAATAAAATACTTCATATAAACCAACACCTCCAAAAGACTAAAATATTCCATATAATTCAACGTAAAGAAACTAAAACCTATGTCACTAATACAAACATAAACAAACAGTAGAATGCTAAATCATAAGTAACTTAGGTTAACAGGTTGTGTAGGATTAAAGTAAATGTGTTAGGGTGCAATCGTAAACAAAAATAAGCAAATGTAAGGGCTCATTGGAATGAATGGTAAAAAAAAGGTTTTCAATAGAATTGAGTTGGTTCTGATTCATTAGGTGACTCCCCAAATCCAATACCCGAACATATGATGATCGAATGACCCAACCAAATCCACCAAAATGTGTTTGGTTCGATTTGTATTTGTTGGATTCGCGGATCGAACCGTACTCTTACACCCTACTTTTCAAATTTATTTATATAGTTTTTTTGTGTGTTTGAAGTTTCAATAATTTAGTAAAAATTATACACATATTATTATTAATTATATAACACTATTTAAATATAAGTGTCAACCATTATATATCAACTTTAAAATGGAGAAAATAATAATAATAATAACATATATATATATATATAATTTATCAAATCTATATAATAATTTAATCTAGTCTTAGTATTAAATATGATTACATTTATTATATAAAAGAAATTGTTACATTTCATTGTTTTTTTTATGTCCACTAAACTTTTTCCAACCTCGTTCACGCTCACTATGCTGCTACCACCGCCACTACTCTAATACCAATCTTGAACGAAGATGGTGAACCAAGATCATCTCGCGTGTCGCGGCTGCATTTTCCCGAACGAAAACCACATTTGTGGGCTCCTGAGATGATACCACCAAGAAAGGATTGAGAGGAGAATTGGAATTCTGTTTGCGAGTGGAAAGACTGATATGTAAAGAGAGACCTCTCTCTGTTTGGAGCATAGTCTTAGCCAGTGCAGGATTTAGAACTACGCCACCCTTCAACTAGTGTCGCACTTGCATAGCGGAGGAAACAACTCCCCGTCCGTAGGTTGTGGTGGTGGATGACATCCTTAATGGGAAGACACTATTGTCGGCTATCTGAGACTCTCCATCTCGAGCATCTCATAAAAAATGCTTGTCAAGCTCAAGAGAATTTTTTAAAATGCTTTAGAGAATGGGTAAAGGTTTTATGATATAAACATATATGTACCTTTCTTAAATGTTCTCTAATAAGAAGTTTGTGCTACCTTAAAGAGAATGATTATTGGTAAGTAATCAATGAGAATTATGAAGGATAAAAGTAAGTGGTTGTAGGTGAGAGATGTAATTTTAAATGAGTTATAGATAAAGAAAATGAGATAAATAGTCTTGCGAGTATAAACAATATTTTTTTTTGAAAATAGGTCAAAAGCTAAAAAACCAAAAAATTAATGTGTAATTTTTGTTGTTGTTGTGTCATCTTGAAAGCATTTTTATTTTTTACCATCCAACTTCTACTTTATGCCTATTTATATTTTTTTATCATCATATTTGTGCACTCATGATATATTGATTGTTCAATAAAATACAATTGTTATTTTCATTACGATAGTATCATGTTTGTTAAAGTAGACTATTGTGTTAGCCATAGTAAAAGAAATATTATAATGATTGAATTCAAATGAGTTAACATAAAATGAAATAAAAAAGAGAAAATTCACTATTCAATTACGGTCTAAAGTAGAAAATGAACAAGATATTAAGTGACAAACACAAGAAGCACATTGCGAGTTTGAGAGACAAAATGACAATGTAATAAGGTATAAGTGACATATTTTAAAAGAATGAAATTAGATGAAATTTAATCTTATGTAGAGAAAAGTAATTAAGAAGGAAAGAAGTGCTATCAAATGAGGCAAAATCTATTAAAAGATAAAAAAGATAATCGGGTTTAAGAACATTCTGAATAAATGTGTATCGATTATCGGGTGCTGAATCCAGAATCAAATAATGTGTACCGGATTCTGGGACCCAAACTGAAATAAAATAATGTGCACGGGGTTCTAAAATCCTGAATTAAATAATGAATTCTTAAAATTAAAATGAAATAATATGTACCAAGTTTTAAAATCAGGTACAAGTTTGCATTACATTTCCTCAAAATGCATACTGAAAATTAAAAAAATGAAATTATTTACTTACTGGGAATTAAAAACCCTAAGAAGTTGTATTTGAAACACCTTGGGAAACTGAACACAATAGAGAATGGTTAGAATGCGATGAAGACGACAGAGGCAATGAAGAACGCGACGAAAACAAAATGCGAGTGGGAGTGGTGCAATGGTGAGTGAGAAGAGTGGGAAACTTGGTTTGTCATGACATGCCTTGTTTCCCAAATGGTTTCCCTATGCCCATGTCAAAATTTGGGAATTCGTGAGTTTAGTGTTGTGGTGAGTGTGGTGCCTAGAAGAGAATGAATGAAAAAGAAATAAATTGAGAGTATGATGGGGTGGGGGTGAGTTTCTTTTTTTAGATAAGCAATGGGGTGGGGGTGAGTAATGAAGGAGGAGAGGTAATTCGGGATTTAAAATTGTTGGTAGCATGAGAAATTTCAATAGTGGGGAAATATGAGGAGAACAATTGGACAAAAATATCCCTACATAATATTAGAATTCCAAAATTTTAAAATTTGGCATTACATCTAAATTGAGGGAGATAATTGTAATAACATATTCACAAAATGATAAACATTACTGAAACAAATCAAAATTTAGCATTTCTGGTCTCTCTCTCTCCTCTCCTCTCCCTCACTCTCTATCTCCTCTTCTCCAAGACGCAGCGTTCTAAAACCCTAACTGGTGCGATTCTCTAACTTTTCATTTCATCAATCAATCTCTTAAACCATGAAAGCTTGTTCCTTTTTTCAGGGTTTCGATGTTTAGTTCACAATCATGCTTCAATTTGCTTTTGATTTTTTGAATTTCGACGATTACAAGCATATTCTGTTTTAGTTTTATCCCCAATTTGTTAGCAGATTGATACTATGTTCTTCATTCTAGGGTTGAATCAATCATGCTTTTTTTTGTGATTACCCTTTTGTCTTCTGATAATCACGTAGTGTTTATTTTCCTATGAACAAATTTCTATGTTGTTGTGGTAGTGTGTTTTGAATGTTGTTTTTTCTTCCCCTGCAACTTTTTAGGGTTTTTGTTAAGGTGGGTATTGAACAATGAACATTGCTTGTTTTGTTGTTCCTTTTGATAGCACATGGTGACATTGTGATGCAACTTGTTTGTGAGCTCAAGCTTAAGGGAGCTCAAGAAGTAACTCCATTTAGAGAGAATGTATGGGAGAGCATCAGGTCTTGATAGGTTTAAGAAAGCGCAAACTTTGGAACCTTTCTCTGTCGCTGTCAATTCGTCTTCGAGAAATGTTGCCCAACCCTCTAGCAAAAAAGTAGAAGGGCATTCCTCTGCTTGGCCGCCCGCTCAGTCGCAAACTTCTGTTCACCAATCACAACATGAGCAGCAACAGCATGCTTCTCAGAAAGCCGTGGGGGTGGAGGCGGCTCCGTTGTTGGGGCAGAGTCAGCATGTGACTCAGGTAGGAGGAGGGCAATCGACGTGGCAGCCGCCGGATTGGGCGATTGAGCCGCGGCCGGGTGTTTTTTACCTCGAGGTTTTGAAGGATGGACAGGTGCTTGATCGGATTAATCTGGACAGACGGAAGACTATCTTTGGGAGGCAAGTCCAGACTTGTGATTTTGTGCTTGATCATCAATCTGTCTCTCGCCAGCATGCTGCAGTCGTTCCTCACAAAAATGGGAGGTTAGAACGTTTTTTCTCTTGTTTTCAGTGTTAGTAGAGTAGACTCAAACATCCAATGACTCACTATATAGATGCCTTTTCTTTCTGAATTACTTATCTGAAGAATTTGTCTCAGTGTTAGTAGAGTATTCAAGGATGTTAATTTCTGTTAATCAGCCATTCATAAAACACTGCTAAGTAGCACGAAATATCTTGCTCGAACAACAAATAATCATTGACCAATCACATTTTAGCAATCATGCAAGGGGATAGGCAAAAGATAACTGTATATCATCAGATAATGACCGTATGGATGATAATGCATTTCAGGCAAAAAAAAATAATTCTAGCCATACAACAATTTTTAAACGAATATAGACAACTAAGGAAACACTTCAGTGCTTTTACATATTAAACTAGAAGTTTCTCATAAAATTTGGGTATTGATGATTCATTGAGCACAAGAGGGGACTTTGAAGGGAAAATAACGCATTATCTTTAGTGATTGAATGGCAGACACTTGCTATGTCCTGGAGTACACAGATGAATGTTTATTATTCTTTTTTTTGGCTGTTATAAAGCCCTTTCTCATACGAAACTTGAAAATCCCTTGGAAATTGCAATTTTATTGGCATTAATGAAACTATTTTTCTATTACAGCATATATGTAATTGATTTGGGATCTGCTCATGGTACATTTGTTGCAAATGAGCGATTGACTAAGGATTCACCAGTTGAGTTTGAAGTGGGGCAATCGTTGCGGTTTGCTGCATCAACAAGAGTATATGTATTAAGAAAGAATGATGCAGCTCTTTTCCCTCGGCCTCCAGCACTCACGGAGATTAATTTCCCACCACCTCCTGACCCGTCTGATGAAGAAGCTGTTGTTGCATATAATACGCTTCTGAACCGTTATGGCATCAACAAGTCTGATCTAGTGTCCAAATCTAATGAGTCTGGTAGTTCAGCAAGTGTCAAAAATAAGGATTACCAATCAGAAAGACCGGCTAAAAGAAGGAAGACTGTTGCCTTCAGGGATCAAGTCGGGGGAGAGTTAATCCAGGTTGTTGGAATTTCAGATGGCGCAGATGTAGAAACAGAACCTGGTCCAGTTGGTGTTAAAGAAGGAAGTCTTGTCGGTAAATATGAATCTCTTGTACAGATTACTGTAATACCAAAGGGGAAAGAGCAGTCCTCTGTTAAGGAGGAGGCAGATTCATCCCAAAAAGGTGTGACTGATAAACTACAAGAAGTCATGAAAAAGATCAAAACCCCTGTTAAAACTGGGATTTATGATGACCTTTATGGAGAATCATTTTCTGTCAAAGTTGGATCTTCCTGGGCATATTCAACTTCCAGTACCGGTGAACGAGCTTCTTCAGATAAGGAGGATGAAAAAGGGAATACGTTAAGTGGGAAATCAGACAGTAAGCCAAGCAATGCTGATGGAGATGAAGAGGATGATGATGATTTGTTTGGGTGACTATTGGATCCATGCAGCGTGGATTATGGAATAGATTTGTGGTATTTCTGTATGATTTTGACATCGTAGGGATTCGAAAACATGCAAAAGATTATGTTGCATGCTTTTTGTATCTTCTGGACTTATTGTTCCATACAATCCATCATTAGTGTTATCCACTGCATGCTCCACTAACTTCAAAAGATTGCGGTCTCATGGTCTAATGTTTAAGCTACCCTTACATGGAACCATTAAATAGCTCATTCAAGTCATGGTTTCTCAACATTTTCTATTATGCTGCTCCTGATATATCATCACTGAATATGGATTTGCGAGAAAGCACACTGTCACATAATTCATATGTTGATAATGTCTGGATTTAAGATACTTTAAAATGATATGCTGCCGGTTAGTCATGTTATACACATTGTAAAATAGATGTCACACTAAATTTGCTCTTAGGTTGCAGAAGGTATTCAGTGAAATTACCGAAGGGACAGGGAGGGGGCTCTGGAAAATAATTGTAGAAAAAAATTTCAACCATGCCATGAAAGAAAATAGGACTAGAATCTGCCAAGACAATATAACAAAACAAGGGGGCAGGGAATCCAAAATATGGGACCTAATGGATTGAGCATGTTGATGGGTCATTTCAATATCTCTAATAATTCAAACAAGACCAGCACAGCACAGGATGACAATGGTTCACACCCAGAAGTGAACAGAGAACTGCACACTTCTAGTTAGTTTCCAGCACAACATTGTGTACTGGACATGCTTGCTATATATTTAAATGTTCAAAATAACAAATTAAAAAGTACGATATATACGATTAAAAATGTGGTAAAGTCTTTTTAATTTTTATAAAATTATCAATATTTATAATATTTCATTTCAGTCCATTATATTTTTAAAACCGTTTCACCTTAGATCTCGACATGTACATTTTTGTTTTTTTTGGTACATCGGAAAGATAAATTGCACCCGTCAAGAATCGATCCCTGAACCTTCCCCTACCCAAGCCATATGTTCCTCAGCTCCTACCACTTAAGCTATCTTACGGGGACACATATAGATTTTTGTTACTTAAAAAAATTGTTCAACAATTAAATAAAGATTCATTAAATTTAGAGATAACCTAGTCACCTACTCAATGTTAAAAATTGGCAAAAAGAAGTGTAACTAGATGAGCAAACTAAAAAAGACAATTCTTCTTGAAGAAGCAGAATATTTTTCTAGGATAACATTTAGAAAAAAAGTATCTAACTGAACTGTAATGCAGGATCGACAAGACCATCACATTCAATGAAGCCCATTGGCCCTTTTAAGAAGACCAGAAATGTGGGGTATTTTGGTGTACCTAGCTGGGGCATGTTTAGGAAATACATAATTTTTTGGGGAAATAATAGTCATTAAAAAAACTGATAGCACATTTAGATCATTTTCTTTTTCACTAGAATTAATTTGAGAGTCAGAAACTACTCATTATAGCTCTTTTTTCTACATTAATTTGACTTCAGAATTAATTGTCAAGTTTTCTAAACATGTTATAAGTAAAAAATTTAACCCTTTTTTTAACCTTGACCAGTATTTTTTTAACTCTTCAAACTTTATAGCAAGGTACACCAAAAAATAATTCTATTATACAAAACATGTTTGCTCAAATGTGTGATGCCAAGAGTCCTTTGGTAAGAAGAACTGGTCCCATTTAATCGAGTAGCAGTTGACTAGAAGCATTTGAGGCTAGGGCAGGTTTTCCAAACCATACTTATTAGGAGTTATTATTCAGTACTATATTCACTAATTGGAGGTTTACAACATGTATAATACTCTTGCATGTCATTGCCATTATTGATGATGTTTTCACCAATTCATGTATGTTTTCATGCCTGACCATATATCTTGAGAAATAGTTAAAAGTAACAAAATGATTCTATGATTCTATAGGTGAAGGCCTGCTTCCTTACATGGCAAGTTTAACTCCCTCTATATAAAGGTAGACATAATCATCAATGATTAAATGCTGTTATGAGAAATATTAATTGTTACTATGATAAAGCACGCCAATATTTGCATCATTTTAAAAATCAATGACTATTTATATGTGAACAATAATATCTAATTAGTCAATTATTTTCCCACCTACTAATCTTTCCCATGACTTAATATATATATATAGATAGAGAATGTATCTTATGAGAAAGGTAATCTTATGTGAGAAAATGAGAATAAATCATGACCGTTAGATCTAACAATCAACGATTAAGATTAAAAGAATTTAATGGTCATGTGATTGTCACATGATCACTTAAAAAAGTCACATGACTTAATGTTTTAATCTTGACCGTTGATGGTTAGATCTAACGGTCGTGATTTATTCTCATTTTCTCACATAAGATTACCTTTCTCATAAGATACATCTTCTATATATATATATATATATTTTGAAATGCAACTTAATGTTAAATCAAATAATGAATTTGGAATTATTATTATTTTTATTCATTTTTTTGAAATTGGAATTATTTTCCTCATATATATAAACTTGATGATGATGACATTAGGTGTCAGGGGAAATGTATTTCAGCAATGATAAGGGGAAAAAGAAGAGCACATCAATTAAAGTGCTGCATGCACCATAAACATTAAACAAGCAGATTGGTACTGGATCAGCTGAAGATCGAGTCTACCTTCATGAAAAGGCACAAGGTCGATCGGTTCAAAGATTAGTCTAAACACTTCACAATAATAACAAGATCTAATTAATAAACTCAAAAAAAATTGATCATAATCATCACTATTATCATGATCATGTTAATAAGATTATGGTGTTCATCATGACCATTGACATCATTAATGTAAGAAATGTTTAATGAGCGTGATAAATTTGCATAGTCTTAAAAATAGCAATGTATTTAATAAATATTTATTAAATGAAAAAATTAAACTTGAATTTTAGAATTTTTTTTTTTTTTTACTTTCAACTATTTGTGAGGAGCACTGTTTTATATCTGAAGGTAAAGTGGAAAAAATGTCTTCTCTCTCAGAGTTGATTTGTGTTTTTTTATTAAACATGATTAGGATCCCTTAATCATTAAAATTTTGTGTGCAAGACTTGTGAATGTTTATAAAGAGAAATTATTACAACATTTTACATGTGATATGAGATGATCCAAAATCTAAATCCTAAATAAAAATTTATTTTCATTAATTGCAAATTCTATTAAATTGAAGGGCCAACTACTCAACTTTGATTGTGAATTCTCAAAATCCTTACTACATATGAAATAGTAAAATAATTTACAATCATCTCTTTCTCATGCTCATGATATCATTTGGATTGGATTTGGAAAAAAAGTTACAAAGAACTTGCTTTCAACTTTTGTATACGCACTTTCTTCTTGCTAGCAGCTGATTGACATTTGACATCTGTTCAAGTTGAGTAAATGAAGAAGCTGATGAAGTTCGAACCATAATGGAAGTAGGAATCGCTTAAGAAAAAGCTGTCTTTGTATTAAGTCAAGCAAATGTATGAATTATAAGTGAACATTTTCCTTTTATTTGGAAATTCTCTGGCCAGTCCAACATCCAAACAAGTAGAACTCTAAAAGAAATATTTCACTTGACATTGTCACGTTACGTTACGGTCTTGATCTTATAGAAGAGTCATAGCAATCCCATCAGGTTTGATGTAACAAACGGCACAGGGATGGACACATGGCCGACATGCAAATAAGGGTGGCCCAACCACAATGCTAATAGAAGAAGAATATCCCAAAGTTTAATGGGGGGAAGCATGATGATGAATGCACAGTAGATCCTTCACCTATGTCTAGACTTGTCCCCACATAAGCTTCTTTTCAATTAGTATAGCACCACACTCCAATGCCTTAACCCACTAGCATTTGCATGCTTTTTGTGATCCTAATCATGCATCCTCAAATTTCAATCTCTTCATGTGAAGACTTCTTTTTCAATTTTCCTATTCGGCTATTCCATATTCTATTTTCTATTCAAAGGAGTTTATCATCATGTCATGCTTTTGATACATTACTATGTTGACTAATACCAACAAACCAGTCCTTCTCTCACTCTCTTTTCCACCTCATGACACTCTTTGTTAGAAGAATTTGTGGTATTTTTGCTTTACTTGATGCTCTCCATTGTTTTTAACCAAGCTTATATAAGCAACAGCATATTCCTCTCAATTTCTTTGTCTCTGAGGATTACTTGCATGAAACTAGTAAATCATTAATCACTTTCTTGCTTCACATGTTGAAGTGTCTATATATATAGGGTTGTTTCTGAGTTTAGGCCTTCATATCTCTGGCTTTTGTTCAATGAGTGATGCTTCTGCTTCATTTACTTTCTTCAGTTTGCACAGTTTCTTCCAAAACAACACAGCTTTTTCACTTGTGAATGCTTTTTCTGCTTCCTACCTATCATTCAAGTGACATCAATTATATATATTCACGGGTACGTTTTCTTCTTTCTTTACCTTTTAAAAAAAATTAGGCATCTACTATGCATTTTAAGTGTTTGATTAGAGGTTTAAGTGGTATGAGCATAGGGAGAAAACTAGGGACTAGGGAGAAATTTGATTAAAGCATTCTGTTTGACTTAACACTCCACAACCAGTTAAAACTTTATTCATTCTGTTATAAAGATGAAGAACACTTTTGTCAGATTTTTTATTTTTTTGAAAAAGTATCATGTTATAGGCTCTATATGCTTATAAAATTCTAAGAGAAAAAAGACGAAAAGAAATGATAAAGCCTAATTGTGGAGGGAGAAAGAGGAGAGAAAGTGGTAGAGAACTTTATATAATAGGCTAAATGACTTTGCTGAATGCAATCAAAGAATCAAATAGGGATGTCATTGATTCTTTGAAGAGCAAAGGTAGGTGACATTAACTATACTATGTAGTATACACTTTCTGAATTTTATTCATGATCATGGAATTGGGATCTGTGAGAGCTACCTCTAAGGAAAAGGTTCTTGATGACATCGTTTTTGGAAGAAAAACATGAATGTCTTTACTTGTGTCTTGTTGAAAGCAATGGATGCTTTGCCAGAAACATAGTACTTGTAGCTTTTCCATCATGTGTCTGTGAAAGCACAGACCAAATTGTATGTAAGGTTTTAACAAATAAAAGGTGAAAAGGGCTGAACACTAATCTCACATCCTCAGCACCAAGAGCCATTGTAGGTTCTTCTTTATTTCCCCTATATTGTTAATTGGGTTAAGGGTCATATTAGTCCCTGTGTTAGTAAAAAATGTTTGATTTTGGTCCCTCAGTCAAAAAACCGCCAGTAACTGTATTATAAACCGCCACTAACTGTAAAAAAACTGCCACTAATCGTCATTTTTTAGCTAAGGGACAAAAATCAAACACTTTTACAAACACAGGGACTAATAAGACCCTTAACCCTTGTTAATTTTACAAATTTTAAAATTGGAAACTTGTGTAAAGAGGATTGCTTTTGTGAAACAAATGCTGAGCTATTTCAGCAATTATATGAAAAGAATTAGGAAGAAAAAGTTGTCTTCCGTGTTTCCTGGTTCCTATATTTTTAAGAATGGGATAACTGAGAAGACCACACTTCAGCAGAGGATCACTATGTTTCAACTGAAAAAGGACACAAATTTTTAGCGTGTTTGGATTAGCGGTCAGCAGTACACAATCCAAAACACGGTAATTCCAGAAGCTGCAATTTGTAGCTTCTAGCAAGAAGTAATTAAGAGACTTTCTACTGCTGAACTAAACATGCTATTGTAAGTTTCAATAAAAGTCCATGTTAGTTAGGTGTGTGTCTGTCTTAATTGGTTACACAGAGAAAACGGCTAACTAAAGTAACCTCACTAAACGTTGATTGATGTTTGTATTATCTTAGAACCATTTGGTCACACACTTGTTGTTTGCCTGGTGCATCACTTTCTGTTGGAATTTTTTATCATTTTCTTAACATAATCATGCATCCTTTTACATGTGAAATCAAAAGTGTCCTATGAAAATATTGTGGTATGCATTGAGACATATTTGCTTTGGATCTACATACACTTGATCCAACCTTGAGATACTGTTAAAGTTACAGTTACTTTTTTATGCTTTATTTTGGTCTCTCACCTAATAGTTCATATCCAACTTCCAATCAACAGTTGAAAGATCACTTTAAATGAAAAATTATATTGAAATCGCTCTGTCGGTGGCACTGCTGCTAGTGCAGTGTTTTATTATGTAACTGATATATATGGTCTATTATGTGGATACTGATATTAGCATTTCTAGTTATCAGTTTACTTGTTCTGTCCTTGTTGACTTTTATTTTACTTTCTAGAAATTCGGACCAGAATAAAATTTATGAGTTGCTTTATATGTTGTCACGCATTAGTTCTTGAATTCTTATGTTCTTCAGTTTATTGTTACATGTCAGGAACAGGCTCAGTGAGAACAAAGATCTGAAACCAGGTACAACTCAGTAAGAGTATTCCTCATTCAATATTTCTCCTAATTGTAATTACCTTCACCTTTTTAATTCACCTTGAAGTTAGTAAATTCCAAGGGTAATAGAGTAGAGACAAATCTGCATCATTGCATGGCATCTAGATTCTAGCATAAGAACCTCTCCCACCACATACTATTCTTCATACTCTTTCTCAGTGCATGAAGAAAGAAACTGGAATCTATTGTTGTTTGTTTTCTTTGTTCTGTAGGTGAGGGCATCATTTTCTATAAATTCAAGGGCTTGAAGAGTAATTCGATCAATGAGGCCGTCACAGTTCTTGTTAAGTGAAAGTTGAGGTAAGGCTTTCCGGCGTATCTCTTTGTTGCTTTATTTTCTGGAATTTTTCATGTATCTCTTTGTTCTTTTATTTCTTGTGCATCTCATGTGAATTCATGTCCTAATCTCCATCTATTGTGGTTTCTTCACCTTCCCCTCCACCTCTTAGTTTCTTGAAATAGAAGTTGTTGATGTCAATGTTGGGGTACTGAATAATCATGAGCCAGAACCATATATAATTCACTAGGCATGTTCTGATGTTCACCAATGTCTTGATAGATACTACTAGATAACCCTTTTGATTCACTTAAAAAGGGGTTTCATTCATAAATGCTTGCTGTTCTCTCTCCCTCCAATATCAAACCTTGACTTTATGCAGGCTCTGAAGTAGAGGTTTTTCTTCACTATTGGGTATAATCAAAACAAGTAGGCATGAAGTTCATGAAACTTGGAACAAGGCCGGATACTTTCTACACTGAACAAGCCACCAGGTAAATGGTAATCATAATTTCAGCAAAATATTTTTAATAGACAATTTTATGTTGGAAAAATTATTAGCATAACATTGTCTGATTTGATAACTTGATGGCAAGGATATAAGAAACTTGATCTAATCCTTATCATAATCATAAATGCAGGAGTATAGTTTCAGATTTACCTGCTGACCTTGTGATAAGAATCAACGATACTACTTATCTTCTACACAAGGTACGTGAATTGGATTAAGTTGATTAGTGTAAAAGGAAAATAAAAATTTCTATCATAGATCATCTTTAATTATACTTCTGTTAGCTGCAGTCTCCGCTTCTTAAAAAATGTGGCCTTCTTCAAAGACTTTGCTCTGGTTCTAGTGATTCTGAGAGTGTTCCTCTTGAGCTTAATGATATGCCTGGAGGACCAGAAGCTTTTGAACTCTGTGCTAAGTTCTGCTATGGAATTTCTATCAACATTAGTGCACATAACTTTGTACCCACACTCTGCGCTGCTAAGCTCCTCCAAATGAATGACTCCATTGAGAAGGGAAACTTGGTAGGGAAACTTGAGTCTTTCTTCACTTCATGTATTCTTGAAGGTTGGAAGGACTCTATTGCTACATTGCAGGCCACTGATAAGTTACCAGAGTGGTCTGAGAATCTTGGCATCATAAGAAAATGCATTGATTCAATTATTGAGAAAGTTCTTACACCTCCACCACAGGTAAAAAACCTCAAAAATGTTAATGTTTGGATACACGATGGAAAGCCGTGGTGGACAGAAGCAAGTTCCCTTAACTTTTTCGTCTGTCTACCATAATTTTGGCTAAACCATGGTTTTCCACCGTTTTTCCAGACATGCACTAAACTTCTTTCACATAAGATTGATACATAGGACTTTTTTTTTGCTTAACGGTGATGATATGTGCAGGTCAAATGGTCCTACACCTACACTAGGCCTGGTTACAACAAAAAACAGCATCATTCTGTACCAAAGGATTGGTGGACGGAGGATGTGTCTAATCTTGACATAGATCTTTTCAGGTGCATAATAATGGCTATAAGATCAACACATGTGCTCCCACCGCCACTTATTGGCGAAGCTTTGCATGTCTATGCCTGTAAGTGGTTACCTGGCATAACAAAGCCTAAAACTTCAGGCGGTTCAGCACCACAAATGGAAGAATCTAAGGAGAAAAACCGAAAAATTCTCGAAACAATTGTCAGCATGATTCCTGCAGATAGAGGGTCAGTTTCAGTTGGATTTTTGCTAAAACTTCTTAGCATTTCAAGTCATTTTGGTGTCTCACCAGTTACAAAAACAGAACTCATAAAGAGAGCTAGCATACAATTTGAGGAGGCAACAGTGAGTGACCTGCTTTATCCTTCAACATCTCCATTGGACCAGAATTTCTATGATACGGAGTTAGTTCTAGCAGTGTTGGAAAGCTTTGTGAAGTTTTGGAAAAGAATCTCCCCTGGTGCTGTGGATAACAGGCACTTCTTGAGATCAATCAGAAAAGTTGGCAAGCTCATTGATTCCTATCTTCAAGTGGTTGCAAGGGATGAAAACATGCCAGTGCAGAAGTTTGTAGCTCTTGCTGAAACTGTACCAGCTATTGGCCGAATAGAGCATGATGATTTGTACCGGGCAATTAACATCTATCTTAAGGTGAATAATCCATGTCATACATGCAGTGTCTTATATACAATATCCAAACCATGTTATCAGTTTATTTTCTATTTTCGAACATTTGGCATACATTGTTTCCTTTCAACAAGTTGAAACTAGGTAACGTTTTGTGAAAACCAGGTAACCTTTGTAGTGAAAACAAAATTCTCAAACCTAAGAGGTCTAAACTTTGATGAATTATCATGAACTGTTAATTGGATACTTGACTCATGAAACAGAAGACATTTCAACACTTTTTGAGGACCTTGCCATGCTAACTATATACACTAGTACACAGTATTCCCACAAAACACTAAACTTAGCATTGAACTATATCAATTATAAGATATATTCATGGTGCATTCATAATGTGACTTATGTTCAATGCAAAAACAGGTGCATCCTGATCTGAGCAAGGTAGACAAGAAGTGCTTGTGCCGGAGTCTAGAGTGCCAAAGACTGTCCCCAGAAGTGTGTGCTCATGCAGTTAAAAACGAGTCACTGCCGTTAAGAACTGTGGTGCAGCTCCTCTACAATGAACAAGAGAAAGACTCAAAGCCAACCAGTAATCCCAAGCTGCAAAAACCGCATGAGCTACTTCTAGGAGCGAAAAAGAGACCAGCTACTAGAGATAGCCATGGCAAGCGATCTTTAGGTCAAGACAAAGAAGGGCTCAAGAGAGAAGAAGTCACAAGTAGAACTTCCCATGGTGAGAGTAGAGAAAAGGGTCAGCATAAAACTAATAGATTAGATGGTAACTTGGCATTGGACTTGGAAAGAAAGATGGTTATAAGAGGAAACACTGAGGAGACAGGGTCAGAAAAGATAAGGGGAGCCAAAGAAGAAAGCATGTCAAGCAGCAAATTGGAGTTGGATACTAGGAAAATCATGACAAGGGCAAGAAGCAACAAATCAGAACATGGCCGTGAAAAGGGAAGATAGATAATAATAATAATAATAATAATAATACAAAAAATGCTGAAAAATTCAGAACAATTCTTATCCCTCTATATATGCACTTTGTAACCTCTATTCTATTCTTATTATTTCATTAAACCTTTGTCATAAATGTAAGCATGGTGTGATCCAATGTACTCACTGTCTAGTTAAAGAGTTGTATTTGTTAAAGAGGTCAATGCATCAAAGCAGTTGCATTCTCAAAGAGACTGATACAATTTCCATCACATTTTTAATTGCCTTTATAGAATAGAATCAAACTTGTTACACCAAGGAATGATGGTAAGTTCAAGTGATACATTTCGGGAAATGAGCTAGCCTCAAAAGGATATAGATGATCTCGGCTCGAACCTGTTGATTATCCTCTAAGAAATTTAAGATGGTATTAGAACTTAACTTAGAATCATTCTTGCACGCTTTACGCTCCACATGTCCAACCCTGAGTGTCGGTGTGTTCAGAAGTTTTAGAAGTCGGGTCAATTAAGTTTTAATATACGGTAGAGCGAACCCATTTCTAAAATAGATTTTAGGAGTTAGTCCTAAACTCATGTCATATTATTATTAGACATATTTCTACCAAAAACTTTCCAATATTGCTCTCAACCCCCATTTGTGGCACAGGTTTCTGTAGTCAGAGAACGCCAATACCGATAAAGACACGATTTTTACTGAAGAATCAAGTTGTCTCCTTTGGAATGCTTCATGGGTTTTGCACAAGCATCTCCCTACGCTCACACCATCACATTTCCCCCACTCAGACCCACTTCTAATAGGAGATTTTGTGTTTCTGCTGTGAAGCTCAACGGAGACAATGACCCGTTACTCCTTGCTGCCACTTCTTCTGCTTCTCTTCGTTTCCATGAAACTCTTCGACCAGGTAAATTACTCTCATTCAATCAAATACTGAACTAAGCAATGCTTTTTCTTTGAGACATTTTATCGAACACTTCAAATACGATGGTGAGTTATGTGTCCTGTGGTTGAGTTTTCGATATATATATATATAAGTTGATGGCGGATAGCGTAGTGTAGCGGGAAACCCAAAAAACGCTATTTCGAGCGCTATTGCGGGAAATAGCGGACAGTAGCGGCAAATAACGGTGAATAGTGGAGTAGCGGTCCTCAGGGAGCTACGCTATAGCGTGCTATTAAAAAGCCTGATATATATATATATATATATATATATATATATATATATATATATATATTACATTTTTCTGCAGCTGAATTTTTTTTTAGATTATTTAGGTGTTACATTTTGTCATGTCATGTAGTGTATAAGATGTTAAGATCAAAATGTCTCACAGTATGATTTCTCTGCATGTGCAGACCCTCTGTTTGTAGACCCATATGCTGGTTGTCTAGTCTCTCCTAATATTTCCAAGGAAGTGATACAAGATTTGCACCCTTATTGCCTTGCAACCAAGTTCATTGATGATAAGTTGCTTGGTACAGTGAGCAGTTTTGATGGGCTTAAACAGGTACCTGCTGATGGCATGTGTGTTTATTAGAAACTCTATATTCTCTTAATTACTGTTTTTAATTTAATATCCTATGTTTTGATTAATTAGGATGTTATTTGTTTGGATGGCATTGCATAGTTTGATAGGATTTTGCCTCTTGCAGTTAATTTTGTTGAATAATGGCATGGATACACGGCCGTACAGACTTAACTGGCCGACTTCAACCATATTATTTGACATATCCCCAGAAAGTGTGTTTAAAACTGCAGCTGAGAAGCTTAAAGGTGGTGTTAGTTGATTGGATCAAGTTAATGATGAAATTTTTCACTGGCAAAACCAAATTTCATTCGGGCAAAGTTTTGATCATAGGGACAATAGTGTGACTGTGAGTGGAAAAGTTGGTATTTTTTAATTACACACATGCAAACTAGATATCCCGAGTGGGTAAGTTTTTTCAAGTGATCATGTCATATGTAGAGAAAGATAGACTTAGTGTTTGTTAGACAAGTTAGATCAGGATAGAGCTGATAGGTTGTATTCTAAGTTTGGTGTATATTTAAAGTAGAACAGAAGTACAGAACATGACATACATTACGAAAAATGGTGCATTTTAGTTCTTATGAAAGGGTCGGACCAAGGAGTGTACAGAAAACAAAATCATGTTATGTCACACACTGCCAAAGGGTTCCTAAATTGTTGTGCTAGATCTATCTTTATTTCTTTCCCATGAATCAAATGCTTAGGAAATGATCCTAATCGACTCTGAAAGTGTTTTATAAACTACAATGTTAGTATTACAAATTCAACAAAACCAGTGTATCGCATGGGTAAAAGAGTCATACCTCATACAAAAATCTGTCAATAAGGATTTTTAGCTTGTTTTCATGCATATTACTTTTGTCTTTGATTTACTTTACTTTTTTTGTTTCTTTTATGGTTCAGTATTGTGGGTTTGCTAAGATGAAAGAATCTAGCTATATCTTTTTCTTTTTTCAGGTGTTGGAGCTAAGATTCCCAAAAGTTGCATATTCTATCATATTCCATTGGAATCACCTGATATAAAGCACAGTTTACACTCTAAGGGCTATAATGGAAATAGGCCAAGTATATGGGCCATCCAGGTGATCAGTTTTATCATATTCTTTTCATCATAAAATGCTTGAAACCACAAGCAAAGTTAGTGAATATTGAGGGAAGAGAGATCTTTGCTTGAAAAGTTAAAAGTTCGCCATATGGGTTTATTACTGTGCAGGGGTTTCCTGTGATGACACTGGCAAATTGTGAAGAGGTTTTATCAATGGTAAGCACTTTGGCAATGAAGGGGTCTTTTTTTGTGGGAGAGTTGCCTGCCTGGTTAGCTGAGAGTGACATAGAGACCAAGGTTAGTTTGCAATTGATTTAATTTCTTCTTCAAGAAAAAAGAAAGGAAAACCAAACCTTCTCTGGTCCCTTGCACAGGCCATTACACAGCAATGGCTGGATAAACTGTTCATGAGTAAAGGCTTTCGGGTTGAAATGATAAAATATGAAGGAGTTGCAGAGAGTTTTGGTAGAGATTTTACTGCAAGAAACTACAATAGCATACTGTTTGTTGCAGAACAACTAAGACATTCTGATGAACAGGTATGGAAGTGGTAGCAATTTTTTTATTTAGTAGATGTTTTTAATATCTTGATCATTATCCTATTGGTTCAGCAGTCGTCAAACTACTCACTTTGTCTAGTCATGTTTAAGTCACACGCCTTTCTTCTTTTAGAAAACGGTTATACTATGTCTTCTTTCCCACACCTAGTTTTGTGTCCTTTTGACAAGAAAAGACATCATGTAACTGGTTCCACTGAGAATCTAGCTTTTATATGTATATCAATCCACATCTCATTTACGTATTTATATTGCATAACCAAGGGGTTGGTGTTGGCAGATGGAAACATGGAGAAGAGAATTTCAAAGGTTACAAGATGAAGGAGATGAAGAAGGTTTTGAAGAGTTATAGAAGAGCATACAAACTTCGCCACGGCGTGGCTAGCCTTAAAAGGAAACTTTTCAATCCCACGAAGAGTCTAAACTCAGCATTTGAATTCATTAATAGATCCAAAACTTGGATACACAATGTTTTTCTTTCCTAAAAGTGTTAATGTAAATCATTCATGGATATTTGAACAAATGTGTTCAACTATGAATGAGATTGCAGTATAATCTAGCAGAACAGATTAGTTATTTAGTTTTGTTTGCCATCCATCAGCTTCATCATGGGTGATTCACAGATGGTTGTCAAATTAGGATTTAGCAGTTTACTGATGAGTATATGCTAGGCCAGAATAATCTCCACTATTGTCAATTATCTACCTTACTTGATAGATTTTTTTTTCTAGACTGCGATGTGACTTAGCTAAACAGTGACACCTGTACCTTGTTAACTTGCCACAACTATAATTGACACAAACATGTAACGGTTCCCTATTTTCAAAAATGATTCAACAATTTTAGAAATTATGCTATCAAACTTCAATTCCTGTAGGTTTCTCCTGAACTCAATCAAGATGTATATCATATTTTTACATAAACCTTCTTTATATCAATTCTTGCAGGTTTCCCTGAACTCAAGGGGGATTCATTAGTTGATATAACGAATTAAAAAAGAAACTTACTGCTTTGAGCAACAAAAAAATCCATTGTTTTTATTAGTAAAAAGTCAGTTCCTGCCAATTTATTTACATCATCATGCAACGAACAATGAACAAAGAATATGAACCCCACACCACATTTGTCTCTTTAAATACAATTTTAAATACATTTTCTGGTTAGTTTTCTTCATCAGAATCAAATGAGTGTTTTTTCCTCAATGACTGTATGACATCCATGTGCTTCACATCTCTAGATTGGCATGCACCAGCAGCAGACATCACTTTTGGAACGCTGAAAGAACTAAGTGATGGTGTCCCTTTCCCATTGTTGATTTCCCTTAGCACCGAACGAGCTGTTTCTGCAGCAGCCGCATCTGCCATTGCTGAAGCAACTTTCGAACCACTTGGAACCTCGTTGCTGCCCTTACTTTGTCCAAGTGTTTGTCCTTGTGTCTTGGTTACATTATTAGAAACATCAGGTGTTTGATTTGCATCAGATTCTAGCCTGGTGGCAACAGCTTCAGCAACTGTTGCTTTAGCTTTTGCTGCTTCATATTTTTGCATATCATAGATAAGCTCTTTCTGCAGCTGCTTATCAGCAACCAATATGTCATCAATCTCATTCTTGTAGTCCTTGAGAAGGACACGGAGGCACTCCATGAGAGAGCCTATGAGGGGACTATTCTTGGTTTCCAATAAGCGTTTCAACTCTATGAAGATTGGGATAGTGTTCTGGATAAGACCTTTCTTGACCGCCTGAGTTATCGCCTTTCCTCTAGCTGCAGATCCATTTTCTCCGCCTTCTTCTATATCTTCTGTCTCAGCTGATGAGGTGCGAGTGGAAGGGATGCGTATCTCTTTGCAGCCAAGAATTTGAAAAGCATCCTGATCCCACAATTAATATTTTTTGAATAAGTGAAGACAGTGATAAAGTCACTGCTGGCATCCTCCCCCTCCATATTGCATCACAAATTGCATAATAATATAGTGAAGAACAAGTGAATGTGCATTGCAGTACAGATTATTACCTGAAGAACAGATTGTCCAGTTGCATCTTCTATATTGAGCATACCATCAGAAGCTGCAGCTAGAATTTCAGCACATAACTTGGCAATGGTTGCTAGAAGATGTTCAGGAGCCATTTGTTTTAGTAAAGAAACATAAATGTGCATTCTTTTAGACCTTGACCTTTCATCAGTACCCCTGCAAAGAATGATTCAGGTTTGGTACAATTACAATATCTCAATAACTATCCAAACAATTACTAATTTTGGACCTTTACCTGATGGAAAATAGCTCGCTTTCCCTTCGTGATCCTTGGGACTCGCGATGTCCGTTATGGGCATGGCAGTCATTCAAAACAAAAACAGCCTCAACAAAACTATTATATGCTAAAAGAGGCGCCTTGACTGGTGACAGAAACACAATAGTCAAAGTCCTAGAACAAAAATACTATTCAACTAGTATGTTTACCCGTGCGTTGCACGGGGAATTTTGCTATTGTGTTTGAGACATGAATCAATACGTTGATTATAAAATAATTGAGATACTATTAGCAAGAAGCTCATGTGTTAAGGTAAAGCTTCAAACCTTTCAAAATATTTCCAAAGAGAAAATCTGCTAACTGTCTGATTTTTTCTGATTCATCAACAAGTGACAAAAGGAACCGAAGAAATAGCACTCCTCTCCATTTCACATAGTCCCTCTAGATAAAAGGAAATTATATTTGGTAAAGGGATATTTTTTACACCCTGAACAGATACAATTGAAAACAAATATGAAATAGAGGAAATGGAAAGAAAAAAAAAATACCTGCAACAACCTCGAGAGCAATATGAATGTCTGCCTTCGTACAATTTCACAAGGATCTAAAAGACACCTTGTGATCTTTTTTATATAACTATTAACTTCCATGAAAAACACATTAGAATAGCAAAGCGAATATTTACTTGACATTGTTCAATTTATATATTCCACATGAGGTGAATAATTGACTTCTCCCCTAGCACAAAGTAAAAGATACTCCTCTTTCTATAAAATCGGATACTAGTTTATCAATCAATTTGAATCAGAAGACTTGATCGTTTTCTTTACATTATTAAACTGGTTTAATTCAAATTCACTTCAATGCAGTATCTCTTACCAATCAACAAGAGCAGTGTACCGAACACAAAAATCTGTCATAATGACCACAATGTTATTGCGGAGAGCTGCAGATTCAGTCTTTTCAAGCTCCTGAAAATGTATTCCAAAACAGAACATAATTTGATTAGAAAGTGAGACAACATATACCCGTCCATAAGGCATAAATAGTGGAAGTCACAACAGCAACCTGTACAAACAGAGGAATATAATTCTTTGCGAGCTTTCCATCAGCAAGGCAAAGTTTACCCATGGCCAGCCACCCTTGAATGTAAACAGAAGGAGCTTCTTGTTGTAGAGAGGTTGCAAGGCCAGGTTTATTTAATTTGGGGCCAGAATTCCCGGAAGTGATGATAGTATGCAGTAATGGAACTATAGTGCTCATATCAGCAGATGGGAATACAATAACTAAAGACCCAATAGTATAAACCGCTGTAATTGTTTTTAACAATGACTTGCCCATTCCTATTGATTTCCTGCCTTTTCTAGTCCTACTTCTAGGTGGAGTGAAGAATTCACTTTCTGTATTTTCCCCTGAATTCTCCAAGATGAACTTCTCTACTATTTCATAAGCTTTAGGGAGAACAAGGTCTACACATGTCGAGATTAATGCTTTTTCCTCCATGATATTTGAAGCTTTGCGCTTGAGCAAGGTTTTAACTGCTTTTAAATGAGCATCAACCTATTGAGCAAAAGTAGCAAACAATTTAGTGCATGTTTTTTAATTAACATGATTTGATACACAAGTCTGGACTGATAATTTGACTATTTGAGAATCTAAGATGATCATAGAATTAATACTTCTACACATATAATGCCATATAAGAGTATCATCTTTCCACAATGAGGTGAAACTTGAAAGGACAGTAGCAGGAGTGTACACAATGTGAAAGCTTAAGCATCAGATGGAGAAAAAGGAACTTACAAATTACAATGTGTTTGGGTGAGTGATTTAAAAAATTTAAAGAATTTAAAACATTAGGAAATTAAATCTGTGAGTTTAATAGCAGCATTTATAGGACATATTGTTAGGAGGACTCGATGAGATACGAGGGTTTGATGGAGGAATTCCAAAATTCCTTCTACGAGGGTGGAACCTCAATTCCCCTATTTTGGTTAAATGTTTACCCTCTAAAAATCCTCAGTGTTTTTAAAACCCTCTCATTTAATATCCAAACAGATTATTTTAAACTTAACCATTAAAAATTCTCTCAAAAAACACATTACCTCTTTATATTTCATCACCCAAACACACAATTGCAGAATGGCATTTACATAGCTTAAAAGACCACATATAAGTGATAATCTTAAGATGAACTTCAGTCCATAAGAAATTGTAACAAGAGACAGATAACAGATTTAATAGCATAATATTTGATGTATTCAGAAATCACAAATATGATGCAAAATAATCAAGACAAAGAAGCACCCCACGAAAGTGCACTATATAAACTCAATTTTCTAGAACAAGAAAATCCATATGTTTATCAATGGTAGAATATCACACACTCACACCATCCAGATAAAGATTCAGGAATGAGAAAAGCATTACTGTGCAGACTTAATAATGAACTTGATCAACAATACCAAGCAATGATTACCTCTGTTGAATGCATATTGAATTCTTGAACCCGTTCGATCAATTTAAAACTCAATCCAGCTGCAGGATCTTCAGGATCTTGAGCTGCATGATCACAAGGCATCTCCACAAAAACATTAGAGATTGTTTGTAAGAGAAAAACTCGGTCACTAGCCCAGGCAACAGAGTTGCATTCTATGCTTTCTTCCTCTTCAAAATCATTTCTTTGTACAGATGGCCATTTAAGCTCACCTTCCACTTCATGTTTGTCAAAAAGCTCCCAATGATGAAAAATAAAACCCTGCTCCACTGCATTTGGAAGAAATGCTGACACCTCTGATAAAAGAAACCAAGCACCTGGGGGAGCAGTCCACTTTTTTATTGGCATGGAATGGCTCAGCCAGATATTCTCGGACACACTGATTATATTCTGAAGTGCTGAAACAATTTTTTCATTCATCCGTTTCTTTTTGCCCAGGCTTGTGCAAATTTTCTTCACCCAAGGGCTCACATCCCCATTGCAAATCTCTCTCAGGAGATACAGAATTCCTTGGGGGAAAAGCATCTCCATCTCTTTGTCTAAAAATTTTCCTTTCACATTTCTATTCGAGATAGATTCACTATAGGAAGAGGTAGCAGAAGCAGCTCTAGATATCTGATCCAAAACAAGTTCTTGAAACATGTTCTCACATTCTTCTTGGATGTTAGACTCATTGTCAGTTATTAGACGAGGAACTGAATGTAGCCACTCAGTTATTACTGTCTCAGAAGAAAATGCTCTGAAAACCTACAGATTGTTCAAGTAAATTTAAAAAACTATTAGAGAAAATGTTTGATGCACTACCAGTGTAAACTTCTTTTACACATGAATCCAATTGATTTCGGCCACATCAGAAATTTATTTTTATTTTTATTAAATTTAAAAAGAAATGTAACCACTTGGTCTTATGTATGATTGGATGTAAGTGTAAAACTTCTATACACTGATAGTGAATACCCTTTCATCTCAAATTATTATATGTTAAAGGAACCAATAAAAGAGCAGATTTTTTACAGGACTAGTGAGGTTCAAAACAATCTTAGACTTAGAAATAATTTTTAACACACCAAATTTTCCATACCATCTCGGACAGAATCTGATAAACTGTTCACTAGCAAAGCAACCATTTGTAGCATACACCTTCCAATTTGACATTTAAAAGCATTATTTCATTGCAATGTGACATTATTTAATATCAAACTTCATGCAAAAAAGTAGCAGAGAAAGCAACATACAAACTACAAAAGTCACCCAACAAATTAGGAATCAGCGAATTCATCCATTGTAGTCTTTCTATCGAATGGCATTTCCAGATCAACCAGATGCCAACACAAGAAAGAATCCATGAACTCATCATGACTTAAATTTTCTATCTAAATTACTAAATTTTGCACTCTGCCTCCAACATCATAGTACATAAAAAATGTCATAAAAACCAAACAAAACTACCTCCGAAAGAGCCGCAACCGCTGCTTTCCGCACGCTAACAAGTGGATCCGAGCAAGCCATGCCCATTGCCTTGAGCAGCACGTCATCAATTGCACCTCCAAGAAGAGCAGTTAAGTTAGGAACCAGAACAAGTGCAGCCTTCCTTACAGCTGCCTTCTCATCCACGCACCTTTTCCTCAGCAAACCATTGATTCCACCACCTTCAACATTTCCATCACCAAACCCCACAATAAACTCTTTCAAAGCCACCCTAGCATTAGCCTCACGTGAGAGAAACCCCACCATCTGAGCCAGGTTCGACAAAGCTCGTGCTCGAACCACAGCACTCACATCCGAACAACGCTTCACCAACGCCTCTAAACACCACACCCCCCACGCCTCATTCCCTTCCTCCTCCAAATCCACCCTCAACGGATCCTTCCAAGTAGTTACCATGTTCAACATAAGATCAACCGCCAAAAGCCTAAGATTCTGCTTCCCTTGACCCATCTTCAGCACAAACCTAACAAACTCAACTTGATCCTCCAATGCCATGACCCGGACAACCTCAACAACGGAATCCACAGCCAATGCTCTGAGTTCAGACTTCTCCGGTGCCCTCTTCGCCAAATACCTCGGAAAATTAACCAGGGCCTTCTTCACCCCATCAGAATCATCCCCGGCAAGGCCCGTAACGAAACCGAGCGCAAACGTCCTAGCTTGCGACCTGGGCATGAAAAGGATGGAACTCAGCGACTTCAAAACCTCAGCAGCAGTGTCAGAAGCGTCTCCATGCTCTGGTTTCAGAGCCTCCTTCAGCACCCGTGAACAGAGACCAAGCAATTTGCTGTTTTCCGCTGTGTTTCCGCAAGTTTCGAGCGCCACCGCCAGAACCTCGGCGATGGTGTGAACGAGGGATTTGAGAGTCTCGGGGAAGTGGCTGAGGGGGATCAGAGCCATGACGCGGAGAAGCTTCTCGAGGAGGTGGAGCAAAACCCTAACATCGAGTGGTTCGGTGGTTTCGTCGATTTGTGGCGGTTTGCTCGGAGCGCGTTTTCTCTTGCCGGAGGGAGGGTTTTTGAAGGAGCGGCGGAGGGAGCGGAGGAAGGAGAGGGAGGAGAGAGGGGTGAAGAGGGTGAAAACGGGGGCGTTGGGGGAGAGGAGGAGGGAGAGGAAGACGTCGGAGGCGAGGAGGGAGTGGTGGGTAGGGGAGGAGTCCATGGCGGAGGCGATGTAGGGGATGAGGTAGGAGAGGAAAACGGCGTCGTCGAAGGCGGGTGGTGGGTGGGCGGAGTTGAGGAGGTGTTGGAGATGTGATAGGGATTGTTCGGAGAGAGGTGGCGGTGGTTCTGCGGTGCGGTGGTTGTCGCGGTGGTCGTCTAACTCCGCCGCTATGCTGGATATGGTTTCCTCCATCTCTGGCGGTTTCTTTCAAATTGTTCACATTCCCGCCCTAATGAACTCACGAACACGATGCAATGATCATGCTATTATTGTCGGTGCGTTTAGATAAACAACTTAATTTTATCAGTTTCAAAATGTTACTCGTGATGGTTTTGCTAGAGTTGTTTTTTTTTTTTTATAGACAAATGTTAGTTGTTAGAATTGTTAGTCCCTCCTCCGACTTCAAACCCGGGACCCTTCACCCTCACCCCACCCAACCCTCAATGCTAGAGTTGTTGTAGTTAATAGTGTTGTGAGACGTTCTACCGTGGTTGTCCACTTGTCCATAATAATTGGAATATCTGTAATGAACTTGAAACCTTGACAAACATTTCTTGTATAGACATATAAATCGCCACCCTTGTTAACTTTGTAAATTCACATCAATGGGTAGTGTAGCGACACGATGATAGAGGGGCAAGTGTGGTGGAGATGGGTATTATTTGATGGCGGCGATGGATGTGGGTGTCACTTTCGTGGCGGAGAAGGAGGTGGTGATATGAAATATTTAAAACTCAAAGCTAGTCTTCAGTTTTATTAATTCAATTTTTTTTTTCAGTTTTAAAAATATCAACTATATAAATTTACAATAGTCACCATCAAAAGTTGTCTCACTGACACAAAAAGAAATTGAAAATAACGAGTAACACTATTTTTCTTGAATTGAAGAGAGTGCTAAAATTTGGTGGGCCTCTGCTTACATTCTCTCTCGCTATAGTAAACATAAACCAAACAAGGTAGTACTTTCTCAAACTCTACCTTATTTCTTACTTCATAATTGTTCTCTCTAACAAACAAACCCTAATGCTTTATTTGTTAAAGGTGAGTTAGAACAAAGATGCAAATGAGAGAGATAAGAGAGAGGTGGGTGAACCAACCTTTTATGGTTGTCTTATATTACTCTTCGGCTCTGCGCAAAACGTGAAGAGACTGACGTCCTGTCTTTTTTTTTTCTTTCTTTCTATTATGTTCTCAATAGTGAGGTTTTGAAACTTTCAAAAACCGCTTTGTGACTGCCACAAATGTTTTCGTTACATATAATAATGTATTTTAATATAAAAATTGATTTTTTTTCTCTCTTATCCACCTCATTTTTTACCGTCTTTAATTTTTTTACATTTTTTTTCTCTACTTATCTTTTCTCTTCTCTCTTTTTCTATTCTCTATCTCTCTTCTAAATGAAATAAACAGTAAATAATACATGAAAGACATCAGGTTAATGCATTTTACAAATTGAAGGGAATTCAGTGCAATAAGAACAAAAAAAAAATGTAAGTGCAATTTCCCCTAATTTAATTTCATTCTAGTTTGTCAATGGATTACAAACAATGACTCATTGCAATTGAAAGTCTTCTTCTCATCGATAATCATATATGACAGCACCTTACTAAAACTGTTTAAACTAAATTGTCATAGCACATGCTGCCTTCACAACTTGATTTTTAGAAAATAGCTCCTTGTCTTCTTCCATGTGCCATTACATTCTCTGCATCACTGTATGAGATTTTACTATATATCATAAGAATGGTGTCTGTGTGTGAATGCAACTTAACAAGAAATATTACTATAAAAAAATATTGACTCCAGTGGCTTTAAACAACAAAGTTATGAACAATATTGTCTACTGACAGACGTAAATTAGTAATTAAATCCAAGTTTCTGAATAAACATCAAACAATGACCAAGGGAAACTCAAAGTCTTCTTCCTCACCATGGACTTTATGTTATATATAGATAGGTCTCAAATATCGAAGGACATAAACCATTCTAATTCTCATCTTATCATTTATCAGAAACCAGAACTAGAAAAAAAAACAATGTGTGATCTTGCATTGTCCTTTGCTCGCCATATCCTTCTTCCAATGGCGGATTTAGCCAATCTGATAAAAGGCCTCCCAGAAGAAGTTCAGAAAATGAAAGATGAACTGGAGAAGATTCAGACCTTCATTTATGAAACAGATAGAATGTCTGCAACTGAAGTAGACAAGGAAAGTGTGAAGCAGCTGGTGGAAAGAGCTTTTCGCTTAGAAGACACCATCGATGAATACATGATCTGTGAGCAATGGCAGCCTGCTCATGATCTTCCATTTGCAGCTTTACCCTCTGAGGCTGCTAGCTTCATCAAAACAATGAGCCTTCGCGTTCAAATGGCGTGTAAGATCAAGTTCTTTAAATGGCTGCAGAGAAGTGAAAAAGATGATGGCTTACAAGTCTCATCTTCTTCAGAACAAGGACCAAGCACTGGACACCAAGATGATGCGGTGAGGCGGTTCAAAGATGCTGCTCTTCTCCTGAACGAAGTTGATGTTGTGGGATTTGAATCCCCCAAAAAAACATTGATTGATTGGTTGGTGAATGGAAGAGAAGAGCGGACTGTCATCTCAGTTGTAGGAATGGGAGGGCAGGGGAAAACCACCGTTTCCAAGCAAGTGTTCAACGACAAAAAGGCGACTGGGCCATACCGTGCATGGGTCACGGTGTCTCAGTCATACACCGTGGACGGAATACTGAGGGACATGTTGCAGGCATTTTACAAAGAACAACGCCAGTCTCCTCCTAGTGCCATTTCCACGATGGATCGAGTGTCATT
The DNA here is from genome assembly GCF_012489685.1 of Lotus japonicus. NCBI lineage: Eukaryota > Viridiplantae > Streptophyta > Magnoliopsida > Fabales > Fabaceae > Lotus > Lotus japonicus. The sequence goes on along the minus strand of NC_080046.1, from coordinate 59,758,688 downwards.
GATAACTGAAGCACGAAACTACTTGCAAGAAAAGAGGTACATCGTGTTCTTTGATGATGTATGGAACACACATTTTTGGGATGACGTTGAGCATGCATTAATTGATAATAAACTTGGAAGTAGGGTGTTCATCACAACAAGGGATGGGGATGTTATAAATTTTTGCAAGAAATCTTCTTTTATTGAAGTGCTTGAGCTGCAACCTTTAACTAAAAAGAAATCTCTAAAGCTTTTTTGTAAGAAGGCATTCTTTGACTTGAATGAAAATTGTCCCCCAAATCTTGTGAAAATATGTTCTGAAATTGTTAACAAATGCAATGGTTTACCATTAGCAATTGTAGCCATGGGGGGTGTTTTAGCTGCCAAAAAGAGAGATGTATTTGTTTGGGAAGATTTTAGTAAATATCTAAGTTCAGAATTGGAGAAGGATCCAAGTTTAAATGGTATCAGGAAGATTTTGGGTATTAGTTATGATGATTTGCCTCCCTCTCTTAAACCTTGCTTACTATATTTTGGAATGTATCCCGAAGACTATGAAGTTAGATCAAAGAGAGTGATTAGGAAATGGATAGCTGAGGGGTTTGTCAAAGGGGAAAAGGGGGAATCTTTGGAGAAAGTAGCTGAAGGATATTTATCACAATTAATCCATAGAAACTTGGTGCAAGTATCTTCATTCACAGGTGCTGGCAGAGTTAAAGGTTGTCGTGTTCATGACCTATTACGTGACATGATCCTTAAAAAGTTTGAGGATTTAAGTTTCTGCCAATTTATTCCTGAAGATGATAAGTCAGCCTTGAGTGTGAAAAGTCGACGCCTATCAATAGAAACCAGTTTCAATGACTTTATGGTAAGTACTGAAAGCTCGTACATCCGTTCACTGCTTTTTTTTATAGAGGAAGCTTTTCCTATGGGGATAATCCCTACAAAATACAAGCTATTGAAGGTACTTGACTTTGAAGATGTTGGATTTTATTGTGGTGCTCCTGAGAATTTGGGGACTCTAATCCATTTGAGGTATTTGAGCTTCAGGAATACAGGCATAAAAAGTCTTCCAGAATCCATTGGTAAACTTGAGAACCTAGAGACCTTGGATCTAAGGGGAACATATGTGGAAGTGCTACCAAAAGAGATAGGTAAGCTTAGAAAGCTAAGACATTTTCTGTATACACTTGGTGTCAGTTTTACTGCATTGAAGGATAGTGTTGGAGGTATGACATCCCTCCAAACGCTACGTGGTGTGAGCTTATCTGATGATGAAGCACTGGAGCTAATTATTGAGCTAGAAAAGCTAAGGCAGTTAAGAGTGTTGGGGTTGTACGAGGCTAGGGAAGAACATGAAGGAGCTCTATGTTCCTTATTCAATAAAATGCAACACTTGGAGAAACTATATATTTCCATCAGATTTGGTGAATCCATTGATTTGAATTCTACATCCATGCCAATGCTTCGAGTGCTTCAACTTCAGGGGATGTTACATAACTTTCCAGAGTGGACTACAGTGCTTCAAAATCTTGTTAAGTTGACCATGGTGAACTCGTCCTTAACTGTTGATACATTCAAATCACTACAAAACATGCCAAACTTGTTGTTCCTCAGTATCTCAGACTCGTATGATGGTGATACTTTGCATGTTCATGATGGGGGGTTTCCAAATCTAAAGCATCTACAACTTGAATTTTTTTCTGAGTTAGAATTCTTCCATATTGATAAAGGAGCACTGCCTTCTCTGGAAACTCTTACCTTACGCGGCTTCCCCATGCTCAACAAGGTACCAAGAGACTTCCAACACTTGAAGAATCTTAGACGCCTCGATATGTTGTTTTGTTCAACTACAATTGAGGATTGCCAACAAGGCCAAATCATTGAGTATGTGCCCCGTGTACAAGTTCATGATTACGACCTTGATGACAACCTCTTAATTCATCGCTTGAAGTTCGGAAAAGAAGGTGTGCTTTTTCTTCTCGATAATTATAAAAGAATATTCCTATTGATATTTAATGTTTAATCATAAAAAAGTTGCAACATCTATGCATTTCCTAACATATTTACTCTACTTATACCTCTCATACTTATTTGGTGTATGCTTTGTTTTTTTATTGTAGGGAATCGAATATCTCATCAGCAATATGAATAATGAGGTATTGTTCTGAGCATCAAGAACTATATTTTAGTTGTGATTTTTCATTCTCAACATCTTAATGCTTACTAATATTGTCCTTTGACTTGGTAGGTATTGGGCTTCCAGTTCAATGAAATGTAGATTCTCCATGTGGCCTTCCACAAAAAATGGCAATGTGTGTGGTCTATTTTGATTCATACCATCTATGGTCTATGGAGTGGGCTAATTAAGAACCTGTGCTTTCTCAATGTCATTATTGAGACAGGTTGCTTGATTCTTTATCAAGAATGGAGATCTGGACGTAGAGCAAGCTCATGCATGTCTTCTATGATTCGGGATTGTTTGATTTTGGCATCATATTTCTCTTCCTGCACTTTATTTAATGAAAAAAGGCACTCTAATAATGTTGTTGCTGGTTCTTTAGCTAAATTTGCTTTTTCTGTAAGAGAGCATATCTGGATGGAGGACTACCCACCATAAGTGGACTTATTGTAAAAGAAAAGTACTCACTTTGTGGTGGAAGTTTAATGGATCCAAATCCAAGTTTAATTTCTCTTTTATGGGTGTTCGATGTTAATTTCCATTCAATTATGTCTTTGTAATTTTGAATAAGGAAAAATAACTTTCATATGGTTTTCCCATATTCTAATGATTTAGTGCTTATCTTGTGTTAATTCTATCGTGCTTTGGTTAAGTTTTCTGCTTATTTATGTTTGGTAAGGGATCAACTTACACTCGTATACTATACTAGTAATCTTACATCACTCAATAACCTTTTGCCGGATAATTGGATCTTGAAATTCATCACCGCTTAATTGAGAGCTATATCACGTAGATCATATTTAAAAAAAAAAATTACATCGATCTCTTTTAGTATGTCATTGAGATACATCAAAGATAAACATACTATAGACAATTGAAAAATGCTAGCAACAAACTCTTTTGAACACTCTCCAACATATTATGTGTGCATTTTTCCAGCAACAACTTGTAGGTGAGTTGTTTAAATTGAAATGCTTGCCTGGCAGGTTAATCAGTCCATAACCTTCTCATAGTAAGGCAATGCTTCCTTCAGCTTCCCCCACATTCATTAACAAGTTACCATTTTTCAATGCCTGTAAGTAATATATGCAATATAGAAATTATATTCTGTCAGGATAACTAAGCAAGAGATATACAACAAAAGAAGAGGCAAATATCAAACCCTCATTTTCATCACATATTCTGATATTCCCCCTGCTCCCAGGACCAGGAACCTTTCAACATGTCTGGGCAGAGTGAGCTACATGGATTAGCTGCTTTGTAGTGGTCGATTTGTCAAGACTCACTCAATAGTTCAGAAACTTCATACAATTGATGACTAGATACAAACTTTGATCATAATGTGTACCAGATTGTGTTCTGTATTAACTTTTATGATATTTTCTTTTCAACTTTTTATTACCGATGGTATTCTTGAGATACTGGCATTATTGAGTCACAGTTATAATTTAATTTCATCCAAGTCAGTCAATAAAATATAAAACAATGACTAAATGCATAAGAAAGACTTCTTCTGCTCAACCACCTTAATCAAAATGTTTAAACTAACTTGTCATGGCCGGCCATGCTTCCTTCACAACTTCATTTTCAAAAATGGCTTCTTGTTTTCTTCCATGTGGTTTAACATTTTTTATTACTATATGAGATTTTACTATATATTCTATGCAAATTAACGAGAAATACACAGACAAAAAAATAAAAAAATACTGAGTCAAGTCAAATTAATACTATATATGAAGAATGAACAATATGAAAGTATGCCTACCGGTGGCATTAAACAACAGACTAATGAACATTATTCTTCAGTGACAAACGTAGAATTTACCTAGTAATTAAACCCAAGTCTCTGAATAAACATTAAACAATAACCAAGAGAAATGCAAAGCCTTCTTTCTCTAACCATGGACTTTATGTTATATATACATCTCATATCTTGATCTTGTAAGACAGAAAGCATTCCTGATTCCTCATCTCACTCACCTTTAGCAGAAACAAAAACCTGAAAATAAAAATGTGTGATCTTGCTTTGTCCTTCGCTCGCCATATCCTTCTTCCAATGGCGGATTTAGCCAATCAGATAAAGGGCCTCCCAGTAGAAGTTCAAAAAATGAAAGATGAACTGGAAAAGATTACAACCTCCATTTATGAAGCTGATAGAATGTTTGCAGCTGAAGAAGACGAGGAAAGGGTGAAGCAGCTGGTGGAAAGAGCTTTTCACTTAGAAGACATTATCGATGAATTCATGATCTGTGAGCAATGGAAGCCTGCTCATGATCCTCCATTTGCAGCTTTACCCTCTGAGGCTGCTAGCTTCATCAAAACAATGAGCCTCCGTCTTCAAACAGCGTGTAAGATCAAGTTCTTTAAATGGCATCAGAGCAATGAAAAAGATGATGGGTTACAAGTCTCATCTTCTTCACAACAAGGACCAAGCAGTTCTAATGGATACTGATAGGTAACTGGGGTTAGCTTGTTAGTGGTTAAGTGGGGTCAGTAGTTTGTTAGTTAGTTAGAGGGTTAAGAGGCATGTTTTCTATAAATAAGTGTGATTAGAGAGCATTAGGTTATCTTTGTATTCAGTTAGGAATTGGGTTTAGAGAGAGAAGTGGTTCTCTTTCTAGGGTTAGAGAGGGTGTTTGGTATCCCTTTCTCTTGTATCTTTCCCCTAGTTTCCAATTGGGAATTAGGTTTTCTATCAATAAAAATCAGGTTTCCATCATTGGTATCAGAGCACCGATCTGGTGCCTGAACCACAAATTCTTTGTTGCGCTATGGAAGAGATCATGGCGAGAATGGAGTCGCTTGAAGCCATGACAGCGAAGAACGAGTCATTTCTTGCAGCAGTTGTGAAGAAATTGGGGGTGCAATTCGTTGCAAACCCTGATCTTGAGAAGGAAATCTCAAGATTGGAGAATAGATTGCGAGAGCTTGAAGAGAGGAGAAAACAGAGGGAACAAGAAAGGAGAGAAGCAGAGGCATCGCAGAGCGAATCTGAGGCCGAGTCAGTGAAAACGGAGGCGGAAATTGCAGCTGAGCAAGCAGCAGTAGAGGTGTCGCTGAGAGTAACGGAGTCGACAGCGGAGGAAGAGCGAGCATCAACCAAGGCGGAGGCGTCGCAAGAGGAAGAGATCGCAGAGGTTGTATTGTTCCAGCAGAAAGGAGAAACAGAAATCGGAAGCAAGAATGAAGCTTCCAAGAACGCAAACAGCAACATTTTGGGTCAAGAATCTCTGACACAACCACAGTCGCACATGGAGATGAAGAAAGAATTATCATTTCAGATGCAGGGAGTGGCGGTGGATCGAAGGGGGAAGGAATCGCTGAAATCCAGGGTGCACCAATTCAATCTTGAAGCAATGGATGAAAGAAGAGGTGTGGGGAAGATGATTGGACACCGATGGAGTCGACGACGAGAGACCCATCAACTACCGAATGTGATGGAGAAACGCAATCACCAACCGCCATCTGCGCTGACAAGTGGAAGGGCCAAGGTGCCGCCAGCGGCGGAGCTCCGGCAACCACAGAAGATGCAATCGTTTCAACGGCCGCCACCGAAACCGCCGCACATCATGGTGAGAGTGTTGCATGCGGGAGGGTTGTTATTTGGGAGGATTGAGTTGTTGAACCGGCATCCTTGCAGGCAGGAAGAGGCGAATTGGTCACCGGAAGAACCGCCGGACGTGTGGGGTGGCGGCGGCTTTGACTTGGCGCCGCAGCTTGTATCGAGTGGTGGTGAGATGAGAGTTCTCGTGCTCAGAGAATGGAGGTCAGAGACATCTGAAACGCAGAGCATGGGGGCAGCAGAGAAAGATGGACTTACATTTTTGGGTCAACCATTTGACCAAAGGAGCCCAGCCCAAAATTCTTGTCAGCTTACAAAGGGAAAGATCTGGGCCTTACAACAGAATGGTGGAGATAATTTGGCTTGTTGGGCCAACTTTTCTGCTGTTGGGATAAAACCCAATTTACCCATTCACTTGAGGCAGTGGGGAAGCAAAAATCATTTCACAAAGTCACAAGGGAAATTGCACATGCCAAGGGTGGGAGATTTTGGTGACCTTCAAGTTTTTGCTGGAATGTTGACTACAAATGTGGGCAATGCAGAAGGTAGTGTTGCTTTGTCAAAATTATACTTCTATGTTGTCATTTTGTGGAGTATAGAATATTGGGGTAAACTTGAGTTCTTGGTCCAAAGAGTTGATAATGAGATTTATACGCCTTGTGGTTATTTCCCTGCTGAGTTCAAGTATCAACTATTCAGTAATCTAGGGAACTATGATGTGGAGTCAATTGTCACAGCCACAATGGCATGGAAATGGGGGGATTATGCTAGTTGTACCCAAGACATGGCTAAAGTAATGACAGTGATTAAAATGAAGGATAGGAACCAGCAATCTTCCAATATCATATTGCTCCTTTGCCACCTTGATCACACTAGTGTACCCTTGATAATTTGGCATTCATTAGATCCCTATATTCAGGTTTTCACTATTGTTGAGGGTGATGCTATGCTAAAGGAGGGTCATGCCCAAATTAGAAGGAGGGCTCAAGTGGTAGAACTTAGAGCTGTGTATGAAATGGGCATGGATTCAGCTGAGTTAGCTGCTGGTTTTTACAGCTTGGGTTCTCAAAGTGCTGAGTTATATACTTTGGGGTGGCTTGGACTCCTTCAGAACTTGTTGGTTTGTTATGAAAACATACCCGTCAATTCATTCATATCTGAATTGCCATTTCAAGATGCCACTACCTTGCTGCCTCAACCTGTCTGCTCCAGCTGGAACTTCTGCCACATGTTCTTCCAGCAAGGGGACAAAGACATAATTCATATTAGAAGCTCAAGGAAGAAGCTTATCAGTGCATTCATGGCTTATTTTTCTTGCTACAGCAGCCCAGGGAAGATGTTTCCCAACATTTACTATGCTTGGATTTTGTGCTTTCAGCCATGGGATCCAGGCGGAAGCTGCTTTGATTGTCACCTTTTGATCTGTGGAATAGCTGTTCATTTTGTTGCTTGTATTCAGTCCTTCACCTTGAGGACAAGGTGAATTTTCAGGGGGGGAGTATTGATAGGTAACTGGGGTTAGCTTGTTAGTGGTTAAGTGGGGTCAGTAGTTTGTTAGTTAGTTAGAGGGTTAAGAGGCATGTTTTCTATAAATAAGTGTGATTAGAGAGCATTAGGTTATCTTTGTATTCAGTTAGGAATTGGGTTTAGAGAGAGAAGTGGTTCTCTTTCTAGGGTTAGAGAGGGTGTTTGGTATCCCTTTCTCTTGTATCTTTCCCCTAGTTTCCAATTGGGAATTAGGTTTTCTATCAATAAAAATCAGGTTTCCATCAGATACCAAGATGTCGCGGTGCAGCGCTTCCAAGATGCTGCTCTTTCCTGAATGAAACTGAAGTTGTGGGGTTTGAATCCCCCAAAAAAACTTTGATTGATTGGTTGGTAAGCGGAAGAGAAGAGCGCACTGTCATCTCAGTCGTAGGAATGGGAGGGCAGGGGAAAACCACAGTTGCCAAGCAAGTGTTCAACAACAAAAAGGCGACTGGGCCTTACCGTGCATGGGTCACGGTGTCTCAGTCATACACCGTGGAGGGGATATTGCGGGACATGTTGCTGGCGTTTTACAAAGAACAAAACGAGTCTCCCCCTAGCGACATTTCCACGATGAATCGAGTGTCATTGAAAACTGAAGCACGATACTACTTGCAAGAAAAGAGGTATGTCGTGTTCTTTGATGATGTATGGAACACACTTTTGGGATGACGTTGAGCATGCTTTAATTGATAATAAACTTGGAAGTAGGGTGTTCATCACAACAAGGGATGGGAATGTTATAAATTATTGCAAGAAATCTTCTTTTATTGAAGTACATGAGCTGCAACCTTTAACTGAAAAGAAATCTCTAGAGCTCTTTTGTAAGAAGGCATTCTTTGACTTGAATGGAAATTGTCCCCGAAATCTTGTGAAAATATCTTCTGAAATTGTTAACAAATGCAATGGTTTACCATTAGCAATTGTAGCCATGGGGGGTGTTTTAGCTGCCAAAAAGAGAGATGTATTTGTTTGGGAAGATTTTAGTAAATATCTAAGTTCAGAACTGGAGAAGGATCCGAGTTTAAATGGTATAGGAAAGATTCTGGGTATTAGTTATGATGATTTGCCTGCCTCTCTCAAACCTTGCTTATTGTATTTTGGTATGTATCCTGAAGACTATGAAGTTAAACAAGAGAGAGTGATTTGGCAATGGATAGCCGAGGGGTTTATCAAGGAGAAAAATGGAAAATCTGTGGAGAAAGTGGCGAAAGGTTATTTAACAGAATTGGTGAGTAGAAATTTGGTGCAAGTCGTTGATGTTGATGATGATGAAGATGATTTAGCAAGGGGTGAAAGTTATCGAGTCCATGACCTATTACGTGACATGATCCTTAAAAAATCTGAAGATTTAAGTTTCTGCCAATTTATTTCTAAAGATGATCAGTCAACATTATGTGTTAAAAGTCGACGCCTATCAATGGCAACGAGTTCCAATGATTTCATGTTAAGTACAGAAGGCTCATATATCCGTTCATTGCTTTTTTTCATTGAGTTCATGGAGGAACAATTTCCTAAACTCTTAAGGATAATCCCCATAAAATACAAGCTATTGAAGGTACTTGATTTTGAAGGTGTTGAACGTGATAAATCTGATTGTGAAGCTCCTGAGAATTTGGGGACTCTAATCCATTTGAGGTATTTGAGCTTCAGTAATACAAGATTAGAGAATCTTCCAGAATCCATTGGCAAACTTGAGAACTTGGAGACCTTGGATCTAACGCTCACATATGTGAAAGTGCTGCCAAAGGAAATCGGAAAGCTTAGAAAGCTGCGGCATCTTCTGTTTGAGAGTGGTGTCAAGTTTGCTGCATTGGAGGATATTGGAGGCATGACATCACTACAAACTCTAAGTGATGTGAGCTTAGATGTTGATGGAGCACTAGAGCTAATTACTGAGCTAGAAAAGCTGGGGCAATTAAGAGTTTTGAGATTGTCGAAAGTTAAGGAGCAACATAAAAGAGCTTTATGTTCCTTATTAAATAAATTGCAGCACTTGGAGGAAGTGTTTATTGGGGGGTTGGCAGATCGTGAATTGATAATTGATTTGCACTTTACAGCCCTACCTATGCTTCAAGTGCTTCATCTTGACTGTTTAGAATGTAATTCGCCAATGTGATTTTCAGGATGTCAAAATCTTGTTAAGTTGATAATCGAGATGAGCTCGCTAGCAGATGGTGCATTCCAGTCAATCCAAAACTTGCCAAACTTGTTGTATCTCAATATAGCCTTCACGGAAGCTGGTAGCACTTTGCATGTTCATGATGGGGGGTTTCTGAATCTAAAGTATCTGCTACTTATAAGTGTTTTTAGGTTAGAATTCTTCCATATGGATAGAGGAGCACTGCCTTCTCTGGAATATCTCACCTTACGCCAAATCTACACACTCAAAGAGGTACCGAGCTTCCAACACCTAAAGAATCTTAAAAGACTTGAGCTGGATCATTCATGGAAATTTCAGGATAGCCCACAACTGCAAATCATCAAGCATGTGCCCCTTGTACAAGTTTATGATGGGAACTACAAATTAACTCATTGCTTCGAGTTTGGAAAAGAAGGTGCGTGTTATATTTCCAGTTATATAAATACATTCTTATTAACTTTTACTGTTTAATCATAAAGATTGCAATATTTATGCTTTATTTTTTTTATTGTGGTGCAGTGAATTGAATTATCTCATCAGCAATATGAAACAATGAGGTATTGTTCTTGGATTTAGAAAAAATATTTTACTTGTCATTTTTCATTCTCACCGTAATTGTAATGCTCTATAGTAATACTGTCCTTTTGATTTGGTAGGTATTGGGCTTCCAGTTCAAAGAAACTTAGACTCTCCATGTGGCTTTCCACAAAAATGGCAATGTGGCATTGTACCATTCTGTTTCGTATTTGGCATTTCAATTTATAAATAGAGTGTGTGTACTTGTTTTTCTTAATAAAGCAAGTTATTTTGTTAGTCATTTTGCTTTTGATTCATACCATTTATGATGTATCAAGTACTCAATGTCTTGTGGAAGTTTCTCCTCTATGGGTGTATGATATTATTTTCAATTCAATTTCGCCTTTCTAATTTGGAATAAGGAAAAAGAACTGTCATATGATTTTTTTTTACCCTATTCTAATGATTTCCTGCTTATTAAATCCTACCGATCTATCGTTAAGTTTTTCTATGGGGTCTTGATTTATTCGCACCTTACTTTCTCTTTCATCTCATTTTCACTCACTTTCTTTTGCTATATATTTCTTCTTTTCATATTACATCACATATCATATCTTTCATTTCTCTCTCTTTTGTTTCCTTATCTCTTTAGGTGTGGTTGAATTTTGGGTGTGAAGTTTTATATTTCCTGGGAATATGGGGAATGAAAACTTGATACTAAATGGAATCAGTCTTAGTAAATCCAACAGTCATAGAACTCATTAGCAGCAAAACCTTAACAACAAACACCCTTAAGCAAATCTATACTAGTTATCTATAATATAGAGAACTGGAAGGAAATCTACAAGTTTCCCATCAACACAGCACACTGTTTATGTAATTTCTAACCAGGAATCCATGCATTCAAATCAAAGACAAACACAATCTGCTGTAGAAATACCAGAAAACAACAATGATGCAAATGCACACGGCATACAAATTATTGTTAGCTGCAGAATTACCTTTACTCCGTAAATCTTCTCCGCCGCGTCGGAGCACCGTTTCCACCGGTCACAGCCGCTAAACTCACCGTCAACATCACAAGGAATTTGGTAGCGAGAGAGAAGGAGAACGCCCCAACTCGACTTCCCCCAATCAAATAAAAAATATATATGATTTCGTCCCTCAAATTTTCTTATTTCAAATATTTCCCCTGTTTTTTTTAAATTCACTTGTAAAGATCCTACTTTTCTACTCACGTGGAATGGGTAAGGAAATTTAACCCAAACTAATGGGTACCCACCCGAAACCGACTCAATTTGAATGAGATCAAGTACTTTAACCCCAGTTTTTAAGCTGGGTTTGATATTAGTGATACCCGTGCTCGAACTCAAATTTGTATGATACACATGAAATTATGAAACTATTGTTAAATTTAATAAATCCAAAAAAGTATGGTAGAATGAGGTAAAACACAATTGTTTGAAAAAAGAAAAATGTCTTAAGTGTCGGGTCGGGGACTAAAGCAGGTTTGGGTTGGAAGACTCACAGCCCGACGGGTCCGGGGTTAGAGTTTGTGCTTTCATCCCCATTGGGTTTAGGTTTGAGTTCGGGTTTGAGGGAGGTAAAACCCAACCTTAACCCACCATGTTGCCATTTGTGCATGGACATCATTTATGATGTGAAATTTTATGGTTATTCTTAATTTTTTAAAATGCTTATGTGGATGCATGTACAACTAGTGGGTTTTGTTGATATGGCACACCCTTCTCGTGTGTGTGCCACCTTTGAGAGTCTCTATATGGCCTCAAGCGCAGAGAGACTTTTAAAGCGTGGTACCATGCACTAGGTCATGTAGTAAGTCATGTGTTTATGAATTTTGGCTTTGTGTAGTCACGATCAGACAACTTATTATTTCTTTATCATTGTGGTAATTACTCATATATATATATATATATATATGTTCTGATTTATGTCTAATATCGTACTAACAATAAGTTGTAGTCCGTTGATCTCGATGCTCATCATAATGTGACTTTTTCACTATAGGACCTTAGTAATCAAGGTATAAGGTAGTCCCATGTAAACAAGGACTACTACTCTTTCAACACACGTACATTGCGGACATCCTTCATTGGCATTGACATAAAATATATTTTATTTTCATAATAATATCTAAAAATATATTTTTTAAATCATATGTATCATCCACTAACTCAATCCTAGTCATCATAGTTGGTAGTGTTCACAGGTTGGACTAGTTCGGATTTAGGGTAAAATAGAATTCTAACCGATTAAATTTAATTAGTTTTGTTTAGGTTTATAATTTTCTTTCAACAAATGCAAACCAGATCGATCCGATTAAAATCCCGTAGGTTGGTCCGGGGTTATCAAGTTGGTATTGGATCATTAATGTTTCAAATTTTATATGTATACGTTATAGTTTTTTGAATAAAAATTTAAATTTGAGAGTTTTTTTTCTTCAATAATTTTATGCAATAGTTAAATAAATTATATTTGTTGATATCACTTTTCATTAATAATAATTTTAGTTAATTACAACTTTACACAACTTTATTAGTTGTTCTTATCTAAAATATGATACTCCCTCCGTTCCAGAAAGTTTGTAGTTTAAGGTTGTGGCACAAAGAGTAAGAAAATAATTATTGATGGTATAACTTGACTAGATTGCCCTTATTTAATTTTTACTAGTATGATGTGCACCTATTAAATTATACTTAGATAGAGAATAACGTAATTAACAGAGAAGAGTTGTGGTTGGTTAATATGAAAGGTGATAAGTGAGAGAAATTGTATTAAATAAGGGTATAAGTGGAAAAAATTAGCAAAAAATGTATTGATTTTCTAAAACAACAAACATTTTGGGATATTGAAAAATGGTGCAAAACAACAAACTTTCTGGAACGGAGGGAATAATAAATTTTGATAATATATATAGCCAAGACACTTTAAGATCTAAGAAGGCAAAGTTGTAATAATTTTTAAAAAATAGAAATAATTATAAATGATAAAGTTTAAAAGGTATATATATATATATATATATATTTTAAATATGAAAAACAATCAATCAGGTGATTGACTTGGAAAAAAAAAAGACTATGGGACCGTTAATGTAATTCGTGGACTTCTGCAATATTAAACATCATCAACTACTTTTCAAAAAGAAAAAAAAAACATCATCAACTATTTAATTAAAAAAAAACATCATAAAAGTATTTTTGAAAATATAATATTACTAGGTAGTTATATTAGGAAAGTTTATCAAGTTTTTCTTTTTTATCAAGTTTTTCTTGAAATAACACAATTTTTTTCTCATATGTATATATCCTCTCAAACATCCACATTTCTTTAATATGTACACTGCGGGAATTTTTTTTCCGTCAAAAAAGTGAAAGAAAGATATGAAAAATAATTAAAAGGATATAAAACTAACATTAAATATGACTATTGACTTACACATTTCCTTTTTTTTTTGAATAGACTTACACATTTCCTTATAATTAATATATATATATGTGTATATTTGTGAAATAATAATAAATTAATCAAGTAAGTTGGGTAGTTCACTAACTGTTTGCTAGAAGATTAATCTCTCACAATATCGACTGTGTGGATATACCTTGGTTAATAGAAAAAAAATAATGAATTATTTTGAAATATATTATTGAAATATAATAATTAAAATTTGACGTTAGCATTACCTGATTTCAACCGTTGTTATTATTTTTAGTTTTAATACATACTATTAGTTGACCATAAAAAAAATACTATTAGTTTCAATAAAAAATATATATACTATTGAAAATTAATAATTAAAATTAGTTTTAACTCCTCAATTTATATTTAACTGTCAAGAGAGAGAAGATACACAAATATTAAGTTGCACAATTAATGTTGTTAATTTTCAGATTTTTTTTTATTTTCCTATTTTACATCTTTAGAATGTATTTTATCTTTCTTCATTTATTATTCTAATAATGATATTATTTGAAAAAATTTAATGCTATTTTGAAATGCTAAGTGACAGATATATAAGAACAATTTTTTTTCTTAAATGTGGACAATTAATAAGCAATAAATGTATTTCTTAATTAATTACAATCACTACCTTTATCATGAAGTAATTTGAGTATTTAATATTTTAATTTCAAAATTTAATAATTAAATTAATTAATACCATTAATTACTATATTAATTATATAGAATTAATTTCCTTACACTGACCTCATTCATTTTTTACATAATCTAAAGTCTAAACACATCTATTTCAGTTACAGAAATATAAAAAAAAAATTCTCATGGAATATGGAAACCCCCCACTTCCTAATAATTAATATATACTTTAAATAAATAAATATATATTTCTGTATATAAACCATGTGCTTGTCCCTATTTTTTCTCATTCCATGCTAAATTACATTACAGAAAACAAACATGTCTCCCCCTTCTCCATTTTCAGCTTTTTATGAATTGTAAGCTTCAATCCTCCATTTTCACCCTTTTAATTTATACATTATTGGATCTTCTCAATTATTTGCAACTTGCTTCTTTTCTTTTTCTTGAGATTTTGTTTAAAATTCCCCAACTTTGTCTACTGTTTAATTAAACTGGCTCCAATGAAAGTTAACACCTTGCTTCATGAGTGTGTTTAATAATCATCAAAGTAGATGGATTTGTTGAACATTGCAAGCATGGTATGTGCCATTTTAAAGGGGTTCAGTTCAAGGCCATGTCTAGTGTTTGTTACAAAATTGCTCTCTTTTGTTGTCTTTATTTGTTGACCATAGAGGTGAAAATCATAACTTTCTTAATGACATTGAGTAGATGGATTGATTTTTAAATATTTTCTTAGGGTAATTGGAAAGAATTTATAGGCTTATTAGTGCTTGGGAATCTAGTCTAATATCAAACTCGAATTTGTGAATAATTTTTGAAAATGAAACAATAAAAAGAAAAAAAACATTTGTCTATGAAAACTATTTTTCAAAACTATGATAATTTTTGTCCCATGAAGTTTGCTGAGTCTACCCTTATTTAGGGCTTAGTATTACCAATTGTCACTGTCATTATGCTCCTTACTTTCTCATCATAGTTCATCAAGATGGAATCAACCACTTCTTGAAGAAACATATCATACTCAAGCAAATCTCTAACTTCCAGATCATCAAACGTACCAGATCAAATGTGATGTTGATGAGATGAAGAACAATACAAAGGAGAGGTCGGTGGTGTTTCCACCAAGGAATGATTTGCTGAAGGTTCACCAGAGCTTGCTAAGAAGGCATTTTCTGGTGTGTTTGATGTTTAGGAAGTAAGAGACTTGCTTGCTTGAGTCTGACTTGTGTCTTTAAGAAGTGGTTGGTTTCTTCTTTATGCTCTGTGATCTGAAGAAAAGGGAGGAGCTTAATGGCAGTGATAATGCTAGTGCATTGGAAACCCTAAACATTCGTTGCAAAGATCTGTAGAGGAATGAATAATGAGAGTTGTCCAGATGGAGAATAGTCTAATAGGTAGAGCTAGCTAGAGAGAGACCAATAAATTATATGTCAATCCATAATAGAGATTTAAAGTTAAACATTCCATCTTCAAACTTAATTTATGATGGGATATTATATCGTATGATTCATGTAACTAATCTCAACTAGTTGGAGAAAGTTTTGGTGTTCTTTGTTTTGCATGTTGAAATGGAATGTAAATTAGATCATTCATGATCGGAGATTCTATTGCTTATCGTATCATTCATCTATTGTTTGTGGTATTACATGAGAAACAATATGTCGAATCTAGTATATCATTGTTGAAGCTTTGGTTTATCTGCAATCTTTTCTAGATTTATCATAGTCATTAGTTTGCTGCAACTTTTTTGTTCACCCCTATCATGCCATGATTGCCTTGTGTCTTTTTAATTAATAGTATGTAGTCACCTAAATTATTCAGCGTTGAGAGGGGATATCAAGTTTATAATGTACAAGTATTTATTCAAATTGTAGATGATGTTTAACATATAAACTCTTCAGAATTCTAAACATGTTTACTCGCACCTTGATTGACTTGCCCTCATTTACTTGTGTATGTTGATGAAGTTTTTATAAACTGCTGATGTATGTTCAACTTGGTTGTCCATTGCTTCGCAGTTAGGAAATGTTTTGATTTCTGGGAAAGACCATGGTGCGGTGCTTCGACGGATTGAAGCAGTGGTTTGCTGCTGCGTTAAGTTGTTTTCATGCTCGTGGTTTGCCCCCGCAACCTGCAAGAGGTTTACGGAATCCGGAAGCACTTGCAAGAGAAACAATATGTACGTTATTATTTCCATACTTCTTTCCATTTTGTGATATTAGAAACTTTTCAGGCCTTTGAAGATCTTGGAAATTGTTAGGTAGAAATGAACATTCTGCATCATTTTACCATTTTTCAGTAACTAAGGTTCTTGTTAAGACTTGAATGTAAGCTGTTTTAGTTTCAATGCAGTTAGTGTTAGTGAAATTGAAGCTCTCTATGAGCTCTACAAGAAGATTAGCAGTTCAATGATTGATGATGGACTCATCCATAAGGTTAGTAGTTCTATCAATTTTTTTTTGACAATAACAACATAAAGTAGTTATGATGTTTTGTGTATATTCTTTCTCCCTATCCCTGTATTATACTCATAAGTATCTTAATTTATATGGCAGGAAGAATTTCAGATGGCCTTATACAAGACAGACAACAAAGACAGCATATTTGCAGATAGGGTATGTAAAAGCTTTGACTTGTACTCTAGTAGTTTTGTTAACAACTCTTTTTAACCTTTTTACACTTCAAGGAAGAAGAAGGAAAAATGCAACACAATTATTTTGGATGCATTTTAAAGAAAATCCAACTGTTACAATATATTTCTGACAGTACATTGTTTAAATTCTGTAGGTGTTTGACTTGTTTGACGCAGAGCACCATGGGAAACTTAATTTCAGAGCGTTTGTGCGTGCTCTCTCTGTCTTTCATCCCAATGCACCAGTTACTGAAAAGACTGACTGTAAGATTAATAGATTTATATGTATTAAGACTTTAAATATCTTCTAGCAAACAATTGTGTGAAGGATTAAGGGTATTTATTCTAGAGGGTGTGATATGTTGCTTCTATTGTTGTCTGTTTTTTCCTTTACTGTTTGGTGATTCCTAACTTTCCCTTCTTGCAGTTTTATTCAACTTGTATGATCTTAAACATCAGGGATATATTGAGAAACATGAGGTAATTTAATTTTCTTTCTTAAACTTGAGTATCTTCTGTTTCCTTGGAGTTTGTATTCTCCAAAGTGCTTTAGCATGTATCTGGTATATATACGCTGCCACACTGATCCTTTTTATTTTTGGCATAGTTAAAACAAATGGTGGTGGCCACTCTAGCTGAATCTGGGATGAAACTTGCAGATGATGTGGTTGATGGCATCATTGACAAGGTGACTGTTTCATTTATATGAGAACACTTCAATATGGATGTCATGATATCATATATTCACAAGTCTAGGTTTATTGAAGCATTAATAGGTTGTTTCTTTCTTTCATAATTTCTTTCTTGCTATCTAGAGCTGTTGCTAATGGTATTTATATTGTTCAGACATTCAAAGAAGTTGATACTAAGCTTGATGGGAAGATTGACTTGGAAGAATGGAAAGAACTTGTCGTGACGCATCCATCTCTTCTGAAAAATATGACCCTTCCCTATCTTAAGTAAGTTTCTTCTTCTAACTGATATTACAATTTTAGAGTGGAAACTTTCCAGTTTATGTTTGGATCTATGCTATTAATTGGTGAGTTAAAACCATGACATGATTCATTATGAGTATTATGAATGAGGCAGTAATTTCTCATCTGCTTTTCTTATGGAAAAATTTCAAAATTCTTCTTATCATGATAGCTTTCTCATATTAGTTTACAGATAAATGCTTTGGAGCTTATATGATAAATGCTCATTGACATAAGCACTTGATTAGACTATTTACTCAAACACACCCTATATCATTGGTAGCATTTTGTGTGTGTGTGTTATGTATCTCAAGGACACATCTTTAGTTTAACATTGACTAGTATTTTGTTATTAAGTTCTAGCATCTAACATCTCTCAAATTGTTTTCTTTGCAGGGAAATCACAACCACATTTCCTAGTTTTATCTTTCACTCACAGGTTGAAGATGATTAAGACAACTCCATCATTGATGTCAGCAGTTTCATTGGTCTTGACTGAGAATGTTCTTTATGTTTAGCAATTAAGACTTTGTTTATGTTTTCATCAAATAGAACTTTGCCTTCAATTCCCTTTTTTGGGCAGATACTATGGTTTGTAATATTATTGCTGGATTTGGTTATTTATTCGCTTGATTGGGATTAAAAGGAGAACTTGATAGAATATGCGGGTGTTTAAGAATTAACACCAGGGAATTTTAGATTGACATATATCTGCAATTGTGACTTGTTAATATTGCAGGAATGGTATTAAATTGCGATCTGTAATCGAAATTGTGGTTGCAATGTATCAGACTTTAGAGTCACGCATTGGGACCGCAGTTGCGGCCACATCAACCTACATTTGTCTGCTATTCCGCGACATAGTGGCAACACGCAACCACAACTTAAATTATAGCGCATGTTAGAAAATCATTCTACAATTGATTTTAAAAATAAAATTACTTATAAACTCTATGAGTAACTTCTTGGTGCTAGAATTGATTTTAAGGAAACAAAATTCTTATTTTTTTTTGCAAAATTAATCTAAATGTGCTATTAGTATGTGTAAAAATAGTATATGTCAACTCTTTTGATGCATGTTAGTTATATATTTTTTGACGGATGGCTATATCTTTTTGCTCAAGGTTTAGATTTTTTGTTGAGGACATAGGTGTAGATTACTCTTGACGGAAAATATAAGATAGATCATGCTTTGGGTGATTTGTACCCTTGCTATTATATTATAAAATGATATTTTTTTTAATAAAATCCAAAATTATAATAGTAAACCATTTTTTACCTAAAACTATTTTTTTTTTCAGAAAAGTATGGTGCCTCTCAAAAAAAAAATGGCACTAGTGCCTACCCTACATTTTGGCGTGAGATTATAAAATTGTCTTTAGTGTATACTTCAATTTTCAGAGATGCAAATAGGGTTAAAAAATGATATTTTGATTGTTTCAGTGATTCAATCTCAACCATCAAATATTTTAATATTACATCTATGGGGTTGTCTAAATAACTCATGATAAAAATTGGGTTAACTCACTCATTGCTTAGTTGTTCCAATCATATTGTAACATGTGTCCATATATTATCCACCTCACTTTTTATTTTACATTTTCACAATATTTATTTTATTAGTTAATTCAATTGCAGAATAACCCTATCAATTTAGATTATAGCATACCTTTTCTTAAAAAAAAAATCCCTAATCCCCTTTCTTTGTATGCGTTCTTTTCTTCTCCTCAAGAATAGAAATCATTAGTTCAGTCTGTGTTGATACTGCAAAATCCAAGGCTTAGGCATGACATCTAGATTAATAATAAAGAACAACAGAAAGATAAAGAACATTGAACAAACGTTTTATAGGGTTCCAAAAGGCACCTTATCTACGGATACCAGTGAACAGCTACAAATAACAATCCCAAAATTTCAATTTGCATACTTAACTGGAGCGGAAACTAAGAATATTGCAATTTTTTACCAATTGTCCTAATTTATACCGTTTGTTATTCTTCTTGAAGAGAAGAAGAGAAGTACGCAGGGAAAGAAAGGGGAATTGGGGATTCAATTTTTTTTCTCAAAGGGACTCCTATGCTATTATCTAAATTGGTAGGGTTAGTGTGCAATTAAATTATTTAATCAAATAAATATTACGCAAATGTAAAATAAAAAGTGAGGTGGATAATATGTTGACACATGTTACAACATGATTGACACACCTATGTAATGAGTGATTTAACCCAATTTCTATCATGGGTTATTTAGACAACCCCTACATCTATGGTCAAAATTTTCCTAAACACTCGATAAATCGGTGCCCCTCTTATTTTGAGTGACACCACTAGCGTTTGCCGATAAGTATTATATTTAATTTTTTTACTTACATATTTATATAATTTCACAAATATAACTTTTCTTTCCTTCCACTTTCCCTTTCATTCTTTTTGCATACCAAATAACAAAAAATTATCTTCCTTCCACTCTTTTTCTTTCCTTTCCTACTACTTTTCTCCTACAACCAAACAATGCCTTAGCATTGTTGTCAAATTGCAGTGTTCTTTAGCATTTGCTTCACTCCAATTGGCGTTTTCTTCTTCCCTTTGGTGCTGCAATTTCTCTGTGGGTAAGCAAACCTTAACTCCCCTTTCACCGTGTTTCTGCACTTCATCAAATTCAACGCATGTTCTGAAAAATCGTTTCTCTGCAAAATCCCAATTCGATAACCTTACATTGACACTGTGAATCGTTCATCAACACTAGTCTTTGAAATCACTGTGTTGTTTGTTTGTTTGCTTTACCTGCATTGCTCTCTACTTGGAATTTTGCAGGTTAGCTATGTCGGACAAAACAGGAAAGGGCTTTACGCCGTTTGGCAAAGCAGGTGAAGTGTTTCACATTCTCTCTTTATATATACACCTTGCTCTACCAAAAAGTTTCAATTTTTCCTTTTGGGTATTTGATTTTTTTTCCCACTTTTGTTGGGGGTTGGATTTTGTTCTATTGGGTCATCATGCAAAAATATTGGACTGGATTTGACCTATGACATTGCTGCTGTTACTGTCATTCTCTTATGGTGTGTGTTTGTGAGTTGAGTTTTGGAGGTGAGAGAAGGGAAATGAAAGGCTTATGAGAAGTCATCCCCTTGTTTTGAGAGTTTTCTAAGAAGTGGGTAAGCATTTGGGGAATTTTTTAAAACCCTCCAAAACCCTTCCAAGACACTAGTGTAGTTATTTTGTGGAGTTTCCTCAAATTGGGGGTTTGGGTGAAATTTTGAGCTTCTAGACTGTTGGGATGTCAAGTGTGAGGAAAGAAGTCTTACATAGGAAGATTAGGGGAGTATTAATCACTTTATAAGTAAGAGGACCCAGACACCTAATGCCTTAAGGTTTTGGGTGAAAATGTGGTGTCCAATGCACTTGTGGTTTACTCTTGTAAGCCCAATGTGGAGATCCCCCGGAGTTTTATCCTCTTGCGGCCCAACACAGACCAAGGGGGAGCTTACCGTCCCTTCCCCTTTCTTTCCCTTCACTTACTCTCAAAGCCTTGCCCTTCCCTCTCTCAGGAACTCCCAAGCACACCCTTAGGAAATTCTTTCATTTTCCCCCTGTTTTGAGATATGAGATGGTATATCCATTTTTTTAATGTATTTATTCCCCATTTGATTTGTTGGATATGTCTTTGATATATATCATCCTTTGATTTGCATATGTTGCTTGATGCCTATATCTTTGTTTTTCTGTTTGTTTTGACTACTGATATATGGTTCTGTGTTGGACACTTCAGATAATGTGTTCATCTTGGCTTTATCGATCTATGGCGCATAGTGGGTGTTAATAGTTTTAACCATTTGGTGGTACTGTAAATGTTGATTGTTAATATTTTTTTTCTTGTTAGGATCCCTGAAAGGGAAAGATGACAGTACACCAAAATCAGCACAGGGAAGGAAGGCTCAGTTTTCCAAAGAAGGTTAGCATCATTTATGTGATTGTTGTACTCCTTCTCTGTGGAGTATGCAAGTACTGTGAGGTTCTTTGTAAAGCAGTTGCTTCTATATCTAAAGACTTTGGGATACTGATCATATTTACTACTAGTTGTGCGATCACTTACTGAAGTCATTGTTTGGTTGTATATTCTAGGTCCATTTCAATCCAGAATGAATGGTTCACCGACACCTGGTGGAAAAGGTATAATGTGATTACTGATTCCCCAAGTTATTATTGTTTTCGTCATTTCGAGAGTTTGCATTCTGGCACAATCTTCATTCCAATCATTAAACTGATTGCTTATATTCTTTTCTTGATTTGTTAGTTATGTTTCTTTTTCATGGACCATTTTTCATTTTCAAGGTGAAAAGGAGGACAAGGCTGCAAATGGTGGAAAGACTTCAGGGTCACAAGACCTTAAAATTGATCGAGGTATCAGCCTGCTTTCATCATCTCTCATGTGTTTTCTGTTTCCTGTGATTTTTTGTAAATCATATATTAGTTTATACTTGTATGTTGTCTCACATTGTGATTTAGCTGTTTAGTTTGCATTAGATGAAACCCCACTTTATCTCTAATTTAGCAATATCAACAACATTAATTCTCTGGGTGACATTGCAGAACTTCCAGCAAATGTCAAATGCTTGATGGATTGTGAGGCTGCAGATATTTTACAGGGAATTCAAGAGCAGATGGTCACGCTATCTAGAGATCCAACTATCAAACTCCCAGGGTGAGAGAGACACTGAGCTTCTTTTTTATTGAAAAGGATGCATGAGCTAATTGAGTTTTATTACTGGAGTAGAAGATCAATTTCACTGATCTGAACTTTGTCTTTATTTTCTGTTTTAGACCATTTGACAAGGGGCTGCAGTATGCCAAAAGCAGTAGCAAGTATACAAATGCCAAGTCCATTAGACGCATTGTTGAGTATCCTTAAATTTTCACTGTGGACAGTGTTTATACATCTGTGTGCTGTCTGTGTTTGGATTTGTTTGCATGTTAAATGGTATTATTGTTTTACTTTATATCACTCCTATCTCTTGTCTCTATAATGTTCATCTCTTGACTCAAATATTAGGCCTCTTGCAAATAATGGTCTCACTGATTGTGAGGTATTATCAATCTTATTCTAACTTCCTTTGTTCTTATGTATTATGTAGCTCTCTTGACATCATTATCCACTGCAGGTATGTGTGATTGCTAATGTGTGCCCAGAAACTGTTGATGAAATTTATGCTCTCCTCCCATCATTGAAGGTATGGCATGATGCACTTTGAGTTCCTTTTTAACTTAAATCATCAATGGAAGGAGTATGGTCTTTGTTATATAATGATATTATTTCACTATTAATGTTTTGAGTGTTTATTAAGAAAAGGAGGCCTCCCTTGGATAAGTAAGTGCAGTTGCAAAAAACACAACTACTTCATGGTCTCCATTGTTTTCCTTCCCCTTTTTTCTTACTGTAGTGAAACTGAAAACAAAGTCGGGCGACAGTTTATTATATGCCAAATATCTGGGGTGGATAGCTTGACCCTTTTTGAGCCTACACAAGATATTTTAACTAGTTTTCTGACTATTATGGTCCGTTTGGAAGAGCTTTTGTTATCACATAAGCGCATTTTGGTCCGTATTCAAATGAGCTCTATGACTACCTATAAGTTGTTTTGAACATATTTTCATAAGCTGCTGAGATTAGCGTATGTATAAGCGTTTATACCTATATATAACCTATTTTGTGCTTACTTCAATAAACTTCTCAAATTAGCTTAGGAATAAAGGCTTATGTGATAAGCGTAATTGCAATAAGTGCTTAATTAAGTTGTTAGCTCAAACACATACTATATCCCTAGTCATGAGACCTATTTAAGTTCTCTGTTTGCCCTTATTTCTTCTGAGGATATGGGATTCTCATTCCCACTTGTAAAGGAAAATTAACAAAAGAGAAAACGACTTGCAAATAGGGTGGTGCCATCTCATAGTATTTATCTCTATTTCAGGGTAAGATAAACCTTAACAGACAACTTCTTGAAGATTCAGTGAGTGAGCTTGCTAAGCTTAGACGACCAGTCTAAAGAAGCCACATAATGGAAAAGGTTCACTGGTGAGTGAGTTTTCTCTTTTTTATGCTTTGTTTCACTCTGCATCCTTCTTTTAGATCTGCTTCTGATTTGGCCTTTTCATTTGTTCTGAGTGCAGGTTTACCATTTAGATCTGCTTGCTGAAGTAACTGCTCGCCTGGCAAATTTATCTCATGCAAAACAATTCTTGAGCTTACTAACTGAGACAATGTGTTGTAAAAACTCAAGCCATGTTTTATATTCATGTTTTCAATGGCTGTACAAAGATCTAATGTGGATCTCAAGTAGATGAATTTCATATCTACAAGACTATGGATCTTATATCTAAGGGGAGAATGGATTTTCTCATGAGAAATTTTCACGTAATAGGGTAATATGGTTATTTTTTTGTGGTTATTTACCGATTTTTTAGTTGAGTTTATATGATTTTTAACATTAATAAATATTCGATAAAGATTAGAATGTAATATAACATGAGGGTAGGATACCATAATTAAAATAAATTATATAGTTAATATGTGAAATTTTTAGGATATCACATTGTAAAATAGTAAATTGTACATCTATATAGATTTTTTTTTATAAGCACATCTATATAGATTACTGTATGACTACCATCGACCAAACAAAGAGAGGGAAGCTATTTTGCAGAGAACCCATCTTGATGCTTGATAGAATTGTGTCTTATAAGTATGAAAATTTATTTGTACATGTACTTATTGCGATATAAAATGGGGTTTCTTTTGAATAATAAAAAAATAAAATAGTTTAAAAACAATTTACAAACATGGGTCAGTTTTGGCTTTGAAGCAGAAGAAACTGGTTATTTGTGATGGAGAAACAAACCCTAACAAAATACTTAGCAAAGAAGGTGCAATTAGCGATGGAATATTTGAGAATTTTCTGTAGCAAATTTCGTCACAGATTGAGACGGATTTAGCGACGGAATATATCCCTATCTAACATTTCATCGCTAATTTCATCCCTTATTCCCTTTTATTGGTTTTTTTAGGGAACCCTT
Organism: Lotus japonicus; assembly: GCF_012489685.1. Lineage (NCBI taxonomy): Eukaryota > Viridiplantae > Streptophyta > Magnoliopsida > Fabales > Fabaceae > Lotus > Lotus japonicus. The sequence continues at coordinate 59,733,987 of NC_080046.1, read as the reverse complement.
TTATTGTTATTAGCCAATGATTTTGTGAAAGATTGATTTTCCGTACTCTTTTTTTTAACACTATATTAGTAAACTGTTTTTTGATGCTTATATTAGTAAACTGTTTTGAATCTATTTTTAATTTTTATATATTTTAAAAAATCCGACCCTATCTTTCCAAGTATAACAAAAAAGAAAACCTATAAAATTGATTGTATACAACTAATTTTTTCCCACATAAGAGGACCGATAGGTATTTCTAAGCTGTTCGTCAATTTATATTTTGAGTATTCAAATCTTGTCTATGTTATTGCAGGAATAAAAAACGAGATTATAAAAAGAGTTGACAAATTATATTAAAATTACTAAGAACAACGTGGAATGAAATTGCAACATCATAAATTGCTCTTACTCCTTAATCATCAGGCATGCATCAAGAGAGGGTTCATAGATTAAATGATTCGTCAAATGCAATACTTCATCTGTATTCTTGCCTAGGTAGGTGCATAATAATAGCTTATTTTCTACGTTTAAAACAATATTGAAAATACAAATTACCCATAATTTCTCTTTAACTCAAGAGAGAACAATGAAATACTCAATCAATGAAGATGTACTTCCTCTTATTATTCTTCTTTTGATCATAGTACATTAAGAAGGAATTGACCACTTCTTGAAGAAAAATATCAGACTCGATCAACTCTCTAATTTCTGAAACATCAATCGCACAATAAATCGCATTCTCAGGAAGTTGAAGCAGCTCTGAAACTTCATGGAATCCTTCCTTCATGCCAACATCCTTAACCTCTAGCTCCTTTGTATTGTTCTTCATATTAACAAGGTAGACAAATTGTTGAGAAAACTATTGCATAATGGTATAATATATACTATAAGATGAGTAATCTAAAATAAGAAAGAATCAATAATAGACTTTTTATATATTAAATATTTTATTCAGTCACATCTACACATTGTAAATAAAAGGAAATGATGCCGATCAATATATATCATTACCTAATTTATAAAAATTTCAACTAATTAAGCAATGTAACCAAATAATTCTAAATTGATCGATTTATAAAGATTAATATAATCACCAACTTTATTGTCAATTAATATATTTTTTATTGGTAGGATCCCTGGATGAGTGCCCTAAAATAAGTTATTGTATTGCATCAAAATTGGAAAATGCAAGGTGGAGATTTGGAGTAACCGATTTGGTTTTTGTATTTTCATATTTTGGACTTCGTTGGCTATGAGTCAATTCAAGTTGATATTGGGTGGACTATATATTCGATCCAAACTCATGACCATCTTAGTTTTAGTTCCAGTTTTTGTTAGGTAGATGACTAAACCTCTTGGGTTCCCACTAGGGTGGGTAACTTTGTTTTTTGGTCCACCGGTGGACCAAAGGGCAAACCCAGAAAAAGACAACCCCCAGTCCCCCACCACCGAGCAACTACAACGCACATCCACAACAACCCCCACCACCCCAACAATTCAACAAATCTAATACATAACCCCAGCAAAATCATGTAAATAACCCACATCCAGCAAGAACTCCTTCTCTCTCGACCCACAATCATCACTTCATTTGTCGGAGGTGGTGGTGGCGAGGTCACAATGGCGGCGCGAACGACGGCACGGTGTCGCCCATCTCTCTGACGGTGGTCTCTTATCCTCAACCCGCACCCTTGAACCATTTAGAATCAAAATCATTGCACAAAACCCATTAACATAGCAAAACTGATAAAAATCACAACGTTAATTTCCCACAACAGAAACTTCAAGAACTGAAGCAAGAAAAGTGACCCAAGAGAAAAAAAAAATCAAAAAGAAAGAAAAGGGGGTTAGGAAAATAGTTTCCTGAACCGCGATTTCCCTGCGTTCCGACTTGGAGCAGGTACTGGCGCACGTTAGCGACGGTGGCCACCGCGGTGATGCGGCGGAGGTCGCGATCTGCTCTTCCTCTTGTCCAACTAGTCTACCTTAGTCACGGATCTTGCTGCCATCGTTTCATCATCACAGGGCCGATCTAGTTCACCTTCTTCTTGCGAGAGTGCGGCAGTCGAAGGAGGAAAAGGCATCGGTGATGTGGGGGATTGAAGGAGGTCTGGTTATGGAGGTTGGTGGGTTGAATGGGTTTGCTGGGGCCTGGGAAGGGAGAGGGAGTGAGAGAAGGGTTTGATACTTTACATTTTTACCCTTTTAGTTTTCAATAAATCCTAACCGTTGATCTAAAGAATATTCCAAGATTCCTTAATCCAATGGTGTTTAAGGGGTGGTCCACCGGTGGACCAAAAACAAAATTGCCCACCCTAGTGGGAACCTCGTGGACCAAACAAAATTGCCCACCCTAGTGGGAACCCTAAACATGCATTACATTTCTATATTTTCTTTCGCTAAAAAACATTTTTTGCCCCTGATGTTTCAAGTTTGTGCAAATTATGCCCCTACTCTATTTTTGTCGACGTTTCTACCCCTCATGTTTTCAAACAGTGCATTGTCTACCCCTCCATCAGTCATGCTTTCTCAGGAGAGGTTCCTGAGTGGATTGGAGAGATGAAGAAGAGTATATGAAGTTGATGATGATTAAGGAAATGATATAAATTAATTTTGTTTGATGTATATATCAATTATGCATGTAATTGAACTGGTTAAATTCATGTTTTGCTACTTACAGGTCTTGAGTTTGAATTTCCCTTGCCCTTTTTTTTCCAATTTCACTTGTAATTTCCACGTGGCAGTTCTAAAAAATATATAAAAAAAAGTCATATCAGCTTATTCTGTTAGTTTTTTAACGTTTGACTGATGGATCGACAAAAATAGAGTAGGGTCAGAACTTGCACAAACTTAAAACATCAGGGGCCAAAAGTGTTTTTTAGCCATTTTCTTTTGTTAGATACCAAAATACACAGTGTTGATTATAATGACTCATCTTCTCGCCATCAAATATACTCTAATCTATGATTAAGGGGTGAGGTGAATAATCGTTACGCTACAACTCGATGTATATTTTGATTTTATAATCATATTATTATCCCATTTCATTTTAAAATGGGTTGTATAGCAACTCATTCTTTCCACATAAGACCGCCAATTGCTATATATTTCTGATACATGTGCAAAAAAAAAAACTACAGGTGCATCAATTTATATTTTGAGAATTCTTTTTTTTTTTAACATCGAAGAGATAAATTGTATTGTCCACGGGTTGATCACTGGACCTCCTCTCACCCAACTCACATGTCCGCTGACTCTTATCACTTGAACTATTATTCAGAGACAATTTCGAGAATTCATATATTGCCTTTTATATTTAACCGTAAATCAGATTAATTAAAAAAAAATCATATCATATACTAAATACTATATCTAAAGCCAAAAAGTGGCACTGACAAGTATCATCCGCTTATTCTATATCTTCCTTCATAAGTTCTCTCTCTCATATTATAATTACTAGTATTGATCTCGCGTCATGCACGGATGAAATAATAATACTTTGTTGGTAGACAACAGTCATTTTCATATTTCCTCTCTTGTTTTACTTTTTGAAATACGTACGTATCACATATTTAAGTTTTTTTTCTAATCTTAATTACATTCTAATTCCGATTTTGTTTCAAATTTGTTATGCTTTGAACCAATATATCAAAACCATTTTTAATCTTTCAAATGTATATACGAAAACATAAAATATAAATTGTTTTAGTTAATTTCCAAATCAATCCTTTAAAACTATTTGATATGAATTTTTTTATAGCATATTTGATTTTTGAACATAAGATACATTTAATTTTTTTATTTTGTAATATAAAAAATAACTATAATCATTAAAAAGAAACTGTCAGCATACATTTTAAGGGTAGAAAAGTCACAATTAACTTTTGTTAATTGTTCGAATGTCATTAATAACTATTAAATGCAATATTAATACATTAATTATTTTTGAAATATGAAATTATTTAATATTTAAATTACTAAAAAAATTGAAAATATAAATACGACATCATCTAACTACTAATTATAGTATGAGAAATAAAACTTATGAAGGGGTAATACTTGTCGGAGTTGTCATTTTTTTGTTTCGAAAATAGTATATAGTATAAGATAGGATAAGACTAGGTAGATGACGTCTTATTTATATATTTTTATTTTTTAATAATTTAAATATTAAATAATTCTATATTTTCGAAAATAATTAATGTATTAATATTGCATTTAATAGTTATTAATGACATTAGAATAATTAACAAAAGTCAATTGTGATTTTTTTTTCAAAAATAACTACTATATTAATTTGACATTTAATGATTTTTAATGACATTAAAATAATAAATAAAAATTAAATGTGACTTTTCTACCATTAAGATGTATGTTGACAAAGTCTAGTTTTAATGATTATGGTTAATTTTTATATAACCAAATAGAAAAATTGAGTGTAATATCTTACGTTGAAAATGATATTAAATAGTTTTAAATGATTGATTTGGGAATTAACTCAAAAAAAATTGTATTTTATGTTTTTGTATATACATCTGGAAGATTAAAATGATTTTGATATATTTTTTGGTGTAAGACAGATTTCATCTTCCGGATGCAATCCTGTTTGAGTTGAAAACATCCACACAAATCATGGGGCTAACTCTTCCAGCGAGGTTTTTTCATACACAAGACTTGAACCCGAAACCTTATTTAAGGAATCAAGAAGGCCCCAATATTTTTTTTGGTACATCAGAAAGATAAATTGCACCCGCTATGAATCGATCCCTGAACCTCCCTCTACCCAACTCATATGTTCTCAGCTCCCACCACTTAAACTATCATACAAAGACAACAAGTCCCTATATTGATTCAAAGTATAACAAATTAGAAAAAATGAATTAGAATCTAACTAGGATTAGAAAAAAAAAAAAAAAGTGGAATGAAGTAGCAATAACAAACAAATGGCTCCGTGAAAGGTGCACTGTGAAAAGCAGGGTATTTGGAGGGACGCAATAAAGTTCTTCACTTTGATTCATTGGTAATCAAATTGGGTTCTCACTGTAAATCCTTTAGACCAATGCAATGCATTATTCTTGATCAAAACAACAATGGCTAGAATAGAACAAGAACAAGAAGAAGATAGAGTAGACAATAATGATGAACTTGACATTGATGTCAATGATGATGATCATCATCAAGAGTCAGAGAAATGGAAGAAGCATTACTCATCAAAGCAGAGGATACTCCTTGTTGGAGAGGGTGACTTCTCCTTTTCTCTCTGTTTAGCCACTGCTTTTGGTTCTGCTCACAACCTAGTTGCCACTTCCCTTGATTCCCAGGGTCAGAACAAGTCTAACATTTTCTATTTCATTTTCCTCTTTAGCTTCCTGAAAATTGATTGTATACAACTAATTTTTTCCCACATAAGGGGACCGATTGGTATTTCTAAGCTGTGGGTCAATTTATATTTTGAGTATTCAAATCTTATCTAAGTTATTGCGAGAAGAAAAAATACGAGATTATAAAAAGAGATGATAAATTATATTAAAATTACTAAGAACAACGTTGAATAGAATAATTGCAACATAAATTGCTCTTACTCCTTAATCATCAAGAGAGGGCTCATAGATAAATAATTCGTCAATCACACCAGAAAACACATTACTACTATCTCCTATATTCTAGCCTAGATAGGTGCATAATAGCTTATTTTCTATGTTTTAAACAATATTGATAATACAAATCACCCATGAGTTCTCTTTAACTCAAGAGAGAACAATGAAATACTCAATCAATGAAGATCTACTTCCTCTTATTATTATTCTTCTGATCATAGTACATTAAGAAGGAATTGACCACTTCTTGAAGAAACGTATCAGACTCGATCAACTCTCTAATTTCTGAAACATCAATCACACCAGAAATCGCATTCTCAGGAAGCTGAAGCACCTCTGAAACTTCATGGAATCCTTCCTTCATCGCAACATCCTTAACCTCCTTTGTATTGTTCTTCATATTAACAAGGTAAACAAATTGTTGAGAAAACTATTGCATAATAGTATAATATATACTATTAGATGAGTAATCTAAAATAAGAAAGAATCAATAATAGAATTTTTATTAATGTGGATATTAATTCAAATATTAAATTTAGCTAAGAGATAGTGATATAGTGCTATTAGATAGAAGCTAGAATAAAAGATAATAACTAATTTGGTTATTATGATAAGAAGTTATCTTTTAGTTATCTTCTAGTAAGTTAGATCTTTTATATAAGACATGTATTGCTTTCAGTTTTAATTAAGTCAATAATATATTTTCCCTTAATTTCTCTCTCTACTCTTTCATGTTATTTCACTATTTTCTCCAACATTTATGTATTAAATATTTTATACAGTCACATCTACACATTGTAAATAAAAGGAAAATCTTCCGTTGTATAAAAAAATAAAAATAAAAGGAAATGATGTTCAACATAAAAGGAAAGGATGCCGATCAATATATATCATTACCTAATTTATAAAAATTTCAACTAAGCAATGTAACCAAATAATTCTAAATTGATCGATTTATAAAAATTAATATAATCACCAACTTGATTGTCAATTAATATATTTTTTATTGGTAGGATCCGTGGATGAGTGCCCTAAAATAAGGTATTGTATTGCATCAAAATTGGAAAAATGCAAGGTGGAGATTTGGAGGAACCAATTTCACTTTTGTATTTTGGACTTCGTTGATGTACTGTTTGGTGCTTATTTTGTTTGTTTTTAGGTTAGAGCATGCTAGTTTGGGTTGTATTGTTCGCTCAAGCGGTCCATAGTTCGCTCAAGCGAACTTTTTCTTCATGCATCAATTTATATTTTGAGAAATTTTTTTTTACATTGAAAAGATAAATTGCATTGTTCAAGTATTATCCCTGGACCTCCCTCACCCAACACACATGTCCCTTAACTCTTAGCACTTGAACTATCATTCGGAGACATATTTTTAGAATTCAAATATTGTCGATCTACTGTAAATCAGATTAGTTGTAAAAATCATATCATATCATCTCATATCATCATCACATACTATATACTATTTTCGAAACCAAAAAGTGGTAACTCTGTCAAGTGTCATCCTCTCATTCTATATCTTCCTTCATAAGTTTTCTCTCTCATATTATAATTACTAGGTAGATGATGTCTTATTTTTATTTTATGATTTTTTTATTAATTTAAATATTAAATAATTCTATATTTTTTAAAATAATTAATGTATTAATATTACATTTAATAGTTATTGTAAAGATTTTTTTAGTGTTTTAAATATTAATGACATTAGAATAATTAAAAAAAGTCAATTGTGATTTTTTTTGAAAATAACTACTCTATTAATTTGACATTTAATGATATTACAATAATTAATAAAAGTCAATTGTGACTTTTCTACCATTAAGTTGTTTATTGACAAAATCTTTTTTTTTAATGATTATGGTTAATTTTTATATAACCAACTAAATAAAAAATTGAATGTAATATCTTACACACAAAATTATATCAAATAGTTTTGAATGATTGATTTAGAAATTAACTCAATATTTTATGATTTTGGCATTTTTTTTTTGTGTAAACATATGTCATCTTTCGGAGGTAATCATGTTTGAGTCTAGAACATCTACAGGCTAACTCTCATAGTATAGTTTTTTTTCATCCACAAGACTCGAACACGAAACCTTACGTAAGAAGAATCGAGCATGTCCCTATATTAATTCAAACCACAACAAATTAGAAAAAAGGAATTAGAATCTAAGTAAGATGAGCAAAAAAAAGTGGAATGAAGTAGCAATAACAAACAAATGGCTCCGTGAAAGGTGCACTGTGAAAAGCAGGGTATTTGGAGGGACGCAATAAAGTTCTTCACTTTGATTCATTGGTAATCAAATTGGGTTCTCACTGTAAATCCTTTAGACCAATGCAATGCATTATTCTTGATCAAAACAAAAATGGCTAGAATAGAACAACAAGAAGAAGAAGATAGAGTAGACAATGATGATGAACTTGACATTGATGACAATGATGATGATGATCATCAAGAGTCAGAGAAATGGAAGAAGCATTACTCATCAAAGCAGAGGATACTCCTTGTTGGAGAGGGCGACTTCTCCTTTTCTCTCTGTTTAGCCACTGCTTTTGGTTCTGCTCACAATCTCGTTGCAACTTCCCTTGATTCCCAGGGTCAGAACAAGTCTAACATTTTCTATTCATTTTCCTCTTTAGCTTCCTGAAAAAAGAAAAAAGATCAAAACTTGGAAATGCCCATTTGATTTTTTTTGGCAGAGAATCTTGCAAAGAAGTATAGTAATGGACTTAGCAATGTGAGGGAGCTTGAAGCAAAGGGTTGCCTTGTCCTTCATGGTGTTGATGCTAAGGACATGTGCCAGCATTTCTTTCTCAAGACTCAGCGGTTCGATCGCATTGTCTATAACTTCCCTCATGTTGGGTTTCTTTACTCTGAGAATAGCTACTGCCAGATACATGTATTCTTGTTTGATAAATAATGGACTAAGGAGTAATGAGACATGCAAATATTTTGGCTTCATCTACTGAGCTAGCTACTGATGGATCTGAATTTGTGACAACCAAGCAGGTTGAACAAAAGGTTGGTGAAGGGATTCTTAGCAAATGCCGAAGTGTTGTTAAAGAAAGAGGGAGGGGAGATTCATGTAACGCACAAGGAGGGTGATCCATACAACAAATGGGATCTGGTAAAGAAGGCAGAAAAAAAAGGGTTGGTCTTGCAACAAGTTGTGCCATTTTTCAAGGATGACTATCCTCGTTATGACAACAAGAGAGCCAATGGAAAATTATCTGATGCATCTTTCGCGCTCGGGGAATCTAGTACTTACAAGTTCAATCTCCAAACACCTCTTTTACTCAGTAAATGATGATTAAAAGAGTTGACAAATTATATTAAAATTACTAAGAACAACATGGAATAGAATAATCGCAACATCATAAATTGCTCTTACTCCTTAATCATCAACAGAGGGTACATAGATAAATGATTCGTCAATCACACCAGAAAACGCATTGCTACTAAACGTATTCTAGCCTAGGTAGGTGCATAATAGCTTATTTTCTATGTTTAAAACAATATTGATAATACAAATCACCCATGATTTCTCTTTAACTCAAGAGAGAACAATGAAATACTCAATCAATGAAGATGTACTTCCTCTTATTATTCTTCTGATCATAGTACATTAAGAAGGAATTGACAACTTCTTGAAGAAACATATCAGACTCGATCAACTCCCTAATTTCTGAAACATCAATCGCACCAGAAACCGCATTCTCAGAAAGCTGAAGCACCTCTAAAACTTCATGGAATCCTTCCTTCATGGCAACATCCTTAACCTCCTTTGTATTGTTCTTCATATTAACAAGGTAAACAAATTGTTGAGAAAACTATTGCATAATAGTATAATATATAGTATTAGATGAGTAATCTAAAATAAGAAAGAATCAATAATGGACTTTTTATATATTAAATATTTTATTCAGTCACATCTACACATTGTAAATAAAAGGAAATTATGTTCAACATAAAAGGAAAGGATCCGATCAATATATATCATTACAAAATTTATAAAAATCTCAACTAAGCAATGTAACCAAATAATTCTAAATTGATCAATTTATAAAAATTAATATAATTAATATACTTTTTATTGGTAGGATCCCTGGATGAGTGCCCTAAAATAAGGTATTGTATTCCATCAAAATAGGAAAAATGCAAGGTGGAGATTTAGAGGAACCAATTTCACTTTTGTATTTTGGACTTCGTTGATGCCCTGTTTGGTGCTTAGTTAGTTATTTTGCAATTTATCTTTTCAATGTTGGCTCAAGAACTTTAAGCTTTCGAAGCACTTTAAAAATACAGGTGCATCAATTTATATTTAATAGTTATCAATGACATTAATTGTGATTTTTTTTGGAAATAACTACTGTATTAATTTATTTGACATTTAATAATATTAGAATAATTAATAAAATTTAATTGTCTTTTCTACCATTAAGATGTTTACTCAAAGTTTTCCGATGTATAAAAAAAAAGATGTTTACTCACAAAGTTTTTTTTTTAATGATTATGGTTAATTTTTTAGGTAACCTCTAATGTGCACCATTTTTTAAGTGGTGTAATTTTACACCACTTGCATTAACCCGCTGTAACAGGTCAACACATATTTTTTAGAAATATTTAACATTAATAAATTTTTAAGCATTTTTTTTTTAAAAAAAAATATGTGTTGACATGCTATAACCGGTCAAAGCAAGCGGTGTAAACTTACACCACTATAAAAATGGTGAATATTAGGGAGAACCTAATTTTTATATAACCAAATAAATAAAAAATTGAATGTAATATCTTACATTCAAAATCATATCAAATAGTTTTAAATGATTGATTCTGAAATTAACTCAAGTTTTGTATTTTATGTTTTTGTACAAACATCTCGAAGATTAAAATGTTTAGATAAAAAAAATTTTGTGTAAGACAGATGTCCTCTTTCGAGTGCAATCTTGTTTGAGTCGAGAACATCACATCATGGGACTAACTCTCCTAATGAGGTTTTTTCATCCACAAGATTCTAACTCAAAACCTTACTTAAGGGGAATCAAACATGTCCCTATATTGATTCAAACATAACAAATTAGAATCAACTAACTAGGATTAAAAAAAAAAGTGGAATGAAGTAGCAATAACAAACAAATGGCTCCGTGAAAGGTGCTTTGTGAAAAGCAGGGTATTTGGAGGGACGCAATAAAGTTCTTCACTTTGGTTCATTACGATTCGTCAAATTGGGTTCTCACTGTAAATCCTTTAGACCAATGCAATGCATTATTCTTGATCAAAACAACAATGGCTAGAATAGAACAAGAACAAGAAGAAGATAGAGTAGACAATAATGATGAACTTGACATTGATGTCAATGATGATGATCATCATCAAGAGTCAGAGAAATGGAAGAAGCATTACTCATCAAAGCAGAGGATACTCCTTGTTGGAGAGGGTGACTTCTCCTTTTCTCTCTGTTTAGCCACTGCTTTTGGTTCTGCTCACAATCTCGTTGCAACTTCCCTTGATTCCCAGGGTCAGAACAAGTCTAACATTTTCTATTCATTTTCCTCTTTAGCTTCCTGAAAAAAGAAAAAAGATCAAAACTTGGAAATGCCCATTTGATTTTTTTTGGCAGAGAATCTTGCAAAGAAGTATAGTAATGGACTTAGCAATGTGAGGGAGCTTGAAGCAAAGGGTTGCCTTGTCCTTCATGGTGTTGATGCTAAGGACATGTGCCAGCATTTCTTTCTCAAGACTCAGCGGTTCGATCGCATTGTCTATAACTTCCCTCATGTTGGGTTTCTTTACCCTGAGAATAGCTACTGCCAGATTCAGTAATGTTCCCTTACCTTTTCATCTCTTGTTTGTTTTGCTTAATTTTTTTTAATTTGATGTTGCTTTACCTTTTTTGTCTTTTGTTAATGGTATTGCTGCTGCTTGAAGCCTGAATTAGGTTGTTCTGAGATTGTTTAAATGTCCATAAGTAACTTTTCTGTGACTGTAATGAACTTAAAAGTAGAGTTTAATCATATAATAGTGCAAGATAACTGCTAAAAGATTGGAAAAGAATAAGTCAATCAGAGTCAACTAATTATAATTGCCAGCAGCTTCCAGCTTTAGAGTCACACTTATGCACAAGAATGCATAGTATAATTTGTTGCTATGATATGAGTTTTCTACTTCATATATCAAGGCATATATTAAGGCACGAGAGTATAGTGAAAAGAATTTAGTGTTTGTTTGGATACAAGTTCAGTGAAACGTGAATTGATTTTCATTTCAATCTATCGGAAGAGTTTCGTTCACTTTTTGCTTTGAAGTGCATGCTAACGTCCGTTTGCACTAATGTCAACAGATATCTTAACATAGTCACTAATAGGTAGAAAGTACGAATGTGCGGAACTTGTAACAGAAATTACTCTAGACTCTACACATGCTTGGTAGCACTTAATCTTAATCCTCTATTTAGTATCATCATACTTTGCACCTACTCAATTAGATTTCCCTTTAAACAAGGGGATTTTGGGTTCTGGAACTGGTATTTGATCATTATGCTGTCTTGCTAAACTTTGATTTATTTAAGATGACAAATGAGAATTTAGTGATACCTGCATTCTTGCTGAGTTGCTTGATAGATAATAGACTAAGGAGTAAGGAGACATGCAAATATTTTGGTTTCATCTACTGAGCTAGTTACTGATGGATCTGAATTTGTGACAACCAAGCAGGTTGAACAAAAGGTTGGTGAAGGGATTCTTAGCAAATGCCAAAGTGTTGTTAAAGAAAGAGGGAGGGGAGATTCATGTAACACACAAGGAGGGTGATCCATACAACAAATGGGATCTGGTAAAGAAGGCAGAAAAAAAAGGGTTGGTCTTGCAACAAGTTGTGCCATTTTTCAAGGATGACTATCCTGGTTATGACAACAAGAGAGCCTATGGAAAATTATCTGATGCATCTTTTGCGCTCGGGGAATCTAGTACTTACAAGTTCAAGCTCCAAACACCTCCTTTACTCAGTAAATGATGAATGTTCTTACTTCTAAGTGTATGTTTGTTTGGAAGATCAAAATTATTTTATAGATATCCTCTCCCCCTAAGCTTTTATGTGCAAAAGAAAAATGTCAACAATCTTGGACTTGCATCTTTTTGTGGATATGGTGATCTATAAATACAGATGAATGGAGTTTAGTTAACTATCATGATTAATTTGTGACAGATTTTGGTTCAAAGATAGGTGCATATTTGGTTTCACAGTTTGCATAGAATACAAGGCACGTTTATTCAAAAGCTAAGACTTGTAGGTTCAAATTAGAAGTGATTCTACAGCATTATTCACCCTGAAACCAATGATGTAATGGATAGAAAATGAAAGAAAGAATGAGATTTTATTGATGAGGTTTCCCTTAATACAAGTTGTCCTTAGAATCTCATGAGCCTGAGATCTGTCCCCCAAGGCCAAGACAGTTTTCTAACTAAAAGTCATGTTATCTTCTCGCCATATCTTTAGTCTTTCTTTCCCATATTTTGCTGGAACTCTATCCAACAACCATTAACTAATTTTTGCTCCTTTAACTAACAGAAACCAGCACAGTGGACTTACCTTGATTTTGCTTCACTTCACTGATGATGTTAACCGGTTGTAGTCTCATTTATTTAGCTCATGAACCTGGGTAGGAAAATGATTTAGTTTCAAAGGGTTAAGGGCCTTAATTCCTCGAAAGTCACCCAATTCCTCTCTTCTTTTGTGAAATGAGTTTGAGGTGTTGGGGTGTATGATTGATTTCTATTTTCTAATATGACAACTTGATTGATATAAGTCAAAAGGAGTCTAAAAAGAAATCTAATTTTAGTCAGTGTAAGATTGGATATTTTCACCACAAATTATGTGTGAGGTAGACAATATTATTTATAATAAAGAAAGTATAGAATATTCCTTAGAATATTCTTAGAATATTCTGAGACATATTACAAAATATATTAAAGAATAACAAAAGGAATATCCCGTAGGATATTACGCCTATTTATCTCTAACACCCCCCGTCAAGCTTAGCGTTGGATTAAGACCAACTCGAAGCTTGGATCTAAAAAGTTCAAACAAAAGACGAGGTAACGCCTTAGTGAAAATATCAGCAAGCTGGAGAGAAGTGGGCACATGACGAACAGCTAATCGACCAGAGGAAACCAGCTCACGGACGAAGTGACAATCCAAGTCAATGTGTTTGGCATGCTTATGAGCAACGGGATTTTGGGCCATAAACAAAGCACTCTGGTTGTCACTAAGAAGAAGAGGAGTCGCTGATAACCGAACACGAAGCTCATGAAGAAGATTAACCAACCAAACTAGCTCAGAAGCAATATGAGTCATAGCTCGGTACTCAGATTCACAACTAGAGCGGGCAACAGTAGGTTGTTTCTTGGCACTCCAAGACAAAAGATTATCACCAAGAAAAATGGCATAACCATAAGTAGAGCGGCGAGTGTCCGTGCAGCGAGCCCAATCAGCATCACTATAACCAAGAACAGCGGGGGAAGAGGTACGACGAAACGTAAGACCGAAGTGTTGTGTGCCACATACATAACGAAGAATTCGTTTGACGACCTGAAAATGATCCACAGTCGGAGCCTGAAGGAACTGACTAACAGTGTTAACAGCATATGACAAGTCAGGACGAGTAATAGTCAAGTACTGCAAGGCCCCAACTAAAGAGCGGTAATGCGTAGGATCTGAGTAAGCCTCACCAGAACTAACTAGATGAGAACCGGCAGCCAAGGGTGTCGAAACAGAACTGGCCTCAAGCATCATAGCACGAGAAAGAAAATCATGAGCATATTTGGCCTGTCCCAAGAACAAGCCATCAGCAGTATAATTGATCTCAAGACCAAGGAAGTAGCCAAGCTTACCTAGATATTTAATGGCGAACTCAGCATTAAGACGAGCAATAAACTCAGTCAGAAGAGCAGAATCACTTCCAGTAAGAATGATGTCATCTACATACACAAGAAGATAGAGGGTAATGCGTCCTTTTGATAAGTGCCAATTTTACCTATTTTGATGAGAAATTTAGGCATTTATCCTTGTCAATTCATGATAAATCTTGACCAAATCTACTTCTTTTGATTAGAACTAATTGATAGATGAACTTTAGAATAAAATGTGCTTAAGTTTGATTTTCATCTTGATTTGTGTTGAAGGATTGAAGATTCAAGGAAGATGACAAGCTTTGGCAAGAAAAAAAGAGTTTGAAGATGTGTTGGGCGCCCAGCGGGTTGCAGAGGCCGCCCAGCGCCCATGGCGGTTCCAGAAACCCAACCTTGAAGGAATCTGGCCGCCCAACGCCCAAAAGAGGCCGCCCAGCGCTCTGTACTGCTATTTTTCAATATAAAAAGCTTCTTTTAAGAATCTGGCGGAAAAAACGGGATCATAACAGAACCCAAACAGAGGGGAAACACAAGAGAAACATGGAGGAGGCTAGAGAAGAGGCTTGGACATCGGATTCGGCGGCGAGACATCGCGAAGGTTTCGGTTCTTCTCATTCTTCTTCTCTATTTGTAAAGTTATCCATGAAAATGGATAGCTAATCTTTCTTTTGTTGGGGTTTGATGTAATTGATTGATACTTATGTTTTCTATTTGATTCTCCTTGATATAAATCATGTTCTTTGTTTATGAGTTAGTGATTCTCTCTTGATCTTCATGTTATGTTTTAGTTTGCACACCTAGAACATATATACTTGATTCGGCGTGAGAGCGAGAGCTATATCGCCTAGAGTCCGAACTAGAGTTAATCACCTAATAATCCTAATTGCTAGACATAGAGTTAGGTTTGTTAGTCACATAAACACCAAAGCTTCATGATAACTATCTTTCTTAATCATGTGAGACATCAATGTTTAGGATTAGAGAGTTATTGCTATCTACTCATGCGAGACATCGATGATGTAGGGTTGAACTAGTGTAGATGAGTCATAAGCATAGACTTGGTTGTATTTGAATCACTAGAAGGCACAGAGGTCATTCAATGAAATCTCATCCCAACAATTCCTCATACCTGTTGTTTCTCCATTATTTTACTTGTTTTCATTTACTTTTATGTTTTTAAACAAAAATCAAACTATTGTGCAACCATCATTTAAGCTTGATAACTATTGAACGGCATAAGTATTACACCTCCCTGTGGATACGACAAAACCCTTTACTATACTACAATTGAGTCTTGAGAGATTCAAACGTAGAGTGGTAAAAAATCTTTCAACACCTTTGTAGAAGAAGAACAAGGAAGGATCAGCCTGACTACACGAAAAACCAAAGCGCATGAGAAAAGAGCTTAGGCACTGAAACCAAGCACGGGGGGCCTGTTTGAGACCGTAGAGGGCCTTGTTCAACCGACACATGAGTCGGGAAACGATGATCAACAAATCCAGGAGGCTGCTCCATATAAACAGTTTCAGTGAGATGACCATGAAGGAAAGCATTTTTTACATCCAACTGATGAAGTTGCTAATCATTGAGCACGGCAAGAGATAAAATAAGGCGTACAGTAGTAGCCTTGACAACAGGACTGAAAGTAAGAGAGTAATCAAACCCTGGAATCTGCGTGAAACCCTGAGCTACCAAACGCGCTTTTAAGCGCTCAACAGTGCCGTCACTGTGGAATTTAGTTCGAAAAACCCATTTACTTCCAACAACATTGGTAGTGGAAGGACGAGGAACTAAAGTCCAAGTAGAATTCTTATGAAGAGCAGAAAGTTCATCCTCCATAGCTGCCAACCATTGAGGATGCTTCATAGCAGATTTGAAACCCTTAGGCTCAGTAACAGTATGCAAAGCAGTAAGAAGACCAGTAGGTTGAGCGTGGACCAAGGCATAACGCGGATTGGGCTTTAAAATACCATTATGAGATCTAGTCTGGGGGCGAGCAGCAACAGGAGCAAGGGGAACCTGAGCCACAACCGGAGAAGTAGCCAGTGGTGAAGCAGGGGGAACCTGAGCCACAATAGGAGGGGCTGCTAGTGGTGCTGGTGAAGTAGGAACCGGCGAAGGTGGGGCATCATCATGAGGAACCGGCGAGGGTGGTGCATCATCGTGAGGATCCTGCAGAACATCTAAGTCATCACAAGAAGGACAAGATAAAGGACCAGTATGGGGGGAACTCTCCGGACTGACGGGAATAGCAAGTCTTGAAGATGGAGGTGATCCTGCAAATGGTTCATAAAACGTAGAGACCTCGAAATCAGTAGCGGAAGAGTTAGAGCCTGCAAAAGGGAAGCATAATTCATCAAATTGAGCATGACGTGACACATAAGTCCGAGAAGAAGCCGGATCAAAGCATTTGAATCCCTTGTGGTGACTACTGTATCCCAGGAATATGCAAGGAGTACTCCGAGGGCTAAACTTATGTTTCATGTATGGACGCAAGCAAGGAAACACCCGACATCCAAAAGGATGGAAAGTAGCATATGTAGGCGCAACATGAAACAGTAGCTGAAACGGAATCTGATTAGAGAGCACCTTAGAAGGGACACGGTTAATAATATATACCGCAGTACTGAATGCATCAACCCAATATCTAGTAGGGACATGTGAGTGATACAACATAGCAAGACCAAGCTCAAGAACATGTCTGTGTTTCCGTTCAACTCGTCCATTCTGTGCCTGAGTATGAAGGCATGAAAACCGATGAAGCACACCCGAAGAAGCAAACAAAGCATGTACTTTGTTATTAGTGAACTCGGTGCCATTATCACTTTGAAAGACTTTGATCGACCGGGAGAATTGGTTTTCCACAAACGCTTTGAATCGAACAAGGACATCATAAAGGTCAGACTTGCGCTTCAATGGATAAAACCAAGTAAACCGGGAAAAATCATCAACAAAGATAACAAAGTAAGAAAAACCATCAACAGAAGCAACAGGAGATGGTCCCCACAAATCGCAATGGATAAGGTCTAAAACTGCAGAAGAACGTTTATGATTATCATAGAAGACTAAACGCTTACTCTTAGCCATCTGACAGGAAGTACAACAAGTAGGCTTAGGCAAAATAGAGGAAACATTGAAGCAAACAAGTTTATGCAATTGTTGAATAATGTCAAAATTAACATGTCCTAACCGTGAGTGCCACAATTCAAAAGAAGCACGAGGTAATGTAGAACCGGTAGCAAGCAACGCCTGTGATCCGTGGTTAAGCACATAAAGCCCATTATCACATTGGCCTCTTCCCAAAACAGCGCCTGTCTGTCGATGTTGAATAACAAAAGAATCATCCTGAAAGATAGCTCGAGCATTGTGTTCACAGGTCAATTTGCTAACAGAGACAAGATTATTGGTTAGCCGAGGCACAACCAAAACATTAGATAAAGGAACAGAATAAGAAGCAGAACGAGAGCCAATATGAGTAATAGGTAAACCAGCTCCATTACCAACTAGAACACGATCATTACCAGAGTAGGCATGAGAGTCCGTCAGCTGAGATAGAGAATGTGTCATATGTGAGGTAGCACCTGTATCCATAAACCAATCGGACCGGTTTGAGGTGTTCAACGAACAACTCGCAGCAAAGGATTGAGCTAAATTGGCAGACTCAGAAGAACGATCCCAGCGAACCGAACACTTATCAGCATAGTGACCCTGCTCACGACAAATTTGACAGCGAGGAGTGTAAGTGCCACGACGACCAGAGCCACCATTATTGCGACGCTGACGAGATCCACCATTAGAGTTGCCGCGATTTCCACCACGAGAACCTCCACCAGAATTTCCACGGTTGCCACTATTGGAAGATTGATTTCGAGAAGAGCGAGTCTGATTGCTTGCATGGAAAGCAGCAGGCGGAGGAGTCACTGATTCCTCAAGAGAAGCCTGAAAAATAGCATGACTCTCGACCTTACAAAGAATGTCAGTAAAGAGAGGTATGGGTACCTGATCAAGCTGACCGGTGGAAAAATTTGCATATGATGGGCCAAGACCACGAAGAAACCAGTGAACTTTGTCATCATTAGCCACAGGGGCACCAAGAACAGCCAATTGATCACAAATAGTGCGAAATTTCCGTCCATACTCAGAAACGGAGAGGGATTTGTGGCGGCACAGGGAGGGTTTGGAGGCTAAGGTTTCAACCTAAACCTAATACCATGTAAGATTGGATACTCTCACCACAAATTGTGTGTGAGGTAGACAATATTATTTATAATAAAGAAAGTATAGAATATTCCTTAGAATATTCTGAGACATATTACAAAATATATTAAAGAATAACAAAAGGAATATCCCGTAGGATATTACGCCTATTTATCTCTAACACTCAGGTTTTGACTTTAATTTTTAGTTCTTAGCTAAAACATTTTTTTGTTTTTTCCACCATAGTAGTAATGAGATTTAAACCTATAATCTCATGCAAATGATCCAAATCCTTTACCACTAATATAATACCAGTGGTTTGAAGCATACATAGATGATTGGTCACAATTTGCTTCAGATAACTTTACGGAAAGTGCCAAGAAAAGGGAAGCAAAGAAAAAAAACTTTGGCAAAGGTGAATATCAAGTTGACTAAAAATTTGATGAAATGGACCCTGCATGTTTACTTTTTGTTTCAAATGACCATGGCTGTCTTTTATCTTTTTATGAACTGCAAGTATCTTTTACACTGTATTCATAGGGACTCGAAATCGAGATATATGTTTAAGCTAGAATAATCCAAAGCAATTGATTTATGTGTTTGGTGGTGATAATTGTCTTTATCTAGTTTCAAGTTAGATACATTGTTTAGTCTTTAATATTAAGGTTAGTGTGAGTTGAGTACTTGAGTTACTCATCTATAGTGAGGAGTGCATTTCTCAGTCATGTCATGTCAGTAATGTTAGAGTCCCACATTGGCTAGAGATGTCTATGGGAATTCCTAATCATTCATAAGTAATTGAAAAAACATGTCCCCTATGTCGATACGCTGAATGGGACATACAGATACAAGATTTGAATAGTAGTGAAGGTTTTCTGATAGGAATTTGTATTGAAACATGGGGATAGTCAAAATTGGCGAGCATAATAGATGAGGACAAGTGTGTACAGAGTACAGACAAACGCTGCCCATGTTTCAAGCAAAAGGATATGCAACACTAGCTAAGGTAGCAAGTTGTAGAATGCCACCACTTTTAGCTCCAAGCATTGTCCAAACCAAATGAGTACCTACTACTATAAATAGGTTTGCAAGGGTAGTAAAAGAATGAGCAAGGTGAAGAAGATGGTGAAAAAAGCAGCTTTGGTCATTGCTTTCTCATGCCTCTTGCTGGTGATGGCTTTCACAGCCATTTCAGCCAATGCAGATAAAACAAGCGGTCATCTCCCAACTTCCAATAATATGGTTTACTATCCTCAAGCAGGTAAAGCTCATCAGCATTTGTGCTTTAGCACTCATCACCAATTTAGTGTCTTTGGATCTCAATTGAGTGCAATGTGAACAAACTTTCATATCCACAAGAGTTCCATTAACTGTTTATTTCACCGTACACTAGTGTCAATGGATATCTAAATATAGTCTTGTAGTGCCACCTAAAATTCTTGTAAGCTAAAAGTAACTGTTATGTCTTTTTTTCTGTGAAGGTTGTCGATGCTGCACGTTCATATTGAAGCCAATGCTCAGATGTGGCAAAGTATGCTGTGTAGATGGTTGTTGCTCTTCAACTTGAACGTCACAAGGCTAAAGAAGACACCCTCTAAGTTCATACACCTCTTACCCAGAAACATAAGTATGTGCTACTAAATAATTATGCAGGAAACCAAATGAATAAGTGCCCTGCATAGAAGTTTGTTGTGTAATTGAATATTGATTACTAATGTAATCAAACTTTTACTTTGAATATGTTCATCCTCAAGAGATTCCAATTCAAAAATCACTTGCAGTTCATGTTCTAAGAAAGGTGAACTGGAAAACGATAATCTGATTCATTCAATTAATTCAACAAGTATCACCAGAACAAACATGAAATAAATATGTGCAATATTCAATACCATCGTGACAATGTTTACACAGTCCCTTATATGACAATGGCTTGTTCATATACAGGGCTACAAACGATGAATCTTTTGAATCTTTCTAAGATTAAGTAGTATATCAGCTATTCTAGTTCTAACAGTCTCAGAAGGGGGTACCATGAAAAACCCACTAATGAAACCTCTAAATCACTTTGAAAGAGAGAAAGTCCCATGTAGAATTAGAAGTAATACTACAACCCACCACTGATAGGTTGTTTGAGATGTCGATGAATCTGAGCCAACGCCTACAAGAAAACGACAATCACCAACTGAAGGGTCCAGGAAAGTAATCATACCAAGCCCATCAAAATTGCAGCTTTGTGAATCTTGCATTCTTAGCTGATAGTAACTGTTAAAAGCATATGATACATTACCCTTCTCGCCGATTTCATTGCATGAACCTCCATAGTTAAGCGTGGTGCAGTCCGCAACACTACAGGCAATTCTCATATGGTTTACTACATTAGTCAAATCACTGGAGGGGTTTGCCACACACCATCTAGATGGAAGATACTGAACATTCCTTGCATTTCTTAATTCCTTCTTTCCAAGTCCAAGGTCTAATGGATACTTAGCCTGCCCATCAAACGAAAATATCCCCCAGTGTCTTTCAAAGTTTCCCGGAAGCGTGCTCTTAGCTCCTTCGTCAAGTAAACTGAAAAGATAAACATCCATAGGAGGAATACCTGGCCTCAAAGGGGTCCCTTTGTTACTTGCAATGTGATAGATGAGGCCTTGATTGAAAACCTTTGCAGCGGTGACATTTGCACCAAGGGCTCCATCTGAGGGCCAACCAATTTCCCCAATAACTATGGGCATCTGACCGTATCCGAGTTTACTGAGGGCTGCGACTAAAGTGTCGTAGTTTCCATCAAATGCATTGGTGTAAACATTAGAAGCATCTGTGACAGGATGAGTAGTTCCCTCAAAGAACGCGTAATCTTGGGGAAAATCTCCATTGTCATAAAGGCTTAGAAACGGGTAGATGTTGACAACGAATGGAGAACCATTTGAGTTGAGGAACTGAACCAGTTGAGTTATTATCTGAGTCAGTTCAGGTCGGAATGCCCCTTGGGAAGGAGGTCCCGGGGACTCGTAGGCATCTGCATTGCAAGGGACAACTAGCTTCACATAACCCGCAAGATTTGCTTTGACTAAAGACTGTTGTAGATTGGATATGGCTGGAATGACAAAGTTCTGAAATTGACCATTATAACTCGTAAGGAAGGGTTCATTTCCAACAGCAACATACCTGCAATACAAGGTAGAAGGTAAAAGGCCAGTAGAAAATCAACATGTTTCGTACATTTCTAAAAAATCTTGCTACAAGGCAAAAACTGCAAAACTAAAAACGCAAAAAGGCATTTCATACAAGTTTCATGAGCGTTACAAGGAGGAAACAATCATGAAAACTTCTTGTACTGTCTACTGTAAATTTCTCTTATAGAAGTGAGTTGTGAGCCATTATTCAAAGACCTGATAGGCTGATACTTACATAGCTAGGATTCAGAACTAGATCAAAATCCAATTATCATAGTTTCTATTTCAAACTAATAAGAGAAATGCATCCAAGAATTGTTTGTATAGCACCATCCGATACAAAACTCACACCACAGATAAATATTCTTAATCATTTGTCTTAAGTTCATTTCTCTAATCAACTTGAACTGGTAATTAAGAACCATAAGATTAAAATTTAAAAGTCAAATTGATAATACAAATCAGTCTTGATTGAATTCAGCTTTTGATACCCTAGTAACTATATATTCCCAGGTAAGTTACAACTTACAATACACATTAAACTAGCTTCATTGTATGCACATATCAAATAAAATATTGGGTTTATTCCATTTCTAACTAGTATCACTTTACCTGATATCAGCACCTCTTCTACCACCAATATAAGCAGAGAGATTCCGGCGAACCCAGAAATCAGCAGCAACAGGAGAGGAGCTGAGGGCAGACAACATTTCATTGGGGATCCCAACCATGACCTGAATACCACTCCCCATGAGTGCCTTAAGCACATCAGAATCAGCTTCAAACAGCTTCACTTTTTGGATCCTGTTTTCTCTAAGCAGATCAACCACCGTGGAGGGTTTCAGCCGGTGGAAAGAAAGAGTGCCCCAGTTGACACCTATACCTGATTCCACCGCTGGAACCAAGCTCCAGTATAAAAGCCATAGGGACCAAACCACAAAACCCAACCTGGGTTCCAACATTGCTAGCAAAATGGTGAAAATGGTGAGAGATTTTGAACAGGGTTTCAGGGTTGAATCAACATCACAGTGTGGTGGTTGGTTTATGCTATGAATGAGTAAAGGTGAAGAAAGAAACACTCAAACACTGTGTTTGTGTGTACTGTGTAGTAACCAGTTTTGTTTTAAGGAGAGGTCTCAGGTTATTTTTGTGTTGGATCTGGATGGGTTGGTTTTGTGATTTTACTATAATGCCCTTACTTTCTAATTGTTTTTTTTTCACTTATGTCGGCATCGGCAAGATTTGCCTCTATTAGACAATCCAAATGAGAAGGCTATTTTTGGGTGTTCATTACACATGAATGTTCACAAGCATTTTTGAATAAAAAGTGTTTTTTTTTATGAATTGGATTGAATAAGGGGCACAACATGATGAAATATTTGGAGGGTAATTATTTTTCCCCCTACAAAATGAGTGAAGTTTTGATTTTTATCAATTGTCGGAGTCAAGTTATAAGAATGTCTAATGTCATGTTTGAAAATGAGTTCTGATTGGTTTTGAAGACTTATTTACATGTCTGACCAAAGCTTCTATAACATACTTACATGATATATGACGTGTTAGTTGAAAATTAGAAGAGGGGGAAACACTTATTTAACCTATAACTATAAGGTTAGATTTTTTTTTCTCGTCCAAAAATCACTAATTCCTAATCTTTACCTAGAAATTTATTTATCACGCGTAAAATCATCAAAGTTCATGAAGGCTCTCTCTCAACTAGCATTACTCTAGCTTTCCCTCTCCTACCTAGCCCCCTTTCATAACCACTCCCCTTCAACATTCTTGGTGCTAGTTCATAGAGGAAGAGGGAGAGTGAGAGCAATCAAGGGAGGCAACGCGGTGGAGGCTTGTTTAATTGCATGCTTGGAAGGATGAGAGGATTCCATTCCTACATATTGTAATGTTCAACACATATTCCATAACTCACCCTGCCCATTTTTAAACAATTTTAAATTCACACAATTCATCAAAAAATGCATGTATACATATCATTACTTGATAAATAATTCCTTGCGATGATATAGTCATTAACTCATGAATTTGCATTATATCTTCCTCAATGTTCATTGTTATAAGGAAAACGTATATTTTTAAGATCTTATGTATTATTATAGGGAAAACGTATGTTACACATGAAAAAGGTATAATCTTTGAGTGAAGAGATAATTAATTACATGAAGATGAGTAGGGTTCGACCTTTGATGCAATACCCTATTTTACGGCACTCGATCCACTCTCTACATTCTTTGATAAATATAATATGTTTATGAGATTGTCTAAATGACACATGATAAAGTTTGGATCAAATAACTCATCATCCAATCACATTGGAGATAAGTGAGTTGGAATTTCTATATTTTATTTGTTAATTTATTTCCAACTCATTTATCTCCAATATGATTGGATGATGGGTTATTTAACCCAAACTTTATCATGGATCATTTAGACAACCCATATGTTTATTGATTAAATATGCTTTACAGATGCTTAATCCATCACCCCTCATCAAATGCTTAAAGGTTCTTATGGATATGTTTTCACCACTACATCATCATAATTATTTAATATCATCTTCATCTCTAGTTTAGTTTTAAGTTATTTGTCAAGCTGAATAATTTTGACGTTGAAATATATTTTCCATTTCTCACCAAGTACCATGTATCGTCATTCATCGAAAGCTTTGAATTCGATCATGTTTAATTAATTGCTACAATTTCTCTATTCTCTATCTCTATTTCCCTATCTATTATATGCGAAACGAGAAATGAGGACTTGTAATAGAGTAATGTTACTTACACACCTCTCTTTTGAGGTGGAAGAGGTGGAATGATGAGAGAGATAGGAAGAAAATGAAAAGTAAGAGAGAGAAAGTATGAGATGTGATAGATGGTAAGAGGAGAGAGATAGAAATAAAAAGAGGTGGAAATGAAGTGTTTTAAAAATGAGGTGTGTATATATCATTACTGCTTATAATAAGGAAATCACATTTTTCAAGCGTAGTTTACATGAGCGAATTCAAAACATTTAATAATTAATGATACATTGTCCTCGCCTACTTGGTGACAAATAGAGAACATGTATATATATTGCAATGACCAAACTATTTAACTCGATAAGCAACTGAAAAATAAACACACGAGCTAAAAATATGATATATATCGATCTGAACATGAGTTTGGTGTTGTTGTGTTGAAAATAATAATTTGAATGGTAGTATCGGTCAAAACCGAAGCTAACAGTGTTAAAATGTTGTATACATGTACGACTATATAACGATAATACTTATGAGTTAGTATTGATCATGACAATCAGTGTGTTGCTCCGGCTTAACCGACACAAAATTGTGACATCGGCTAAGCTACCAATGCAAAGTATTAGCTCTGACGCTTTTAACGTCAACCACAATGCCAACAATAAATCTATTATAGCACGGTTTTTTCATTGTTAATGAACATTTTTCTTATAGTGAATATGTAAAGGGAGAGGGGTTTTTAATCCCCATATCCAAATATTCTGTTACTGTGATTGCATAAAAGAAAAATGTCTTACAATCATTGAGCAAATATTGTCTTATTCTCTCTTATGCCAGCCGAAGTTTCATTGTAAAGTGTGGAAAAATGGTATATCCTTGTAGACTTGGAGAATGAAAAGATTGTGATTGCCCTTCCTAAACATGGGGATCAGGCCTCAGGGGATTGTTCAGTATACGTTTCTATTACAATGCAAAATCAATACCACTTTGCAAGCTTTTGAAGTATTGTAAAAGAAAACCAAGATATTGATATCCTCAACCAAATCAAAAAAACTAAACAAAGTTAAAGGTGCTTGTTAGTATTTCACAGTTGTTTAATAAAAGTCAGCAGCATTGCAAGGAGATCTTATCAGAAATGCTTCACTCAGCAAAATGTTATTGGTGATTACTAATTCAGAAACACCTTATCTTTCCTCTCTTTATACAACTTTCTGACCACTTTGAGGGAATCCAAACGCCCATTGGCCTGGTTGGTATAGAATATAGAAAGCTTATTCAACAATCCTTGCTGAGTAGATCTGTCTTTTTTATCTTAGCCAATATATCACCATCGGGATAGTCGTGATCAGATTAATCTCTCACCTCATAGTTGGCGCACTAAACAGCAAAGCAATGATCAATGAGTTTTTTTTCTATTCACAAGAGTTGAGAATCAAACACTCAATCACTTAATTGTTTAAGGGACGAAATGCTAAACCACTACGCCAACTTTGAGTAGCTCTGTCTGCCACCACAAAAGAATGTAGGGAAAGAGAGAGTACTGAAAAGCAATTGTGGCACATGCTTATCACTTCCTGGCTGCTTTTGCATCAACATTGCACCAAGGACTCTGCATTTTACACTGATTCAAGATTTTCTACGCACATCTATGGCCCCAGAATCCAATTACAACTTTAATTAGTCACTCTATCTTGTTTAGACTTATACCAGAAAGAAGATTGCATAATCTTCCAAAAACAAAATTTAAATATTTCCTTGAGAATCATGACATGCTAATAAGCCATAATAAAGTAGTAATTTCCACGTTGAGCACACGTCACTTGTGATGGTTTATAACGTGGCTGCTTTATTGATGATCACATTTTCCAGCAAACAACTTGTACTACATGAAAAAGAAATGCCTCTATTTGTTTGCAATTTGCAGCGGCTGGAAAAATGCCGCCAAAACGCCTCATTTCACGGGAACCGCCGTTTAATGTCTATCTCTAAATACACATTGTAATTTTAGTGTTTTTAAAAAAAATTTGTTTTAAACACGGGATAAAATATAATGATTTTTTTTTTCTTCATTAGATTGATCCAAGTTTCTGAAAGGTTTATCTGAAGATGAGCTAAGAAAAAGGCAGGGGAGGGTAAAAGAAGACCACCCTTTAATTATATCACTTGGTAATATAAAATAGTTTGCATAAACACAGGATAAACACTCATAATTCTGCGTCAAGCTGATCCATGCTTTACACGAAGATGTGGAAATGGACACCACATAATAAATAAATAAAAACTAACAAAGAAGAAGCACAAAAAAACATCAAAATTTTATTATTTTAATAACTAGACCGGCCAATTATTTTTTTCATCCTGCTAAAGACACTCGACCTAAAAGGCTAACAATCAAGTAAGGGTTAAGTTGACCGACCAGGACAACCAAATGCAAACCTTTCGCTCGTCTAATCAACTAGCTGAACAAAAGATCGAGTAAGTTGTTGATTTTTGATTCAACATCATTGAAGCAAGCCCAACGCCATGAAAGCCGACTAATACCGTTACTTAGCAAACGCTAAACACTCTTATTAGAGTTCACATTAAACCCTATAAGTATAGGCTTATTTGGCATACACCGTAATGAATAGATAGATAGAACTAGCAGCCAAACAGACAGAGACCAAAACAGAATGAACATCTCTTGCTCATGGTTTAATTGGCTTTAACCTCGGCTAAGCTTATGATATCAGTTTGTCCAACCTTTTTCCTCAAACAATTCGTTAACTTAGCAGCATCCATGCCATCTCCAATCACCACCAAGTTGTTTTTATCTTCTCCTTCTAGCCCCACAAAACTTACACCTGCAGCATTTGTTTCAAAATTAATTTCTTAAGATAATCAAGTATATTGTTCCCATTTCTTAGTCCATGTTTGGAAACATGTCATATCGAAAAAAATCAATTTTAAGAGAAAAGCTAATTATGTGATTGCGTGTTTAGATTATTGGTGACACATAATCCAGAGCAGATTAACCCCATTACTACATGCAGAACAAACTAGGCTCTACAATTGAGAGGGAAAAAATGATCAAAATTGTGTAGACGATAAGAAATAAAAATAAATAAATAATTAGTAAGAAGTCATACATTTGGTATAAAAAAGTGTTAGCATAAGCATTATATAAAGTAAATGACTACACTCATATTAGATAAAACATCTTGTTTACAATATATTCTAGTGATTATTTGTCCATGTGATGTATAAAATATATTCATGCACCCTCTTTGGCCACAAGAGTGAAGATTAAGATTATGGGTCTTCAAATAAGTAATGTCTATTTTTGGTTTATTCGATAAAGTATTGTCACGTCAAATGAACATCATTCTTATAAATTTGATATCCATGTATTTTTTAATTGATACGTCACAATTTCATTGGTTGAAATAAAAAATGAGACATCATTAAGAACTTAAAAAAGAATCTTGATCCAAACAATGAAGTCTGACATAAAAAATGTTATTATGTACATATTTGAATACAAGGTGGAAAAAATAGAGTGAAATCAAAATCACAGTGGATCGGATAGTTGCAAAAGTTAAGAGAACTTGTTATATTCATAGCAATATTAACTTTACCTTAACATGATTTTCCATCATATGTTAAGCAAAAAAATTCATGAACACCTACTGTGCAAACCACTACTAGGTATTCACTTTTATGGGTTTTTAACCACTATAAAGTATACTGGTAGTAAAGAATTACCACAAAAGTAAGATGTCCAAAAGTGGTTAA
The DNA here is from genome assembly GCF_012489685.1 of Lotus japonicus. Lineage (NCBI taxonomy): Eukaryota > Viridiplantae > Streptophyta > Magnoliopsida > Fabales > Fabaceae > Lotus > Lotus japonicus. The sequence goes on along the minus strand of NC_080046.1, from coordinate 59,705,599 downwards.
CATTGTTTGAATATTTGTGTATCATTGATTTTTTTTTTTTGATAAGCCAAGCAATTGTATTTAAATAGCACAAGGGTGCAACCTAAATACAAAGGATATGAGAAGTAGTTATAATATGAGAAGTAGTGTATCATTGATGTATAAACATAAAGAAAGCTAGAGGATGTGGGGTGTTGAGTGACAAACCGTTTGCTCCAGCAACAACCTTTAGAGCCTTGGTTCGGCATTTCTGGCAATACATATTCACCTTCATCACAATTTTTTGCTGCAAAAACACAAGCAAATTCAAAATTAAGGGTCAGAAAATTATACATATCCCAAAAAAAAAAAAAGCGATTACATATTGCAAGCAAGTTAAAGTATATCTACCTTCATGTTTTCGAAGGTTAAATTCGTGGTTTGGTTATCTTAGAGCCAAGATCCAATATGCTGAAGACAGTGAAGTTATTGGCATTTATATGCATGAGATTTGGGAGAAAACTCAAGTCAAGTCGTCTACTGTGAAGAGACAAAGTTAAAGAAAATAAGATTAAATAAGACAGAAACTTTGACATAAAGGTTGAAGCCATGCATCTCTTTCACATGAAATGAAACCAGAAGTTTCCGAGAGTTGGTTACGTGGCGCTGGTTTGTTCGTGTTGCGCGTGTCCAGAGAAACGCGTACGAGAATTGTTAGGTGTACAGGTTTTTCCATTAACTCCCCATGTTCGAAGAAATTATACTGCCAATGTGAACACATGTTCACTCAAACTCAATTATTGGTAACTGATCAGACAAATCTAACCAACCAATTCGAGAGCCGATGAATGTTTTGGCTGTGTGTTCCTCTTGATCGTGGTCTGATTTTGGGTTCTCCTCCTCTCTGTGCCTTGGACCCTCCGAGTAATACTGGTAAAAACACTCTAACGTCCAAGTTAATTTTGGTAGAGGAGAGAGTATAAGGATAGATAGATTGCTTACTACGTTTTTGTTGGGGAGAGTCACGGCGAGGACCCATGGGCCAAGGTTGAGAGGAGACATACCAAGGAGATCTTGGACACCACATCTTAACCCAAAACCTTAAGGCATTAGGTTTATGGGTTACATCTCTTATAAACTCTCCCTCTCACCTTGACTTCTCCGATGTGGGACTTGACTCCAACACTTGATTCCAACAATCTCCCCCTCAAGTGTGAGTCATTCAACCACATCACCCATGGTCCTCCCTAAAAGTTGTACTTGGTACCACATGCTTCATGCCACAAGTAATACAAAGGAGCTATAGCTACACTATAGCCGCAGAGGTAGGCAATTTTGCCGAATTGCGTGACCAAAGATGTTGTGTGTTTTATCTGTGATTTCTCGCTCTACTACTTCGTGCAATCGAGGTGCTTGAATCCCCTACAGTTTTTTCGCGTGGTTCCTTATTTAGGTACAAGATCAGAGGAGTTGAGGTATAACGTCAACACCACCAATGGTCAAAGGTTCGGCGTGCGTTGAGGTTGACCCTTGGATGGCCTGAAGGTGCTGTTCTATCAGTCAAATGATGAAATGTGGATGGTCTTCTACCTTTACTCTTCTTCCCCAGGTTACGTGCCTAGCGTGGGGAATGATGATGATTTGGGAGATAAGTAAATTGAAATATGTTTATTATCTAATTTTCTTGATGTCTTTCATAGAATTCTCCACCAAGTGTTGATTTGTGAGTTTCCGTACATGAATGAAGGGTATGCGTTGGCTAAGAAGCGTTAGGGCCACTTGTCCATATGTCAGTTAAATAAGGTATTCAGTTGTCGAGCTCCACATCGGCTGGGTGATGGGTGCCTTGCTAGTTTCCGTGCACGGGCGGGAGTGATTTATTTTATGTTATCTTGAGTGCGGAATTTCCAACATGATCGGTCAGTGTTGTTGGTCAGGTGTATGGAGAGTCGAGGGAATGTATCAGACAAAACTTGCTCTGATCGTTGTGACCACAAAATTTGTGGATTAATGTATAACACGTAGTGTCTCAGTCATGAGAATACGATCGAACGACATACTGATGTCTAGGCCACAAGTCTGACGACACATATTATGTTTCAGTCACGAGACCATTGGTCGGGTGCTCCATACTATGTCTTGGTCGGGAGATCATGGGTTTGATGACACATTGTGTCCAGGTCATGAGACCATAGGTCGAGTGCTCCACACTAAGTCCCAAGATCATATAGGTGACACATATTTTGTTTGGGCCACAAGATCATCAGTCGGTTGATACACATTATGTCTTAGTCATGAGACTGCAGGTTAGATGCTCCACATTATGTTTCAGACTCTCAATCACAAGATCTTAAGTAGGATGACATGCATTATGTCTTAACAACGAGAATATGAGTCGGATGGCATAATAGTGATTCGGCCTCTCGTGGGCCAAATTATTTATCCCCGGGAAACAATTTCCTCTATCAAGATGTGTCGGTGGTATCCGATTAGTATGGACATACCACTTCTCTTTAGAAGGTAGTATGTTCATTTCGAATTGTTAATGTGAGAGTTGTATTGGTGGATGATTTATAAGACATTCTCTAATCTATGGTGGAGGCAAACTCACTCAAATTTTTGTTCGAATAAAAAGAAAATAAATTATGGTGATAGCAAGAAAGAACTATATGGTTGACGCAAAGTCAAGTAAAAACTATAAATAATCTCTTCTTTTTCGACTAAGAGCTTCAAACAACCACTTTTTACCACTACGACTAACACCTATTCAGTATTATACAATTTAATTTTAGTGTATCATTGTTAAAAAATCTATATTTATAATTTAACGATAATTTCATACATTATTTAGCGAGGCTAACACTTTCTAAAATCTTGTTAGAAATCACATGGATTTCTTCAATGGGATCCCAAACATAGCAAAAAGAAGAATAGGAAAATTGATTCCAATATTCATTCATTATGAAAATTAATAAGTGGAAAAATACAATGAGTATGCTATTTATAGCACAACTTCCTAACTAACTATTTCACTTCTAACAAACTATCAACTAACTATTCCTAATCACTAAGTGTGATTCATATATTTCTAATAAATCTGATGAATATCATTTAATATGTTAAGTAATACAGTAATACTATATCAGTTCATTATTATATTATTCTTTTAAACCTTTTATATTAACTGTATATGAAAATTAAACTGCCCTTCACAACATAGCAGAATAGCTAATTCAAGAGAAAAGGTTCCTAAGTCAATGCTACTTGAACAAAATAATAGCGACAATGTTCAACGTGCTGGAATAGCTCAGTTGGTTAGAGCGTGTGGCTGTTAACCACAAGGTCGGAGGTTCGACCCCTCCTTCTAGCGCTTCCTCTCTTTTTATGTTAATTTCATATTTCATATATTCGTTTTTTTGGTCAAATATATTGGGCTTTTTTGGTCAATAGATATATATAGATATATATATGGGTTAGTGTATTCCTTTCTGGCTCTTATGGAGACTGGGCCTCAGTGCAACTGGCACTCCCTGCATGGTTGGGTCTAGACAATGAATTGATGACCAGAAAAAAAAGACAGTAAATGAATATTGAGAGAACAAATTACAATAAAAATAAATTTGAGGTGATCTTTTGTGTTAGTTGTTTCTTCTTTCAAGCTACTTAATAATTAATTCACTTGTGTGTCTATTTATTTTTTTGAAAGGTTCATGTCTATTTCTAGGTGAGGTAACTTTATTTTGGATATATTTGTAAAGGGATTTGCTATTTTACTCCCATTTGATTTTGTAAAGGAGTAAATTAACACTTAACACTTTTTTTCTTGGACAAAAACTACCCTCGACTTCTCATTTCAAAGAAACTTTAGAAGAGGAAAACAAATTAACAAAATGATTAGACCACGAAATTGAAATAAAGTTAGATAAGTGATCAAAATTGAATTAAAAGATGATTAGAAACAATATTTTCCTCCAGTTCCAGCAACAGATTGGATTTATCGTGAGGGTAATTCAGCAGCGGATTGGATTGCAAGTTAGAGGGCTATCTCCCTTTCTCCTGAGTTAGGGAAGTGCTTTCTCCTCCTCCGGAGCTTTGAGTATCTCCTCCTCAAGGATAGCCTAGGCGTGCCTTAATTTATCTATTGTTGTTTCGTTATTTTTTCGGAACACCAAAAAGAAAAGACAATATAATATTCTCAAATCATGACAGTAGATTAAATATGGCCTTGAACATCCAACCCTAACATATAGGTACAATTAAACACATAACAGTTAAGCTGAAAATCATGGGAAAGACCAAGCTTAGAGTCTTGAAGTAGTGAACCAGAGATTCAAGAATAGCATTCTAATAGTGACTTGAGCATTTTGTCAATTTTATTCTGTCTAATTAATTCCATGACAGTTGACACAAACAGATGATGGTACCAACACAAAGATATGACAAACCAAATCAAACAAACAAATGATATCAACCACTGTTAGGTCAACCACTGTCAATGGATTCTTCTTATTAACTAAACAGACATTGCCCTTTACACAAGCACTGCAGCAGTGATTGGAGTGTGCACTGGAGCAATCACTTCCATATCTGTTTCCACAACAACGGAGCTATTTGGGACAGTGAACCATAATGTGGTGGTGGCCAACATCCCATTTGGTTCCCTTGTGTTTGGCTACTCTGCTGCAGTTCTTTACAATAAGGAAGGGAATGAACATGGGAAATGCATGGGCATGGAGTGCTACAGTTCCACATTTATCATCTGGGGCTCCTTTGCTTCCTTGGAACTGTCTTGGCTTTGATTCTACAAGTTAGGACTTGCAAGTTTTATTTGTAAAATCAATAGGCTTCACCTATTTATGACCCTTCAATACACACAGTGGAGATTAACTTGTATTAGATAGGAGTTACACTCAAACTAGATTCAAAGGTGGTATATTAACTTGTAACTTCAAAGGAGCAATATAGAGGGAATGACATGTAAATGATACCTGAACATTTGAAACATGGTGCAATGCAATGTTTACCAAACATTTATACTAATTGATCCCTGAAATAAGCATCATCAAAACTGAAGCATGGACAGAGAAAAGAATGTTTAAATGTTATTGTGAAACCTGCATAAGCAGATTATCAGCTTCTGATGTGAGATAAAAATAAAGAAATGAAAAGGGAAACAAAAAAGAATAGATAAGAATATATGATATGATATTCATAATTTGATGAGTGTTAGCATGTCTGATATATTGAGCAGCCTGCGTGGCTCCCCTCACGCCATGTAAAAAGGTTGCCATTCTTTTGACAAGCTTCTTAGGTGGCATTCAGGGAGCCAGGCAAGCACATCAATTCAGATGATCAAAGTAGGTAGCACTCCCCACCATAATATTTGAGCTTAGTCAAAATCTGCACCATCAAAACAATGAAGTAAATTGTAAGTTACCTTCATTCACATATCCAATTCCAAAAAACACAATGGTTGTAGACATAAACACACACATGCACTAGGAAAAACTATCTATTTGCATATTTGGATCTGTTTTTAATCCTCCCGGAATCCCTTATCTCAAAAAGATACTCTTGATACATTCTCTCATAATCACTTCTCCCCCAAGTGGAAACCTATCAGATTTCCAAACACACTAAGATTGACAAAGATTATTAAGTATTAGCAATACACAATTCAAGAGCTACATACCATAATTTATCAGATAGACAGATAAGATGAGACCAAGGAAGGGGATTCTGTTTCTTTTGCTTAATTCTCCAATATGACTTCAAAGAGCTTCAAATGAGTCTCTTTGCCTTTAGAACCAATACACAAAGCTCTGGGGGATTTAAGGAGGTGTTGATGCAGATAGAAGTGAGAGGAGAGACAAGAGAAAATCCATGAATGAAAGAAGAGGAGAAAATTGGCAAAGGCGGCAGCCAAGAGGCTTCAATTTGTAGCAAATAGTTCCATCAAATAAAGCCAAAGCTGCCTGAGATTTACAGGTACTCCTTTTTGGATTTTCTTCCCTTGGAAAAGGTGAACCTTCTTCCCCACCCCACAAACAAAACTCAATCAGTTTCAAACTTCTCATCACATTTTTCATCTTTCTTAAGTTACATGTAAAATTGGGTATTATATATGCCTATCTGTCACATTTTTTTTACCATTGTTCAAAAGAGGACGAACTTCGGAGCAATAGTAAGTTTGATGTTATGTGATTTTACAGCTTGCAAAAGTGTAGTAAGATAAAACTGCTTACATTTGATTATAAAATGAGTCCAATCTCTTCTTGAAACTTGCACACAATGGAAGCTTTATAGCATGAGATTTTGCATTTTTTTTTATTGTAGAACTGCACATGCTTTAAGGTTGAATGGATTATTACAAGCCTATTGGCACAATGTTGTTTTATCTGCAAAATTTATGTTATGTTATAAAAAGGGCAATGCCTAACACGATGTTGATCTGGTAGCCGGTAAACAAGTTATTTCTTCATAAAGGTGATTACATAAATTCAAATCTAAAAAAAAAAATTACCTTTTAAAAGGATTATTATAGTTTTCCGAATGAATTTACATCAAAGAAAAAGAATCAATGAATTGTTGTGATTACCATACTAGGCCAAAACCAGTGAATAAGACAAGGCCAGAGTTGCACTGTGCTTTAGCTTAGTTTGTAGCTGGGGCCGGTTCCTCTCACAACTGGACCTGGATCAGAAATAGACAAATGAGGTTGTGAAATTCATACTACAGCACCACCAAGCACTAATCATATTATCGTAATACAAAATTTGTGCTGTGTCTATCAATGGATTATACTATAGATCTAGCCGTTGTAAGTTGTAACTCATGTCACGTTTCATCAGTTAACTATATGTCAATAATAATATAATAAGAATTAAGAGAAAATAACTGTAGTAAGATGAGACAAAGATTTTATTTATTTTATTTGTTCTAAGCAAAACTTGGTTGTCTTTCGCATAACTAGTCTTAACCCCGAATAAAGGAGGTTGTATCAGGTTTTCTACGGCCAACATAAAATTTACCAATATATATATATATATATATATATATATATATATATATATATATATATATTTCAAAGAAAAATGATTAAAGCAACTAAGCCGGTTAATTGCTGAATCATTGTAGTCTAAGATATTAATTACACTGAGAATCCCAAGCTAGCTTTGTTACTTTCAAAACATTGTGAGGCACAAACTTTGTTACTCTCAAATTTTCATGCTAAGGCCTGCACATAAAATAGTTCTAATTAGCTAATCATAAATAGTACTCCTACAATATTTGTTCCAATTTGGAGTTATGTGGGGTTCAATATTTGACCACCTCTTTTTATTGGCAAACATATTTATGTGCCTTAAATCCAAAAAAAAAAGATTTCTTTTAGAGTGCATTTTTTTTATAAGCTCTTTTAGAGTGCATTATGTGAAGGTCTAGTGAGGCCAACTAACAACATGGCATATGTGTAGTTTTTTTTCTGGTCAAAATTTAATATGTAAGCATAGAATAAATGCCCCGTTTTAAAGAGCTTATTTGAACTTATCTGATAGCATAAGCGCTTATGTGTTTGGAAGAACTTCTACAAACAGTTTAAGGCCTACCATAAGTTGTTTTCAGCTTATTTTCATAAGCTACTCTGGATAGCTTATGAAAAAAGAGCTTATGCTTATATAGTAGCTTATTTTTAATTTATTTCAATAAATTTTTTAAAATAATTTATGAATAAGCGTTTATGAGTTTAATTGAGCTTTATTTTCCAAACGGGACCAAAATAGTCTTTACCAACTAGTGTGATTAGTTCATGTTTATTTTTTCTTAAGCAATGCCTCAAGCAACAAAAAAAAATGGTTTGCTTTGGGTTCTCACGTTTATGTACCCCACCACTAGGCCACTACCCTTTGCATTCACTTTGGGCCTGGTTTTGTCCTGTTTCAGTTTACCCAAAAAAATTAAGCTAAAAAAACTAGAAAATTGTTCGAGACTTCAAGTGTCAGTTGGATGTTGACAGGTTAAACACTTCAACTTTGATTTGGTCTCAAATCTCAATTGGTCTCAATTTAAGGATCATCGAACTAATCTACAACAAGTCATTCAACTAAGTTAGGTTAACTTAAAAGAGAAGAATTAAATTAGTTACTGAGTAAATATTTAATTTGGTTTTCAAAAAGTGTTTTTAGTGTAACTTTGGTTTCAAAATATAAGAGTATAAACAATGTGTTATTATTCATGATTTCATGGAATGATATGAGTTACATATATAGATGTTTGTGGTGAGATCAGCTTCTAAATGTATATGGTCAAATTACAACAGTTGTTAATATTCGAACAACAAACATTTAAATTTAAATTTATATCTATTAAAAAATTACATTTACATAATTTGTTCCCTCAAGCCTTAAACATATTAATAAGTTTGTTTTCGAAAAAAATAGTAGTAACAAATTCATTCCTTTAGGAACCAAAAGGTGTGACATAGTAGTTAACTTAATCTCTTAATCATGAGGTTAAGAGTTTGATTGTGACTCATGAAAATGAAACGTATTATGGTCAGCTGACTATCCCTTTTCTTGGACCGCACCGGACATCATTTCCTCACCTTAAATCTCTTTTATAAAAAAAAAAACTAAATTAAAGAATATATTATTAATATGTATAATAAATTTTGATCTGTTTTTATTGTTGTCGACAACATAAACATAAAAGGCTTATTAGCACTTTTGGTCCCCCAGATTTTATAATTGTGCAAATAAGATCCCTAAACTTTAAAAATAGCATTTCGCATCCCCGACGTTAGTCTCCGTTAACAATTTTCGTCCCCCACCATAATTCCGTCCAAAAACTAACGTTTTTTGCTCACGTGGATTTTTTAAATGAGTTGGCCACAAATTAGGAGAGAAAATGGTAATTATGAGAGATAATCTAATTATTAAATTTATTCAATCTAATTTCTGATTTTCCAGAATCACGTGACTGAATCCATCCTTATTTCTCATTTCTCCTTCAGCGTTCTTCTCCATCACCATCTCTTCTCCCCCAAATTCTCCCAAACCTGCAATTTAACCAGATTGATATGATCAAACTTTGGTCTTCTAAATGCTTAATGGACCTTATCTTATGAAACAACAAAAAAGAAAATTTGTTTCTCCAACAATGCAGAGTGAGATTAACGACAGATTGATATAGTGGCCAGCAATGTTCTTCCCTTTAATCATGATTGTAATATACCTTGCTCATCAATGATACAAGAAGAGAAGCATATAAATCTTAGATTGATTCTAATAGCAAAAAGGATTCATCTCTTCCACTTCATCTTCATCTTCAAAAGATCCCCATCTCCAATCTTCTTGAACCCAGAAAACCTTTCCCCCTAATCTAGTGAGAAACCCAGAAATTGAACCCAAGCCCAGAAACCCAAACCAAAAAATCAACCCAGAAACTGTTGAACCCCAAAACCCCAAATCCAGAGAAAACCGAAACTCCAACCTAAAAAACCCCAATCCAGAGCAGTACTGAAGAAGGGTCTAAAGGGTCGTTGATTTGGGGATTTTCCAAGAGAGAAGATGGATCGAGCAAGGTAGAGGTGGTGGTTGGAGCAGGATTGAGCTCGGTGAGCATAGTTTGAACCCAGGAAAGCAGATCGGTTAGATCGTAGTGAACGGTGTCATAAGCTCCGCTGGAAACGCCATCGGCACCCCTGGAGCTCCGCTGCCGCACCCCTCCACCGCGTCCCTTTTTCTTCTTCCCCTGTTCAGTTTTCCTGCAACTCTTCTTCATCTGTTGCATGAATTAGGGATTTTAGAGTTAATTGGGATTTAAGATATTTTTAATGTTTATTTTTAATTAAATGATGTTAATTTATTTTAATATTTTAATAATTTGACTCTCTCTCCTAAATTACCTTTCTCTCTCATAATTGGTGGCCAACTCATTTAAAAAAAAAGTCAACATCAGCCAAAAACGTTAGTTTTTGGACGGAATTATGGTGGGGGACCAAAAGTGTTAATAGAGACAAACGTCGGGGTAGCGGAATGCTATTGTTAAACTTTAGGGACTCAATTTACACATTTTTAAAATCTGGGGGACCAAAAGTGCTAATAAGCCAACATAAAATATCTTTGAGCAATGAAAATAAATACCTGTGGGCCTAGATGGCCCAAGTCTCGAATGTTGTGGGCTTATTAAATAGTAAATACATTTTCAATGATTCTTAGATAAGAAGAAAAGTGAGAGAAAGAAGGAACCTAGAGAGAGAAAGTAGAGAAAGAAACGTATTTGCCTCGCTGGAACAGAGAGACAGAGAGAAGAAGCAACAGTTTTTGTTTATATTTTGATTTCCTTTTGACTCTCTTCTCTTCTCTTCTCTTCTCTTCATCTTCTTCTTCAACCTTCTTCCTCTGTTCGGAATTCGAACGATCTCAACTTCACAGCATGTCTTACGCTTACCTCTTCAAATACATCATCATCGGCGACACCGGTAATCAAATCGTCTTCTCGCTTTATTGCAATCGTTGTTTCATCATCGTTTTTAGGGTTTTTTTTAGAATGATTTGATAGCTCGTAAGATTTGGTTTGGTTCCGTTTGTTCTGTATCAATTTCTGTATTTCTATCAATTAAACCTAGAAAAATGATAACTAGGTTTTGATTTGGTTCTTTTTGTTATGCGGTGATTGATTGCTGTGGACTCATATGTTTTTTTTGTTGTTGCTGCAGGAGTTGGAAAATCATGCCTTCTACTTCAATTCACCGACAAGCGCTTTCAACCCGTTCATGACTTGACAATCGGTGTTGAATTTGGAGCTAGGATGATCACAATTGACAATAAGCCAATCAAGTTGCAAATATGGGATACGGTTAGTTTCGACCCGTTTCGTAGAGCTTAGCATAAATAGAATTGGTTCAAATTTGGAAATCTGTGAAACTTGCTTGCTGCTGTTTCTTATTTCTAGGAATTTGCAATTGGTTGTGGGGTGATTGTTTATGTTAGGGCATTTGCAATTGGTTGTGGGTTGATCGTTTATGTTAGCGATTTTTATTGGTTGTTTCATCCTCTATTTAGCTTGTATATGCAACCTGAAAAGTTTTATGTGGTTGAAGATGATAGGGTCCTGTTACCAAGTAGGCACTCTGTAAAGAATTGAGGAAATAAAAAGTACTTTTAATGAAAACTGCTATATCTAATCAGCATTATCAAATAGCGGCCGCTGTAGCGTAGCGGATTTTTTGCTAATCACGACGCCGCTATTGCCCACTATAGCGCACTAGTCGCCGCTAAATAGTGGATTTTTGGCTCACCGCCATGGTCCGCGATCGCGATTTGACAACACTGTTTCTAATTCGTTAGAAACTTAAGAAGCTTTCGTTTTCATTTGATACTTACTCCTTTTGGATCTTTAACGATTTGTGCAGCGCTTGTTAGCATTTATGAAGAAAAGAATACCATGTAATTATTATTCTATGTTGAATTTTTGGCTGATTTTCATACAAAGATTTGTCCTGATAGAAATCATATGATTAATGGGGCTAGGACGGATGGTGTTTGTCATAAGTGTAGTTTGTTCCTGACTTCCGGTAACTTTCATATCCATACTGCGTTTTTTATTCTTCTTAAGAACATTATGCTGAGCATGGTGTAATCTGTCCCTGTAAGTTTTATCTGTTCTTGCGGGATGATCGATCTCCGTTGTTGAAAACCTAATTAGCTGGGGATGACAGCCTTTATTCATGAATTTATCCAAAATTAAAATTACATTATACATGAGAATAAACTTGAATTTGGAGAGGTTGTATATTTTTCTCAACCCATCTTCTCTAGTGATTATGAGATATGGGTGGAAAGACTTAGCTACTACACGGGTATGGTAGGTAGGAAGTACATGGACAGATGGACTTTGGTGAGCCCTTGAGATACCTTCCATATTTTAAATGGTTAGGGTTTATGAATTCAGTAATTGACAATAATGCGACAATTTTGAACTACCCATCACAATTATAATCATCGAGCTAAGTGTAATTTGGGTTTGATTTATATTTTTTCAGCTTGGATTGATTTTCCAGATTTCAGTGATGAAAAATGTTCTCCATTAGTTGCTTGAGATGTGAAGTTTTAGGTACTGAGTTTTCTTGTAATATTTCAGGCTGGTCAAGAATCCTTCAGATCTATTACAAGGTCTTATTACAGAGGGGCTGCAGGTGCACTGCTCGTTTATGATATAACCAGGTATTCTCAAATTTGAACTTCTAAAATCTTTGTTTGTATCTGATAAGAATTTTTTAGAGAACCGTAGCATAAATCTAGCTGTTGTAGCTGGAGGGCCCAATGCCTTATCACATGGGACTCAACTTGCATACCCCACACCAACATACTTCTGACGTGGGGCTCAATTTTCATACCCCAAAATTGGACCCTAACAGAATCCTAAAATAAATAATAAAATATCTGTTTTCATATAGAAAGAAGTTAGTTTTTTAAGAGTCCATCTTATTTACAAATCATATTGCATATCCAATTTTATATTTTATATAATCCATCACTTCAAATATGATTTGTAAATCATTTTAATCAAAATCATTTCATAAATAAGCTGTTTAAATGCAGTTTAAGTGAAATCACTGTTGTGAATTTTGAGGGAAGGAAGATATGTGATTTTCTAATAAATATCAATATATTTAAAAGAGCATTGAAAAAACAGCATTTGATTATTTTTATTTACTTAGGAGATACATGCTTTGGAAGAGCATTGAAAGAAAACATGCATTGAATCTTATCCAATTTGATGGGCTACAGAATGTGCAAAATGCACACATGTTTATGTAATTATGTATGACAGTTATGTGATGATTATTTTATAAATAAAGCAATGAAAATGGTGCTGACCCTTTGTTTACCATAGGAGGGAGACATTTAATCACTTGGCTAGTTGGTTGGAAGATGCAAGGCAGCACGCTAATGCAAATATGACAATTATGCTGATTGGCAACAAGTGCGATCTTGCTCACAGACGGGCTGTAAGCACAGAGGAAGGTGAGCAGTTTGCAAAGGAACATGGATTGATCTTCATGGAGGCTTCAGCTAAAACTGCTCAGAATGTTGAAGAGGTAAGAAGTCACTCATATAACTTGGGCTTTCTTCGTTTATTATACCACATGCACTCCCGAAACGCAGTTTTCCGACATATCTAGGTACTTAGGCTGAGTATTTTGGAAAGTTATCTATATGGAAGTTTTTATATAACCTACCCTTTTGCAGGCATTCATAAAAACAGCTGCAACCATATACAAAAAGATTCAGGATGGAGTTTTTGATGTATCAAATGAGGTTCGTATCTTTATTTTTAGCAGAGTCATTCCTTACCTCATCTGTTATATTTCAAATACACTCTGGGTTATTTAATTTCACTCTAACTTATATTTTTAAATCTGTGGATGCATTATGGGGATAATGATTATAAAGTGGAAAACATACTCCTGATTCAAGGAGCAAGAGTTAAGACACTGATAAAATTTCTATGTTTGCAGTCTTATGGAATTAAAGTAGGATATGGTGGAATTCCTGGACCATCTGGAGGTAGGGATGGCCCTTCTGCCTCGGCTGGAGGCTGCTGCAGTTGAAGTGAACATATTGCAACCTATTTGCTTCGATGTAGTTCTATATGCAGTCTCTTCCTTACTTTTATTCTGGGTTTGGATATCAAGATATATATGCTCAACGTCCACTGATGAAGTCAGATAATTGTATAATGTTTTCTTTTAAATCTTTACTCTGCTTCTTTGACTTAAACTGATATTTGTCCATATTTGTGTGCAGAATTAATTGATCTCTTGTTTCATATGTGTTAAATAAGACTTGTTCTTTTGTTGAAATATAATGCACAACAAGTGTGATTTTGCTTCCGTGGGGAGAACACCATCGAGGCACTTGGGAGTAAAGTCACATATTATAACACTTTTATTTTTAAAACATGAGCTAAGAGCCTAAGATGAATACGCCAAGTTAATGTAGACAACAATCTATTGTAGTTACTTTCAATAGAGGTAAGGAAGTTGTCACGGATTGACTAATTTACACACAATAACATGGTTGGACTTCCAAGTAATGTAAACTTCTTCAATTCATAAGGTAGATTGGAAAGAATCATTTAATTTTAAATTTTTATATGGATTTTCTTCTTTAATTTGGGATTCCCTGCTGAGTTGTGGGACTAACCCATAGGTTGAGTTTGCATTAAAAAACACTCATAGGTATGAAGCTCTTTCAAGAATTGTGATTCTAGGTTGCTTTCCGAAATCCATTTCTTTAAGATGGTTCAATTGGTGGAGTTATAAATACACAACAGAAGTTAAGGATTAAAACTACCTATGGAATTCCGTCTCTTTTCCATTCCCTTGCCGATCCCAAAATTCGTGTCAACGACTAATCCAATAAAAGAATATTAGGTTTATTATCTTCTGTTATAGATCTAATAATTGTGAACCAAGTTAGTTGGTTTTGTTGAGAATTGAGTGGTGCAGCGGAAAAATATTCACTTGTGAGAACTGAATAACCTTCAAAGCAAATCCAAATAATCACAGAGGCAATAAAAAATAAAGTTGAGGCACAAGATTTTTAACGTGGAAAAACATTCTCAATATGAGAAGTAAACAACCACAAAGTAATCAATTATAAGAAAAATAATGGTTACATAATAATGTCCCACGACATCAAAAGCTTCACCCAAAAAGGTGAAAATAAACCCCAAACAAAAAGGGAAAAACTACACCAGTAAACCCAAAACCTTAAGGCATTAGCTTTATGGGTCACATCTCTTATAAAGTCATCTTCTTACCCAAGCTTAACCAATGTGGGACTCCAACTCCGCACTTGAATTCTCAACAATCCTCCCTTAAGTGCGAGTCACCTCCACATTATCATGGCCCCTCCGCGGAAGCTTATCCACTCTTGCACCGCCGTTCGCTTCACCGCGTCAACGGAACCCGCCTCCTAGCCACACCGCTAGGAAGACTTTCGACACAAGGAGCCTTAACCATGGCTACACCAACCATCGGCTCTGATACCACTTGTTGGGGGAGACAGGGGAGCCCATGGGCCGAGGAGCAAGACACCAAGAGATATCGACGCCACATCTTAACCCAAAACCTTAAGGCATTAGGTTTATGGGTCACATCTCTTATAAAGTCTTTTCCTCACCCAAACTTAACCAATGTGGGACTCCAACTCCGCACTTGAATTCTCAACAGGTTTTGGTTGACGTATTAGTTCAACACTTTGTCCCTTAAGCAAGAGATTGGGGTTTGATTTTCAATTCTTGCGAATAGAAGAAAAAAAAAATTAATTGTCTTTGCTTAACACAATGATTATAAGATGATGAATTAGTCTGACCACTGTCGTGGAATACCATTAAAAACTAAAAATACTTCTAGCAATTATGAAACACCAGGGATCAGCCAGATTTTCAACAAGATAACTTGTATATAAAGTTTCAAATGCGAATTGGAGCATTGTTGCTGTTGGAGAATATGCATATCTAGGCTAGGGAACTAGAGAGGGGGGCAATAGGATCTTCCATTTAGATCGCCATAATTATATGATTCCTTCCTTTTGTCATTTTATATTTTGATGTTTATCCACTATTCAGATGATCCATTCACCGAATCATGTAACACCAAATGTGGGTCATGATTGATAATGTCTTGATGCATATATATGGCCATCTAGAACCTTTCTGCATGTTTGGATGTTAGACTTTGTACCCCCTTAAATTTCATTTTAATGTGTGAGAATATAATTTCGTTTATAAACTATATTTGATAAAATAAAAAGTTGTGAGAACTAATAGTTCAATATAAATTTGAATCTAAAACTGTACTTTACATAGAAGGGAAGAAAAGTTCTGATAGTTTATTATATATCCAAGCATGTTCCCTATAGTGCATGGGATTTTACGACAAAGACAGCTATGAAAGTGTGGTTCGAATAGATAAGTCGGCAAGTGCAGGGAACTTGTGAAAGCACCATGACATGTTTGATCCATATATTTGAAGAGCGTGATGAGATGGGAGAGAGCTCAGGTTGTAACAATGTTTTCAAAACAAGACATGTAGACCAGGGTTAACTCTGTTGTCATCAATTTCTGATTGACCAATTCAGAACAAGAACAAAGTTATTGATAAGATGCTTTGATAGCTATTTTGCAAGTGTGTAAATTTGTCCTAAATAATAAGATGTATAAAATCATAGAGATTGTGTGTTACATACTAATCTCACTGACTAAACATTGTTTGAACCACCCAAAAGTTAAAATAGTTTAATTAAAATAAGATAAAATAGTAAAGAAAATGATAAAAGAAGTTTCGAGGCAAACACTGAAAAAATGTATTTGGAAAATGGGTGTATTTGATTTACAACTTTTTTCTACCAATATACTCTGATAAGGTAGAATAAACATGTAATATGAAATCCAAGTCATTACTTACTAATATCTTTGTCTAGTAATCTACCCGTTGAAATCCTAACCTTAGTGTCTTAAGTCCTAGTGATCGCAAAAAGAGCATTATAGCACAAACCTACTCGATGAGACATTTTTAAGCTCCGTTTCTAACCCACAAAGTTCATATTCTAGTGGATACAATCTTTGACTGTCCTCAATAAATCCTAATAGTTCCTACATAGGTAATCATATCCTAACAGTGAGTAGTATCTCTATCACTAACTTGCTTTGGATCTACTTTCCTACTCAAGATATTCATACCTAAGGATCAACATCTCCTATTGTCACTCAGAAAACCTCAACCTAGCCTAAGATAAGCCTTTCTTAAGATGACTGATGCAATGGTGGTTCCTCTCATTAACTAAATTTACACTAACTAATTCTCAATTGTGATGCAAATTCTAATAATTGGCCTATAGGCAAAAATATTGAACGCACAAAGAGAATCAACAAACCTAAACATATGTGTTTTTCTTTTTCTATGAACTAAGCATTCTCCAATCCATATCAATTTGTCAATCTATCTATGAATCAATGTAAACCTTAAATCACTGATTGACCAATAGAAGGATTAAGCATAAGGAGAAACACCAAATAATGAAAATCCACCATTTTAATTTTATAAAAATGTATTTAACCATAAGTAGAATCAAATTACATTATCCTATATACCAAAATATACTCAAAGCATAAAAGAGGATAAAGGTGAAAGTGGAACTCAAGAGCCATGACCAGCCGGAGAAGCTGTCACCTTCCTCCATGGTGCTCTAGCACCGGCCCCAAGGGCCCAACCTTCCTCTACGCCAAGCAAGTGTCTTAGCCGCTCTATAGTGCCCCTAAAGATGTTCAATAGGTTTAGAATGACAAAAGATTTCCTAAAAAGTCACAAAAACTGAACTTATATTACAAAGCTAACAACTTTTACATCTTTTTCGTAAAATGACTGATGCAGACTTGTTAAGTATTGGATCGGGTTGAAATTTTGATATGTTGTTCTTATCACATTGATCTTTGATCTCACTAGTCGGATCGTCAAAAAAATGTCTATGCTATCCGATGCAAGTTAAGTAATCTTCTAAATATTTGTTGATCTTCTTTTCAAATATCTTTACCTTCCAATATTCTTTTTATTTCTTCATCATTTATCAAAAGTCAATAAAAACCATATAAATATCTAATAAATCTATAAAAAATACTAATTTAATAAAATACAAATATGCATGAAATAAGTCCTAAATGCATGAAAATAACTAAAATATCATAATTAATCAATTAAACTAAATGCAAAGTAAATAGAAAATAGTCGGGTCAACATTCTTTCCTTTACTTTTTTTTCTTTATTCGTTATCATTAGCAATGTGAAACCAACATTACAATGGACATCAAGAGTTTCTACACTCTTAACCTACACTGCAACCCTAGAGAATCACATTGTTGACGACAATTTTAGATAATCGACGGTCCCGAGCACAACTTAAGACAGTGAAGATCGCCCATAATCCGTCCAAAGCACATTAGAAGACCCAATGTTCTGGCAGAAGCCAAACACCCACTTACCATATGAATCTTGACAAACGCCGCCACAGGTTGCGGTGTTTGAATGCCCTTACACCGACCTTTCACCGACCTGTCTTAATTAAATTTAAAACTTGTTGATGTAGTAAATAAGAATTGAATGTATATACATCACATACAAAAAAGTATATACATTAACTAAATAAAAATCTAAATCTCTCTAAAACAAACTAATCACAATAATTTCTTTCCCTTCATGAAATTTTTTCATGTAGTGTAAATTGATATTCGAATTTTATATAACAAAAGTACTGAATTGCACATAGCACAATTCAATATTAAATTCCTCACATATCATTATTTTCCATATTCAACCATCTTTCAATTCTAGTGCCATGATGCTTGCCAATTGCCATTGCCTCAAATTTTCCAATCTTTGGAAGATGCAAAATCTTAAATTTTTGATTAACCCTAGTCCTTTCTTCTCAATTTCTCTCTAGCATAGAAAGACCAAGACAAGAACAAACAGAGAAAAAACAAACCACAATTTTCCTTGTTCCAATTTTCTCTCCCTTTTCTTCTTCCTCTGAGATTTTCCTTAACTATATAGTACGAGGTAGCAGAAACCCAAGTTGTTGTTCCAAGTAGCAACATCACTGGAAGCGGCACCACCATCATCAATCAATCTCAGATCTCAATCCGGATCCCCATCTTGTTCTTCTTGATTGTTGAATTTCTGGGGTCAAAGTTTTTATGGCTTCTTCTGGGAATCCAAATCAACAACAACAAACTACCCATTTTGATTTCCAGAAGCTTTTCAAGGCAACACCACCACCTTCAATCCCTAATCCTTTGAACTCTTCTCCTTCATTCCCTGCTCCTTCTCCTTCCACACCACCTCCTTCTTCATACCCTACACCTTCTTCTTCTTACCCTCCACCCACTGGCACAAACCCTTATCATTTTCCTCACTATCTTCCTCCTTTCACAAACCTCCACCACCATAACCAGCAAGAACAACAACAACAACAACAACAACAACAACAACAACACCACCCTCTTATCTTCCATAACCTCCCTCAAATGCATGCTCCTCAGAGACCCATTTTTCAACCCCCTTCTTCCTCTTCACCTTCATCACCCCATCTCCCATCATCCCCAAATCCCAATACCAATACCAATACCAATACCAATACCAATACCAATACCAATACCAATACCAATACCACCTCTGGTGCAAGGTTAATGGCTATGTTGAACACCCAAAACCCTCAATCCAATCCATCTTCATCAGCAGCAGCACCATCAATACAACCTGCTGTTTCTGAATTCTTAATGCCACCTAATCCTGCTGTGATGGCCTCAGCTTCTTCTCCTGTGAATCTGGCTAGCCCTCAGTCTTCCACTCCAGTAAGGATGATGAGTACCAAGATTCCTAAGGGGCGCCATTTGATTGGAGAGCATGTTGTTTATGACATTGATGTTAGGTTGCAAGGGGAGGTGCAGCCTCAGCTTGAAGTCACTCCAATCACCAAGTATGCCTCTGATCCTGGACTTGTGCTTGGCCGTCAAATTGCAGTGAATAGATCTTACATATGCTATGGACTCAAACTTGGTGCCATCCGGGTTCTTAATATCAATACTGCATTAAGATATTTGCTTCGAGGTCATACTCAGGTGGGATGAGTTGTTTATGGTTGATTGCATGTCTCTTGTATATAATGATCTTAGTGGAGTGGTAGTTCAGTTGTTGAATCATTTTTCTGCTTAAATACTGTTTATTTAGTCAAGTAAGAGTATAAAACCTCTTGATGGTAGGAGTTATTGATGCATTGGCTCATTGATTGAGAGTAGCACACCCTTTTCATGTTTGACATTTTTCATTAACATTGTATCCACGTGATGTGTTCTAGCACCCTCTGTTGTCTGAGACCACATGATAGGCCTTAGGGGTTATATGAACTTGGGTTTCGTACAATGGAGATGGATTTGACTCCTCTATAGCGAGTAATTCACTTTATGGAGGGAAGTCAAGCATCTTCAACTTTGATGAGAAAATCATTTGTTGATATCACATGCTTATGCATAACAAATTATGGATGTGATAAAATACGAACAGTTGAGTCTCCAAATTTGATGAGTATATATTCTTTTTGCACAAACCACTACTTACATACAAACTTCCTTTGTTGTCTGTTGCCATGAAAAAGAAAGCACGAGTTTTTTTTTCCTTTCCCTAAAAAACTGCACCGAGGAAATGTGTAGGACTTATAGTTTATACTTATTTTTTTTCCTGCTTTCAATATGTTACCTTCTTTTGATTTAAGCGTATCATTTTTTGTTTAGATAGCTGCTTGCAGAAAGACAAGATATGGTAATTATAAGATGAGTTTGTTGATATATGAGAAAGATTGTTTGTGTTATGTGTGTGTTCTTTCTCTCATTTCTGGTTTATCTTTTAGTTTCTTTTTATTTGTTTGGATTATGTTGCTATGTTTACCAAGCTCCTAAAATTTGAGAGTAATAGATGTACCTTTTGACTTCCTTACTTTAACCATTGTATGGGTAATCTTTGTAACTTTTATCTCATGGTGGATCATATTTTTATGATTTCAACTTCCTTTGAACATGTAAAGCTTGTTCTACCTCTTATAATAAGTTTGCTGTTGCTAAACGCCTTTGAGATGTAATTTTCCCTTTTTATTTGATTTCCAATCTATTCACACTCCAATTTATGTATATCACCTTTTTATGCAGAGAGTAACAGACATGGCTTTCTTCGCTGAGGATCTTCACCTATTGGCAAGGTAAATATTCGTTCAGCTTCTTGTGTCATTTTTTTGGCTATAAATTATAATGCACTGATTAATTATTTCTCCCTTGAATATGCTCTTGTATTCACAGTGCTAGCACTGATGGGACAATTTTTGTATGGAGAATCAATGAGGGCCCTGATGAGGAAGACAAGCCTCAAATTACTGGAAAAGTTATCCTAGCCATTCAGATGTTAGGAGATAGTGAGTCAGTTCATCCACGAGTATGCTGGCATCCCCACAAACAAGTAATAGTGACCTTATATTTTTGGTCCTTAAGTTTATTATCTTCTAATTGCTGTCCTTTGAAAATTTAGCTTATCAGTTGGAATTGACCTACAGGAGATTTTAATAGTTGCTATTGGAAACCGTGTCCTCAAAATTGACACTATGAAAGCTGGGAAAGGTGAAAAATTTTCCGCAGAGGAGCCTCTCAAATGTAACATTGATAAATTGATTGATGGGGTGCACCTCATTGGTAAGCATGACGGTAATGTCACTGAATTGTCAATGTGCCAATGGATGAAGAGTCGATTAGCTTCAGCATCTGCAGATGGCACGGTCTGCATCTGGCTCTTTCTTCTTGCCTTGCTGTTTTTCTTTGTTTGATCCAGTTTTGCACTAGTGGAATCTGCGAAAATTTTAATATAAACTCAAAACCTTTTGCTTTAAATGGTTCATGTCATTGAATTGCATCTTGGGGTTGTCAATATGAAGAAGAGATTTGAAACCAGTCTTCTTCTTACACTTCTAAATGACTCGTTATTGTCAACAGGTAAAGATATGGGAAGAACGGAAGGCAACACCACTTGCTGTTTTAAGACCGTATGATGGTAAACCTGTTGATTCTGTGACATTCTTGACAGCTCCTCACCGCCCTGATCATATCATTCTTATCACAGTGGTATATGCTCCTAGGCTTTCCTATTATTTGAAACAGTATATTATTATGCTTCAGTTGGGGCTGCTTTTGAACTATTTTATTTGCAGCTTGGCCTTCATTAGTAATTTCTGCTCAAAGTGGTATCCAGGTTCACTTTTGTATCTTCCATAAACTAATTTCTTTCGATATATATTTACTTTACCACAGGGGCCTCTAAATCGGGAAGTGAAGATATGGGTATCTGACAATGAGGAAGGCTGGCTATTACCTAGTGATTCTGAGTCATGGAATTGTATTCAGACTTTGGATATTAAAAGTTCTTCTGAACCCAACCCTGAGGATGCATTCTTTAATCAAGTTGTAGCATTGCCTCGTGCTGGTTTGTTTCTGCTAGCAAATGCCAAGAAAAATACAATATATGCTGTGCACATAGAATTTGGAACCAATCCAACTGCTACCCGCTTGGATTACATTGCTGAGTTCACAGTCACAATGCCTATATTAAGTCTTACTGGAACTAGTGATAGTTTACCGGATGGAGACCACATTGTACAGATATATTGTGTCCAAACACAAGCTATTCAGCAATATGGACTCACTTTGTCACAGTGTTTGCCTCCTCCCCTGGACAATGTTGAACTTGAAAAAATAGAATCCTCTCGTGATTTTGATGCTTTGGATGGTTCTACTAATCAAGAAGCTGGAAATATGCCACAAGCTGGAAATATGGATGGTTCTGAAAGTGCTGTCATACGCCCATCTGAAAGTTTGGCTTCTCCGGATACTTCGGGTCTGCCTGAAACTTCAATACCAGATACAGAGACCAAGCCAAATGATTTATCATCTCATAATGGTTTTGATCATATCCATACTGCTCCACCTCCACTTCCTCTCAGTCCAAGTTTATCACAAAAGTTACCTGGTTCCAAAAGTTCAAATAATTTAGAGACTAGTTCAACAAGTACTGATCACATCAATGAGCAGCAGAGAAATTTTGATTCTTCCACTGAACAGATAATAGAGTCAGGAAAAGATAATGTGGCTGAAATGCCTGCATCAAGTGACAATTTGCAAAATACTGACAAAGTTGTACAGGATGATGTTTCTGTGGTTTCTAATTCTCCTACAGTATTTAAACATCCAACCCATTTGGTAACTCCATCTGAGATAGCCTCTAAAGCTGCTTTATCTTCTGAGAATTCCTATGCTTCTGATTGTATGAATGTTCAAGATGTGACTTCCCACAGAGATGCAGAAAAGTATGAAGTAGAGGTTAAAGTGGTAGGAGAGACCGGCTCTAATCAAGAAAATAATGAGCATGACAGGGACAGAAACCTACAGACCAATGTTAATGAAAAGAAAGAGAAGTTATTCTATTCTCAGGCCTCCGATTTGGGCATTCAGATGGCCAGAGATACCTATAACAATGAGGTAGTTCATCAGCCTGATAATATTAATACTATTGGTGCACCTGATCAAAGCTGTAGCTCTATTGGGCAAGAAGTTAAAAACACAAGTAAGGAGGCACCTGCAAACATCAGTGAATCAGAAACTGTGGCTGCTACTTTGCTGTCTCCTGCACCAGCCGTGAAAAGTAAAAAACAGAAAGGAAAAAGTTCTCAAGTGTCTGCTACATCTTCCCCTTCTCCAAGTCCTTTTAATTCGACAGATTCATCAAATGATCAAGGTGGAAATCCACGAGGCTCATCAATGGAGGTTGCTTCACCACAGTTATCCAGTATGCAGGAGATGATGGGCCAGGTTATTAATTTGCATTTGAACTTAAATCTCATTTTATTGGCTTCACATAAACCAATCTACAGTGCCTATGCTTGTAAAATTGCCCATGATTTTGGTAGTGCTATTCTTTCTGACTTATTTTTTTTGTTTTCTGTGTAGTATAATATGGGTTTCAATTTTCAACACGCTACAAGTAAAGCATAGCTAATTGTTATCTAGATTACTAGTTAGCTCCTACTGTAACCTTGTAGTTGGAATGGATTTTATTAAATATCTTTATCATGAGTTCACGACCAAATTTGGGAGAAAAAGTTTGTCTCTCTGTCACTTTCATTTGCTTCTTACTGCATTCAAAATCAGTTATTCTGAAATATCAGTGAGCAACACATGCCTTGTATTTATCAGTGGCACCATGGTTTTATGATTACATGATTAAAAGTAACTTTGATATTATAATGGAACTGTTGAGTCTTGTAGTGATGCCACTTTCTCCTGCACCCATCCTGATATTATTATGGAAACTATAATCTTTCCTGAGAAGACATCTTTCCAATTTTTTTATTTATAGTTTTGTCACTTTTAGATACTAGTGTCACGAAATGAGGTATTTTTATTTATTTTCTTTTTGTGTCTTGATCTCCTTTATTTCCTATTTTACAGTTATTAAGCATGCATAAAGAAATGCAAAAGCAGATGAATGTGATGGTCTCTGCCCCAGTTACCAAGGAAGGCAAAAGATTGGAAGTATCATTGGGTCGAGCCATGGAGAAAGCTGTGAAGTCTAACACTGATGCTTTATGGGCTCGTTTACAAGAAGAAAGTGCAAAGCAAGAGAAGTTAGAGCGAGAAAATATGCAGCAAATAACAAATATGATCTCCAATTTCATAAACAAGGATATGCCATCTCTGTTGGAGAAAATCATTAAGAAGGAAATATCTTCAATTGGAACAACCATTACCCGTTCGATTGGTCACATTATAGAGAAAGCAATATCATCAGCTGTTATGGAGTCATTCCAGGTTTATATTAATTTCAACAGTTGATAGTGCTACTGTTCAAATAGAGTACATATTTTTCTGATTAGCTCAGTTTTTGGTTAATTGGTTTGGGGAAATCCCCATTCTAAATGATAGCTTCATGTGACAATTGATGATCTTTCAGAAAGTTCTGTATAAGTTGGATGTGATACCATAATGCAAAATTTAAATGTTTATATCAGAAATCTGTGCCAATTATGGTTTACCAACTGGTATTACTTGATTTTTTATCCTATATGTTGAATTGGCAGTTTAATTTTTCCTCACATTTTACTCGCTTCTAAAATCTCAATTTTTTTGAATGTCTGACTGTGGTTATGCACTTATTTCTGCAGAAGGGGGTGGGAGATAAGGTACTGAATCAACTAGAAAAATCAGTTAGTTCGAAACTTGAGGCTACAGTGGCTAGGCAGATACAAGCACAATTTCAAACTTCTGGCAAGCAAGCTCTTCAGGTAAGCAGCATGTAGTCAAGTAACATCAAGTATATATTTTAAAAGCATTCTTCGCATCCTGTTCCTTTCCTTTTTTTAGATCATGTTGAGGATGGATTTTCTCTTGCGCTTCCTGTTGTTTATATGTGCTTTAGTGCAAATATAAAAACAGTCCTGCCCCACAAGCTTATTGATTATCCTATGACATTGAATTAGTAAACTGAAAATAAGAACTTCGCAGCCTTAGCACCTCTACCTTTGTCACTGAAATATGACTGGTTCATGTTGATCTCTTAATTATACGATAAAGGCTCCAGGTTAAAATTGTACCTAAAAAGGTGGATGGAATTTTTTTAACCTTAACACCATAAATCCGTCTCAAATGTTATAATTCAATGTAGGTTGTCTTAGTAAGTCTTTATAACCTTCTTTCAACTAATGAGACTTATTTTAGAATGGGTATTGGAGGACCATTGCAGCTTCAGAGGACGTGGGGCGTTATGTTATTAAGATAAGGCAGATATAGTCAAATTTGAGAATTTCCTAGGTAGTGATTGAAAATAAGGTCTTCTGAACTTTTGTGAAAGAGCAAAAGACTGAAAGTTTTAGCTGTTTTCATCAATATCTGATAGATGTATCATCAGTTTGGTTTCACCATTCATTTGATATTTTCTTCCACTATTAAATATAAAATTATGTTCCGTTAACACTCGAAAACACACCTACACCTAGTGAGATACAAAAAGAGATATAGGAAGAGAAGATCAGTGGAAATGAGATGGAAGAGAAAGTGAAGTGTGAATGAATCAGTACTCTTAAAGATATATCATCATAAGTGTCTCTAGCTGAGATGTGTCTATAACTCTATATGCAATTTTAGGTTGAACCTGACTTCAAGTGGACCATTTCTCTGTTCTAGTTTTGCTGTCGCTAATCTCTTTTATTCTTACAAGCTTAGTGCCTGGCCATCTTATTCTGTTCCTTCAAACAGGTGGCAAATATTAGACTCTGTCATTTTATAATTTGCTGGAGCCTTCAGTTTGCTTGCTTAATATGTTCAAACTTAGATTTATTGTATTTTTGTTTGTGGGAAATGTTCAATCATGCTTCCTGAAAATGTGAATTTTATCCATTTCTCACAACCTGTATTTTAAAAGTGGTTTTGTAATTCTTAAGTTTTAGGTATCTATATTTATATTGCATGGTGGTGCAATTCAAGTTAATTCATATTTTGGGTTTATTTTTATGTTTGCTTTGAAATGGTCTGGAGTTCGTTGCCGTTGTAGGGGCGTTTGGTTAATCATTTCTTTGGTGTTTATATTTTGTAGGAATCACTTAAGACTTGTTTGGAAGCTTCAGTTATCCCTGCATTTGAGATGTCTTGCAAAGCCATGTTTGAACAGATTGACGTCACATTTCAGAATGGACTTTTGAAGCACACTACTGCTATTCAACAGCAGTATGATTCTACTCATTCTCCACTCGCCATCACTTTGAGGGTATGTGTAGGATACTTGTTTTGAAAATAGATAATATGACTTCTACCTTTAATGTTGTGTTTCCTGTCATCAGAGACTTTCTTGCCTTTCTATCATTATAGACACTACATTTTATGTTTTTTTGATTGATATTGATATTGTTACACTTATAAACTTAAGTGGGCACTAGTCAGATACTCAGATAGTATGATGTAATTTAAATAATTTTGGAGTATATGGTAGCATTCGTTCCTTTGAAATTGCATGATTAATTAGAAATAGGATTTTTCTCATATTGTGTAATTTTAAAGGAAAAACTTAACACATGATCCATCATGGTTCATTTTCTTACCAAAAAATTATGATTTTATAAACGAGTGGAAGGTTTTCTGCAAGTAAATATATTGTGGAGCTACAAGTTGCACTTCATTGTCGGCTATTTTCATCTGCATATATATAATATCTACAGGAGTCTTGAATCTTGATTCAGTATCATATACTGAATATAATCCAGGCCTTACTCTCTTTAACTTAATCCAGAAGTCTTGAATGTCTGATTTATCATGTTTGAACGCTCAATATGTTGGTTTTATGATTTTACAGGATACAATTAATTCAGCATCATCAATCACACAAACATTGAGTGGGCAATTGGCCGATGGTCAACGTAAACTGTTAGAAATGGCAGCTAACTCCAAAGTAGCGGCAGATCCCTTCGTGACACAAATCAATAATGGCTTGCATGAGATGGTATGTTTGTTTGTCATTCCCTTCCTAATTTCTGATCAGTGCTTTTGAGATCTCATTCTGTAAGATGACTTGTGCCTTGACAGACTGAGGATCCTACCAAAGAACTGTCAAGGTTAATTGGTGAGGGAAAATTTGAGGAAGCATTTACTGGAGCCCTTCATAGAAATGATGTTTCAATAGTTTCATGGGTGTGTTCTCAGGTATTTGTTCTGTCTTTAGTTAAATTTAACCAAGAAATTCATGTTATGGTGCTTTACTGCTTATGAAGAGCTAATAATCAAAATTACACAAAACTCCGAATGATAGTGAAAGGGGAACTTTTTAATTGAACTGTAGATAGTGGAAAACTTGATTCTGTGTATTTCAACCAATTTTTCAGTGATTTTGAGGAACTTTACTAATCTGTTGTATTTTTAGCCCATGGTAAAATTGTAAATTTCTTGGTATCCTTACTAAAGGGTTAAGTTCACAATATTAATTTTGAAATTCATTTGCGGGTCCTACAATATTTGGGTCCATCTTTCATGTCTAACTTAAGGGTGAAATCACATCTCATAAACCCACTATAATCACTCAAACTTATCCCAAACACGATCAAATCAGATATATTATTGGTTAATACATATTCTCTCTTGTTGAGTTTGCAAGGTTATATTAGACAAGGTCAATGTAGCTAACATTTAATTTCATAACCAGGTTGATTTATCTGGTCTCTTAACAATGGTGCCACTGCCATTAAGCCAAGGAGTACTTCTAGCACTTCTACAACAATTGTCCTGTGACATCAATCAAGAGACACCCAAAAAATTGGCATGGATGACAGATGTGGCTGCTGCTTTAAACCCAGCAGATCAAAGGATTGCACAGCATGTAAGGCCAATACTGGATCAAGTGTCCCTGACTCTTAGCCATCGCCGGAATTTACCCAATGCCCCTCCTTCAGAAGCGAGCACAATTCGTCTTCTCATGCATGTTGTAAACTCGATTTTATTGAGCTGTAAATGAGCGTATCTCATCATCTGTGCAGAAAGTGTTGAGAATCATCAACCTTGGCTTGTATAAAGCTGTAAATGAGCGTATTTCTAGACAGTTTGGAGGGGATGGAGTGAACTACTCCATTTAGTTGCCTGCTTGCCTTAGTACAACTGTTTTGTGTGAAATAGTTTCACTTCTTCCGTCCCCCTCCTCAGTCTTAATCTTCGCGGTTAGAGATATTGCCTTCATCTGAGGGACAAGGAAAAGTGTGACATACTCAAAAGAAGAAGTTAACATCGTCACATGAATTTCCAAGCTGCAAGATAGGCCTTGGTCAAGTTTCTGTGCTCCTTGATTGTTGAGAATGTGGACTCATGCAAGTTATGAATGTTTGGAAATCTGCAGTTCGTGATAATGATTTGGGACTCATCCAAGTTATGTAAACTTTACAATTAATGTAGCTAAATTAGCAATTGGGTTTGGATTTGAGGTCTTTTTTCCTATATTTCATGTTAAGTACTTCAGCTAGATTGCAGAGTGCAGTTCACATTTTAGACTCTGGCCTGAGATTGAGGACTTGTCTGTTTTAAACTGTAACAACCGCAAACAGGAAGATTTGACTTCCCAAGACACCAAAAGAAAGACAATAATTTTCTTTCCTTTCCAACCTCTTGAAATTTCTTACAAGCTATAAAATCTATATATATTTCTATTGTCCAGTGTTGTAATTTTGCTGTTTTTTCACCTCCTAATAGATCATTTGAGTGATTAAATTGACCCCAATATCCTTACATCATTTTCATCAAGTTCTCCATTTAAATAATGACAAGTGGGTTTTGTTTCTAAAATGTACATAAATTACAAGATATAAACTACAAGAATCTGAAGCCATCGGTGCTCAAAAAATCATACCCTTTAACAATCCTCTTGTTAGAAAAAAGAATGAAGTAAATCAACTCAAAAAAGGAAAACAGAAACTCAGGTAGCCTTGATACATGGTTAGTTCAAGTGGCACACGTCTGGCTCCCTGAAGCTACGTCACAGATTTGAGTCCTAAAAATGAAAAAAAATGAAAAAAGACTGTTGTGAGAATTAGCCCCCGCCATGATATAAATATTAAGGAATGATTATATTTCTAATGTATTGCACGCGCTTGAAATTACCATAAAACCATGAACATGCATTGTTGTTTATGTTGCAACTTGCAACACATCACCACCATCCGTGATTAGCAGTGGAGAGTCTCTAATCCCCTTGTTTATTTACCTTTGTGGTTTTTTCGTTAACCAAAATTAGAACCTGAAAAAGAGGAACGAACTAACTCCTATCTCACATCACATTGATGGTGTTATATCCATAACAGCAGGTGAAGGGTGAAAACAAATGGTTACGTGTGATTGATTGTGTCTGCAGCTGTGTGTTAAATATTAGTTGTGATACGGTTTTTACCTTAAAATAAAGCCTAGCGTGTTTATAAAACTCACCACCATTTCTAGATTACGTTACCACCAACAACAACATATACATATCTACCTAAGTCCCTACCTGTCTGTCCCTTTGCCTCAAGACTCTTAGGTAGGTGCTTTCCAACTATGATCCATTACTCTTTCAATCATCATAAATTCATCATCATCATAAATTCATCATCATCATAAGATAATCATTCTGCAAATTGCATTAATTGTTTCTTAAACATTTTGTTTTTACAAACATTAAAAAAGGTTCTGTTGTTCACTGCCATTAGTAAATTTTGATTTTTGATTGTGATCCTCCATTGGCAGAAACTGCATCTGGGTGTGTGTACAAATGGAGCAGGATCAGAGAAATAAGAAGAGAGCAAGAGAAGATGATGATGGTGAGAATGAGATTGGTTCTTCTTTTGAGAATAACAACAGCAATGCAAAGAAGAGAGATGTGAATGGCATGAGCTTCATGAAGAAGAAGGAGGAGGAGGAAGTGGAAGAGAATGGTTTTTTCAAGGGTTGGGATTCTTCCCACTTTGCACTGGGAGTGTTTGATTTCCCTTGGCTGAAAGATGGTGGGGTTATGTCCAATTCAGATGACTGGTTCTTGGATTTTGAAGACAATTTCTTGCAATCTCACACTTCCTCTAGAAATGATCATGGTGGTGTTGATATCTTTGAGGAATGTGGATTGTGTAACATTCCAGAAGCTTCAAGTTCTCATGTTCAAGATGCCAAGTTTTTGGAGGATGATGTAGGGCAACAATTTGAGGGTAATGGGTTGGAGCTGGAAGCAGAAGATGTGGATTGCATTTGGAGCTCTCTGCTAAATAAGCCTATTTGATCACAGAAACAGCAACATTGTGGTATTTTTGTTATGTTAATAGTTTTCCACCCACAATCTTCAAGCATGTTTGGATCAGCTTCTCTTTCATCAAAAATCAATTCTGAAATCGAGAAGCTTCTGACATAAGCTTTTTCCTAATAACTGATCTTGGCTTCAGATCAATGATGAATATCTCAACACTGGAGTTTAGTGTCCATTAGTATTCTAGTCCTAGATTTTTTTTTGTACTACTCCTTTCCCCCCCTTCAGCATGGTTTTTTACTTGGGGAAGCCATCACAAATTTTGTTATACTTTGTCTTCAATTGTCTAAATAAAATTAGATGAACCTGTATGCTATAGTCAATTAAAATATGGGACTTGTATTGATGCAGCATTCAATTTGCTTCTGCATTTACTACTTGTTTTATGTAGGACATGTATCTTCTTTACATGTGTAATTCCTGATACTTTCCTAGATGTATAATGGATCAACTTAAAGCAGAATTAAATTAGCTTATTTTTCTTTAAAATTAACACTCAGAAACTACTCAAGAAAGCATTTTCCTAAAATTAATATTGGTTGTTGAACCGACTTAGAAGGATTTTCAATAATGCATCTAGTTCCATTTACTCCCCATAATCCCTGATGAAATATTAAAATTGGAACCTAGAAGCTCCATGTCATGTAATGTAATACACAACAAGTTGATGGTAGTGAAGCATGATCCTGGAAATTGAAAGCAAATTCTGTTCACCAGTGAGATTAACTTTTCATGCAGTTTAGACAAAGGAAATTTCGTGAATAAGATAAGGTTGGAGCTCTGTGGAGTCGCTAGAGGTTGAAATGAGTGTAAGTGACTGTTCTAGGGGGGAAAGGCTATCTAACATTAATAGGAAGGTGTAATTGAAAATATTTTGTCTCCCCCATTTAATTCTTTTTATTTATTTGAGTAGTGTGGTTCTTGAATCTGGATTGGTGGATTTTCTCTATCTCTGCATGGTTCTTAAAGAATCTTTTGGTACGGCGGAGTAATGTTGACACAACAATAGAACAGTGGAGCAATGTTGACACGGTGGTTGAGGTACTGCAAATGTACTTTGACGCTTAAGTTAGTATGAGAGCATAAAGAGAGAATCTCAAAGTTATAGAATTACAATAAATTAGCAAAATGAGCAATTTTGGTATAAATGAACAACCAAATATGTTTAAATGAAAGACTTACGAGCTACGGTGATCGTCATATCTGAGTCTAAAGGTCTTAATGAAAGACTTCCGAGATATCAATTATCTCTGAATAACCTTGTGATGTCTTGCAGGTCAAGCCAATTAGACCTTGTGACTATTTGGGCCGGCCGAAACAATTGGATATGCTCAAATGCAGAAATTGTTTAGTTTATCACAACTTTTAATTATATAATGTTTAGATCGACGATTAACACACTATTCAAAACATAATTAATTCAAAGTTACACTTTGTAATTTATTTCCACAAGTGATATCGAGACTCAAATATACAACTAAACACACTATTTTAGAGTGCTAACAACACACTTTTTAAAACACTCTTCTTGTAAATACCGTGGTTTGCTTATTTTTAAAATGTAATTCATTTCTGTCACGTATTAAGAGCATATTTCTAGTTAGCTGAACTTAAAAAGCATATTTTCCTATTCTCAATGTAACAAACACTTATGAAACTAAAAGAAAGGATTGAAGAAATCTTCTTTATTAGTATTTTTCTACTTTTGAACAGAAACGTAACACGACTAAAAATGTATGGATTTTTGAAAAATAAATCAATAAAATGTAGGTGCTAAAAAGTATGTGTAAATGAAGAGTGTATCGTTAACATTTCTCTTCTTGAGACATACGTGTGCTGCTATAATGATTTCTGAAGTTGAAAGCCATTATACCTTGTTTATAAAGTGGGGATTGCTGTCGTTGTGATTATATTTATATCTATGAACAACCGATCCTTCTCAAAAGAATTTGCTATTAATGGAAATACTGCTTAACTACTTAGGAAATGAAGATAGATTTCATGGAATGTATGGAGTATGGACAGACACGCTCTTCGTTGCAAAAGATGATAAGGATGTATTTGGTTTTTTTCTTCTATTTTATGAGAGAGATATAAGAGCAAGGAAATCTCAGAGACAAAATTGCAAGAGAATTACATTTTAACTTTAGAATTTCGTTTTATTTTTTTTGAAAAGTAACGAGATTGAAGAAATCTTTAGGGGAAACATTTTGTTTTAGCTAGCCACACATAATAACCATTAAGGGTGCAAAAGATATAAGATAACATCCACATGTACAAATATGTATTAACAGTAGATTTAGATGATAGTGAGCTGAAGAATTAGCCTCACGACTAAGACTGTCTATTAGACGGTTTTAATCAATTGCCAAAGGTGAGCACTTTATTACACATTGTAATTTATTATTTAGTGTAATTTTCTGGTTGATTTTATGAAGTGATACCAAACACCCACTAAAGTAAATAAAGCCTTATGACTAATGTGTGACATGTTGCTGCAATGTTAGGTTGAAAAGTGTAAAAGTCCCATTACTGACTAATATAATGTAATAATGTATCAAATAAATTAAGATCCAAATGCTGGTTTACTATATATTTTTCTTTATAAAGAGAAGAGACATACATTTCAAAAAAACAAGAAAGAGAAGAGACATAGAAGTAAAGATAAAGTATTAGGACGAGGGTTTACAAAAATAATCTACATAACGTCACTTGATGGAGAGAGTATTATAGAATATACATGTTACAAGGGACATTGCAATCTCACAAAGAATTATAAATTTTGCTAGTAAACGGGTAGTTAATTAGACAAATAAAAACGGCTACACAAGAAAGGTTAAAAAAGAAATAAAAAAATAATTTTCTAAATGTATACTATCTTTAAAAAAGTTCAGTGATCGAAGTAGTTATGACTGTTACTGCTTAATAAGGACAATGTGTGTAGATAAATTGAGTTGTTGAAAGTTTTGATATGATGAACTGCCGACAATAATATTTTTTTTAATAATTGGCTAATATATTGCTAAAGCTAGAAACTACATACGTTGATTGAATGTCAATATTATATGTGTAGGTTTAGAAATTATTTTCCTGTAAAAAGAGGGTAGATTTAAATCTAAACACTCTCTAATTGTATCTAAAAGCCTGTACTGCTATCTTGATTAAAAATAAGAAAACAAAGGGTTGTTTTTATCTTCATCAATAGATTATAGTATGATAGTGTAAGAACTTCAATAGAACTCTATGTAGCATTACCACAAAAATTAAAATAGGCATGCCCCTCTGTCCTTATATAGAATAGAATATATGACCTAGATGACAAATGTGTCATGTTCCACTCTTACTGGCCTGACCCTACTTAATAATAATAATAATAATAATAATAATAATAAAATAATAATTACACCAAGGGCTTACATGTTTTTATGCAATTAATGTTTTCTCTGCTTCTATAGTCTATACAATATGTGAAAAGAATTTTTTTTTGAAACAAGAAAAGCATGTTTATATTTATAGCATCTTTAGAATTTTTATATTTCTTCAGAATATTTTTTCTCCTCTCTTAAAATCACTTCTTCCAAAAAGAAACTTATCAAATTTTGAATCATGCATTTAAGAAACGTTATCGTAAATATCCTATACATTGGGAAAAAAAATTATTTATCATACTATTACTTTGAATTTGAGATTTTCCCCAATACATGTAGAAGTAGATCAGAATTTACTCGATATATAAATTTCACATATCAAATACCAAAAACACAACCACCTTTTGATTGATTAACAGAGAAGGAAGCAGCAATCACGCGCGGTGAACACGGTTTTCTCTCTTTGCCACATTCAATTTACCAACAATTATTAAAACAAATTCATTGTTTTGACTAATTTATGCCATAATTAAACCATTTGACATTCCTCTAATCAATGTTGAAACAAAATTCCAAGAATAAATGTTAGAATAGGCTTATAAAAAAAATTTATAAAATTTATTTACAAGATTTTCTTAATAATGCATTAGTAACTGGTAAGTGTTTTACCCAAAAGAGATAACTCAATTGACAACACAAACTGAGTGTGCCATAAAAGTTCTCGGGTTCGAGCCTTAACTGTGACTAAATCCCGATTTTGACGGCATCCAAATGGTGACTGAGTAACGGATATATATAAAAAAACTAGTAAGTGCTTATACAAATATTATATTATAAATTTACTTTAAGAAATTTCTTAATTAATTGGAAAAAGTGGTTATATAAATAAAAATAGTGTCTCTCTGTTTTATTTAATTTTGTTTGATTCTGTTATCTTCTTCTTCTTCACGTCTTTGTCTTCATCTCTTGTCTCTTCTCTCTCTGAGTCTCTCTCTGTTTGCAGATTGCAGAACAAGAAAATCACCTGCGCTTTAACACAAACAACAACGATTGCAGTTTTTGAAGAACGAGTCCTCTTTGTTTCTTCTTGTTCTTCTTCCTATTTCATTCACACACACCAAACACCACACAAAACAACGCATCTTTCTCTGTTTCCGACCCACAACCGATTTCCTCTCTCTTTCTCTCTCGTTTCCCATTCCCATCACACCCACAAGAAAAAGATCAAGTGGGTCATCTTCAATTTCTGAGAAAACAAACAGGATCTGGCTTCAATGGTGGCGGTCAGAAACATTGTGTTGTTGTTGCTTTGCGTTACTGTTGTTGCTCCAATTCTTCTCTACACTGATCGCATTGGCACCTCTGAGTCCTCCTCCTCCAGTGAGTTTTGTTTGTGTCAAATGTTCTTTGTTTTTTGATATTCATTTGCTGATGATTTTTGCTTTCTTTGGATTGGTTTTTTGAATGCATTCTGCAGCCAAACAAGAGTTTGTTGAAGATGTTTCTTCTTTTGTAAGTGGTGATACTGATTCAGTTCTTTTTGTCTTGTGGTAAGAGTGAGAGAGATTTTTGAGTTTCTGAATCTTATTTCTTTGTGTTGTTGTTGAATCAGGCTTTCAGTGCTGCAGACTCTAGCCACTTGAATCTGCTACCCCAGGTAAATTTTCCTTCTTGGAATCTTGGGGTACATATGTGATATTCAGACTCTATGACTTAGTGCTGAAATGTTTCATTTTGCAAATAGGAAACTTTAACTGCCATTAAGGAACCTATTGGGGTTGTGTATAAGTCAGAGGACTCAACGATTCCAGAGAAAATTCCTAGAGGTATCTTGTTTTGGCCTTTCTGTTCTGTTTAGAAAGATTTGGGTCTTCTATTGTTATATAATCTCATTGTAATGTTGACCTCTAGGCTTGCAATTGGTGAAATCAAGGGAGCATGTCTCTGCCAGACTATTGTCAACCACAGCTGAGGAGGACCAAACTCGAAACGAGAACCCCATCAAACTGGTGACTGATGAAATTAAGCAAGGAAATCAAGGCGGAAGCACCTTGGAGAAATCCGATGCAACTGGTGAAAATGTAAATGGGGAAGATGCTATTGATGTTGATGACAGTGATGGGAAACTCGCTAAGTCAACTCATGCTTCTACTCAGGAATCTCAAACTAAGGTAGGTGATATATTTTCGTATTATTTTTATCCGTTTCTTTGTTCATTTTGTATCTATTGCTGTTGCATGCCTATGGAAGTCCTAAACAAGGATAAATGAATGCATGTTTATGGTGGGCTATCCATCATCTATCAAATATAATATCTTGTATACTCAGGACTACTGGTGCTTGAATTTGGTCATCTTATCAGAGCTTAAATTTAAGGTCTGACTGTGTTTGCTGATAGTGTTGACATAATTCATTTTTAATTGCACGCAGAAATTGGCAGATTTGTACTTGGATAAACAAATAAACAAATATATACAAACTTGTTTCTCTATGATGTAGAGATCTTAAACTAGACTGTGTGCAGTTTAATAAAGGACATGAAACAAATTTGTGTGTTCTGCAATCTTGTGCAAGGCCATCTACAACAATATCATGAGTTTGTAGTATATTGAAAATGAGTTTGTGTCGGAGAAAGATCAAAACAAATAAGAGTTATTTCAATCAAGGGTAGAGAACAAGTGAGCTGCTATTATGGTGCTTCCTGTCAACACTCATTACTACATTTTTCCAACCCTAGTTTTCAGAAAACTGCATTAATTTGAAGAAAGAAAACTTAGGGTATATCTATATATTTTTCTGTTTCAAATTCGGTTCATCTTTTTTCAGGCTACCAAGCTGGAGAAACAACAAGCAACAGTAACTTCTAGCAAAACAAACAGGAAATTACCTGTATCATCTGGAACTTATAAGCAGAAAGACCAAGTGCCCTCAGATGCTCAGTTGCAGCAACTAAAAGATCAGCTCATCCAAGCAAAGGTCTTTCTTTCCCTTCCCGTCGTAAAAAGCAACCCCCATCTCACTCGGGAGCTTCGTTTACGGGTAAAAGAAGTTTCACGAACACTTGGGGATGCAAGCAAAGATTCTGATTTACCTAGGAAGTAAGTTCACCTTTAAGAATGCTGTTATCTATCCTCGTGTTTTCCTATTATTACTATGAAGTTTGTTCTTTCATCTTTGAGTTTCTCTTGTTGCTGCATATAAACATGGTGAAAGGCTCAATTTCTTCATTGAGAAGCAATTTGTTAAGCATTAATCTATATTTGTACTTATGCCAGTGCAAATGAAAAAATGAAGGCAATGGAGGAAACACTGATGAAAGGAAAGCAAATTCAAGATGATTGTGCTACTGTTGTGAAGAAGCTTCGGGCTATGATCCATTCAACAGAGGAGCAGGTTCATGTACTCAAGAAGCAGACGTTGTTCTTAACACAATTGACAGCAAAAACGCTGCCCAAAGGTCTTCATTGTCTTCCTTTGCGCCTTACAACTGAGTATTATAAATTGAATTCATCTCAGCAACAGTTTCCCAATCAAGAGAAGTTAGAAGATCCACAACTATATCATTATGCTATATTTTCAGACAACACATTGGCAACCGCTGTTGTTGTGAACTCAACTGTTTTCAATGCTAAGGTAAAAAAATTCCACTCTGAAATCCACTTGATTTTTCCTTGGATTCCAACATCAAGGATAATTTAGTATCGCTGTACCATGATGTAACTACACTTTATCTGTCATATCATGGCTAACAAAAAATGCTTCTTTTTCATTTTTGGTCCCATTTATTAAAGAATTGAATAAGAAAAAGCAACTATAAGTTTCAATATAACGCCAATGGTAATTTTCCTATTGACATAACTTTGCTTATACCAATATTGTTCCAATGAATTTGCAGGATGCATCAAATCATGTTTTTCACATCGTTACTGATAGGCTCAATTATGCGGCTATGAGGATGTGGTTTTTGGTGAACCCACCAGGCAAGGCAACCATTCAAGTTCAGAACATTGAAGACTTCACATGGTTGAATTCAAGTTACAGTCCTGTGCTTAAGCAACTGGCTTCCCCAGCTATGATAGATTATTACTTCAAGGCTCATCGAGCAACTTCTGATTCAAACCTGAAGTTTCGGAATCCAAAATATTTGTCTATCTTGAACCACCTCCGATTCTACCTTCCTGAGATCTTTCCAAAGCTCAATAAAGTGCTGTTCTTGGATGATGATATAGTTGTGCAGAAGGATTTGACTGGTCTTTGGTCAGTGGATTTGAAAGGCAACGTAAATGGTGCTGTAGAAACTTGTGGAGCAAGTTTCCACCGATTTGATCGCTATCTAAACTTCTCAAATCCTCTTATTGCAAAGAACTTTGACCCACGTGCTTGTGGGTGGGCATATGGTATGAATGTATTTGATTTAGTGGAATGGAAGAGGCAAAACATCACACAGGTGTACCACAACTGGCAGAATCTGGTAAGTGGTGCACCTTCATTTACTTTTCAGCACGTATCCCATATGATTGATAGTTACTCACATTGATTATATTTAACATTAGTGACTATTTTAATTTCCACAATTAAGTCCTTTCATCAGCATTGCTCCGAAAAAATCTTATATCCTTATTTTCTCGGCAAATAAATAATTGGGAGTTATGGATCAATTTTAAATAAACAATGATTTTTAAGGTGTAGAATCCATAAAGCTATTGGAATAGAGTGGCTAAACGTACAATTAAGCCCTTTAATTTTGTGTGAATAATTGATTGCAAGTAAGATCCAGCTGATATTTAATCAGCATTTTGGCAATTGATATGTATAAAAGGTGTTAATTGTTACATGTAAATTTTGTGCGCGCTTTGGCATGTTCATTAATAGTTTTTAAACTATCTTCTTAACATGTTCATTCCCCTCTCTTTGAAATGTCTTGTTTCTTTCTTAGTTGAATGTGAACTGATTCTTTTTCCAATAATTAAACTGAAATGCAGAATCATGATAGACAACTGTGGAAGTTAGGTACACTGCCACCAGGTCTGATAACATTCTGGAAACGCACTTTCCCACTGAACCGTTCATGGCATGTCTTGGGTCTTGGCTACAACACCAATGTCAACCAAAAAGATATTGAGCGGTCTGCTGTTATACACTACAACGGGAACCTGAAGCCGTGGCTTGAGATAAGTATTCCCAAGTTTCGAAGTTACTGGGTCAAGTATGTTAACTATGATCACGCCTATATGCGAGAATGCAACATAAATCCATAGATTGGTATTCTTGATACATATGATCATTGAAGTTTTCCTGGCATCATCCAAAGTAGTGATGCACCTCTTAGGTCTGAAATTCCTTATGTGTAGGGCTTCTGTTTTATAAAAGCTTTACAATTCTTTTTTTGTATACGTGTTCCTCTTTTATATTGGTATTCTTTGGATTAGCACATTGAAGATTCAGAGCTAAAGTTGAGAGATGCTAACTGTACTTGAAAGTTGTAAATGAAATGAAGAGGCTAGTTTTTCTGTTTTTAGCCGTGTTTTAGAATATAGATTGTGCCTTTCCCCCTTCTCCTGTTTCCTGTCTCATAACACACTCTTCTTCCTTCTACCCTTTCTTTCTTGTAAATGTTTTATTTTAAGTTTGAAACACTTCAATAGTATTTAGCTTGTATGACACTTACTAGATTGATATTCTTTTACTATATGTAACTATACCTTTTGTAATCTATCAATTTTATCATAAATCTCTTCTGTTTCCTTTTTCTGTTTGACATGTGGCAATCAACTTAGTACTCGTTTGGATGCAAACCAAAGAACACTTATTGGAGCTTATTTATTGCATTTTCTAGTAGATAAGCTTCAATAAACCTGTATCCGTACGAGCTCTTAATCTGATTAACATTTCACTTCAAATGGATTTTGATACTCTCAATATCCAAAACTTTTTACTTGTCTACAACTTTAAAATCCTTGTTGCCTTCTTGTAAGAAAAGTGGTAAATTGAAGCAAGTTGTTCAATATCATCATAGGGTGCTCCACCGACAAAGGCTTGGTTTGGTTGGGTGGGGAGGGTTGTACCTCTTCACTTTTCAAGTATCAGATGGTTTCTGATCTGGCACTTTTAAGTTACAGGTAGGGTAGGTAAGGTAATAGTCAAGAAATGTTGCAAATTGCACTAGACAAAAAAAAGTGCAACTGTGGTAGAACAGAAAAGAAAGATGGTTGAAAAGTGCATGCTTGTGAATTGAATATAAAGAAGATGAAGATGGATGTAAGTTGGAGTGGAAGATGCATCATCATGTGCATACCATAATTTTGCAGGGTCCCATACCTAATAGGACATGAATTGCATAGAACAGATATGATAATAAATCAGTGAAACAACTGGTATGTTGTTTTGTGATCACGTGGTGGTGGAACCCATTTTATTTCTTAATGAGTTTTGTTTTATGGATGGAGGGACCCATTTTCATCATATTCTCATCAATTTTTTAAGCTGTCAATTTTATTTTTCTTCAAGGCATCTTGGATAGAAAAGCTTACAGGGGAGCAAAATGGCACTTGCATATAATGGGGAGTCAAAAACTAGACAAGGTCATAGTAGTAAGTAAGATATCGTAACCATTCATTA
Organism: Lotus japonicus; assembly: GCF_012489685.1. Classification (NCBI taxonomy): domain Eukaryota; kingdom Viridiplantae; phylum Streptophyta; class Magnoliopsida; order Fabales; family Fabaceae; genus Lotus; species Lotus japonicus. Next base: position 59,665,207 of record NC_080046.1, on the reverse strand, counting down.
AAAAATTCAAGACAATTTAAAAAACACAATAATGTGTTTTACATTGCAGTTATGTTATAGCTTGATGGTTGATATTTCAATCAATTGCTGTGATAACTTACTTTATTTTCTAAAGTGAGTCGCTTACTTTGAAGTCAAATTCAATAACAGTTTGATCACGAAAGTGCACTTGCAAACATGTTATACAATTGTGAGGAGGGATTAGATTAGATATCAGTCATCACATTTGAGAAAAAAATTGAGCTCTAGTGACCACAATTTACTGCTGCTGAAGCTGCTAATGCCTTTAATGGATTCATCAAAAGTGTACTGAAGATCACCATAATTTTCTACATATGAAATAATCTGGGAGTTCAACTTCCCACTTCTAACACTTAATTTTCCACCCCACTTTAAAGTAGTAAAATACAATATTGCGGTCAGAAAAGTTAAATTTCGAGTTCTGAAAATCCGAAATGTTTTACTGTTCCGAGGATTAAAATCCGGAACATAAATTTCACCATTTGTTTATGGGATCTTAACCCGGAATGTATTTGCAAGTTATTTTTGGGATTTTGAAAACGAGTGTTAAGTTTGTGAAAAGGTTTTCGAGTTTTTCAATTCTCGTAATACAAATAGGAAAATGTTTTTTAACCTTCTGAAATTTAAAACCCAAAATGTAAAAATATAAATATATTTTGACTTCTCTTGATTTACATATGATTTAAAACCCAAAATTATAAAACAATATATTTTGACTTTTTATTTACATCAAAAGGGTTCTACTTGCATTGTGATTTGATTTTTCAATCAGGAGGTTGTGCTTTAGTGTTTTGTTAGTTTAGGAGCTGACTTTGAAGGAAGGAAAATGTGACTGGATTTCAATTTCAAGTGATGAAGATTGATGATGGAGAGAGTGAGAATGAGGTGACGAGTGAGAGTGAAGGGGAAAGAGGGAAAGGTAAAGCCTAAAGGGGTTTATTTTGATTGAGATTTATTATGTTTAGGAATGGTGGGAAATGAGGTGGTGTAGGTGAGAAATTTAACACCCAAATAATAATAATTTGCAGTTCCAAATTACTGTTAATCATTAACATAATCAATTTCAATTGGTATCCGTCTACATAACCATGTCCATGTAAAATAAGTACAGATCAAAAAAAGTTGAGAAAGCGTATTTTTTTTTGTTATAAGAGGAAAATTAACAAAAGAAAACAACTAATTAACTGCATTCAAAAACAGCAATGCATACACAAAAGAATGTGACCTACTCCAAACTTGCAAAGGAGACCCCAGCTTGCAAGCGTATTTGAAATCAAATATACAACATGGTTTGTCAATAAATCTTTTTTTCAAATAGATATTCTACTGGGAATGTTAAGAAACTCATCATAAACCACATTATTTTGAGAACCAAGTATTCTACCAAGGACAAGGAGTAAACCACAAAGCTCGGCATGAGGTTATTGAAGAGGGGAAATTGACATTTAATAGCTCAGATGTTTTTTCCTTTAAAAAGTAGACCCCAATATAAGGGTTCATGTCGTCTAAATAAATTGAGAAAAATATACAATTGTCTTTTCTTCGGATAAACTCTGGTGGAACATTAAAGTTTGCGGTGGAAATAACTTGAGCCCTTCCACAATCCAAAAACAAGGCACGACCATTCAAATTATCTAGCTTTATCCATTTTCGGCTACTCATGTCCAACTTGAAGATGGGAATGTCTACTTCCTCAAGGCCCTTGGTTTTAAAAAAAACTAGCAACACTTGCCCACATGTAGAATCTCTTGCTAGACTGCATACTACACTTTCTCCACCATCTTCATCAACTTCCACCTTTGGTAACGGCATAACCAACTTTTCAGTTGTAATGACATTGGGGTCTTTGAGATTGAAAATAGTCATAGTATCTGCGTTCATAGCATACAATTTCCATCCAAGAAGCACCATCTCCGTAAACTCAAAACGAGTCTCATTTTTATCAATGCTAGTCCATGACTTGTCATTGTCGACCGTGCAAAATATGAGTTGTGAGATCAATCCATCTTTATCATCAACATAAGAAAAACATATCACCACCAACAAGCTTTGAGAAGAGAATAAAGCAAATCTAATAGTAATAGGAATAATGGAGGGGGGGTTTTGATCTTCAATGTGCAATAGTGGTATTTGTGGGAGCTTATACGTTTCTTGAGACACTGGATTGAAAATCCACAACACCTGATGATTGTCTTCGAACATCAACCAGCCATCTTCTTCTAACAGAACAAATACAGAATCACCTTCCCAAGCTTGAGGTGGGATCATGAATTGTTGATTAATATGGTTGTACTGTGTGATGTCCATAAGGGTGAAAAGGTTTTCGTTGCAATCAAAAGCTGGTGGAAGCAACAACAGGGATGGGAGTTGAGGAACAAAGGGACATTTGTTCTTGATTGCATCATTAACTATGTTTCTCCAGGACCGACACACTTGTCGACACTTAAGGTAGTCCATCAGGACTAACTTATTTAGAACCAGATCCAACAATTCTGGTAGCATATCCGACCAACCGCTTTTCACTTTTTTTTTCGCCATGCTTGATCACTGTTGTAGAAATTGTGTCAGTCTCTCCCTCTTTGTTTTCTCGTATGTTAGCCCTCACCCTTACAGAGTGGAATCTAAACCCTTTTACACCATTCTTTCCTGTGACTAACCACCACTATAAATATACATATCTTTACAAATTTAAATTTTTAGGTTTTTTTTTGTTACATTTAAATTTTACATCTGATTAGGTTAGGAGTGATTTGTAACCAAAAAAAAGTTAGGAGTGATTTCAAATTCCTTTTCAAACGTCCCTTCTCAGCTTATTGGCATTGTCCAATCTGATTTACTGGCCTCAGTGCCTCCTACTTCTTCTTAATTGAATGAGCTTTGATTTCAAAAAAAAAATTCCTTTTCAAACGTAAAAAGATCACGCAAATTTTTTTCAGAAAAAATATCCTCTGATTCTAACAGATTGTCGTATATTTGATAAATAACAGCTGATGATTTGTTTGTTTTTTGTTTTTAATGCAAAATAATGTAGGTGTTTTTCTCCCGCTGTGTGACTGTGAGAGGGGAATTATTGTTTTGTAGATGTTTTTCTTGTCAGTTATAAAACAAATTATAACATTGTTGGATTTTTGTTAAAGATATTTAAATTTTTTATGATAATCACATGTTTTTAGTTTTTTTTAGTTAGATTTCATGGGAAAAAAATAGATTTGGATCCTCTCCAGCTGCTGGAGGGTCCAGCAGTGTATATCACATTTAAAAAAATTTAGTGTTTAAATTACTTTTTTTCACCTCAACACATCTCAACCATTAATTATTTTGATCTATGGCTATAAATGAGCCGTAGAGAATTTTGGGCTGGAGAGGATCCCAATCCGAAAAAAATAGTTATAGTAGTTTCCCGTTATGGTTCAAAAAAAAAAGAGTAAAATACACTCACCCCCCTCAAGATTTGCAAGAATGACACTCCACCCCATTCTTTTTTTAAATCTACACTCCACCCCATTTTTTATAAAGGCAAAATTTAGTGATGAAAACAAATTCGTCACTAATAAAAAATAATTACTAATTAGTTAAAATTTAAATAAGTTTAATGCATATACACTATCATACATTAATTTATGAAAATAATTTTACTGAATTAAATTTAAAAAAACAATCCACTCTGTCTGTTAAGTCCACGTCCCATCTGTCTCCAAATCATATTTCTAACCACAAACGGTCACCACCAAGCCTTTGCTCCCTTTAACACGACGGCCACTGTCCCAGAATGTGAAACCCCATGGCACCACCATGCATCAAAGTTTTGTTGCGACCTGAACCACAGAACGTGAATCGCACATTCCCAAAGCTACCTGTTCAACTACTTCTTGTGAACTTCACCCCCTTTAAGTTGCGAGCGAACGCTCTATTGGTCTAAGATGTCGTTGGATTTTGTTAAAAACGGTGCTCCACCGCATCGTTGGGTTCTAATAACCTCCGATCCACTTCATATTTCTTAATTTTGTTTCTCTATTTTCTTCACCCATTTATCTTGCTTTTTGGGTCTACAATCCAATTTTCAAAATTTGAGGTATAAAGAGATTATTTTGATTAAAATTGAATTATTACCAAATATGAAAACACAAGCATGTTTCCCTATATTCGAGATATGGTTTGTAAACCGGTCGGGTGTGCTATTGCAGAATTCGCATTGTGAATTTACGGAGGAAGACCGCGATTGAGAGAATGAGGAGGACTGTGATGTTTTCATTTTTAAATTTATTGGATTATATTGAAAATATTTTTTGAAATTATTGATTAACAATTTAAATAATAACTAATTATTAATGAAGAATATTTTTCGTCACTAAATTTGCATCTATATAAAATGGGGTAGGGTGTAGATTTTAGACAAAAATGGGGTGGAGTGTAATTTTAACAAACCTTGAGAGGGGTGAGTGTACTTCACTCAAAAAAAAAAATTCCCGATTGTGTTATTATTCTTGGAAGGCATTTAAAAGATATATAAACATAATAAATAAATTTGCCGTAATAGATAGTTGTCAACTCTAACGGCTTGTTTGGTACGCTCAATTTTTCAGCAAGCTGCTTAATCATAACCACATTGTTTTAGTAATCCACATTGAAGAGGTAGGCAGTAGCTCAATACTCCCTCCGTTCCTAATTATCTGTCTAGTTTGAGAAAAATAATTTGTTCCTATTTAACTGTCCATTTAGTATTTCAAGAGCGCATTAAATGATATTTTTACAACTAATACCCTTATCAGAACAATAAATGAAGAAAGATAAAATGCAATCTAAAGGGCAAAAATGAAAAATAAATACTACTTTTATGAAAACCAACAAAATTAATTGCACTCCTTAATATGTGTGTTTCTTCTCTCCCCAGACAGTTAAATAAGAAGGGAGGAAGTAGGATTTTCTAATTAAAACCCTCTGAGTAATTTATTCTTGAATGTCTTGTGGTCAGTTATAGTTATTGCAATAGTTGAATTCAACCCTGCATGAAAAACAGAGAAAAAAAAAGATAAAACAACCAATATCAAAATGGAGTGCGGAGAAACAAAAATCAAAAAATATTAATGAAGGGCGTGTACTACTTTGCTTTGGCAATTCCAAAAGATTGAAATTCAAAATTCAATCTGCACAATTTCCCTATATTAGTGTGTGCAATTGGCTATTTAATGTTATGTTGTTAACGTGACATAATATTCTTAGTCTTAGTCATAATAGCCAAGTTCAAAAATAAAAGTCATAATAGTCTATATACTGTACTAGGTAACATAATATTCTTGGTCATGAAGTCTTGTTGACCGTCCTTATTGTAATATGATACTCTTGTATATTACGAAAGAATGTCACCTAATGAAGAAATACACAAAGCATAATTTCTTCTAACAAGAGAGGAGCAATATGATCAACTATAATCCTCTATGCTTCCTTTGCTGTTTTGTTCTGCCCATCTTTCTCTTCGTTTATCCCACAAATGCTTCTTCTAGAAACAATGCAACACCATTGGTGGATCAAGTGTGTGCCAACACTTCAAACTACTCATTCTGCACTGAGACTCTTTATTCTGACCCACACACTCGAGACGCAGATCGCTTTGGACTAGCCGCTGTTGCATTTCATTTGGCATACCTCAATGCCACAGCCACCAAAGACTACATAGACAACCTGCTCAAGAAGAATTCAACTTCAAAATCCCAATATCACAAGGATCTTCAAAAGTGTGCTAGTGATTATAAAAAGGCTGTGTCTGCAATTGGAGCAGCTTGCGATGACTTGAACTCTGAGTCTTACTATGACTTGGCTGATTATGTTGGTGTTGCTTCTCATCGTGCTGATGACTGTCAACATGCTCTCAAAGGAAAACATGATTCCCTCCTTAACTCCATGAACAATGACTTGAAGGGTCTTTGTGAAATTTGTGTAGTTATTTCTAAATTGTTCAACACCATAGGCTTCTAATCCTACGAAGCTTTAGGATTGAATAAGCGCGTGTCTTGAATTACGTGCAAATTGCAAAATCAAATATGCTATTAATAAATTTTCTCATGAACACTTTTTTCTCAAACTTGAAATTCTATGTGTGCGTTTAGGTTTCAGTTGCTAACATATCAAATCTTAACTTTTCTGTTAATAATATTTAAGTTTACACCAACGTCAAAATCAACATAAACATTATTTGAAACTTAATTCCAATTTTATAAGTTAGTATGAATGTGAATTAATTTCTTAAGGACTTTATTTGAGAGTTTATAAAAGTAGGGAAACATATAAATACAATTTAATAGAGACATGGAGGGTCATTTAGCCTTTGTTTAAAGTCCCTCAAACCTGGGAAAACTTCTCATTACATTATTAGAAATAAGGAAGTGAATCCATATTCGTGGATAATGACAGATTGAGCGTGATGCTGTTATCACTGCACTGGGATATTTCCATTCATATGTGCAGCCTTGTAATTGACTATTTGCTCTGTTGGTGGTGCCTGGTCAACAAGCTGACGGAAATTAGAGTCACTAGTTTTCTTTAATGTTTATATCATCTGTAACTAGCATCTAGCTCTGTTCTTTTGTTTGGTTTCTCTTTTGTCACTTGTAAATGAGATTGAAGTACCCCTTGTACTTCCTTTTATTGCATTAATTCATTTTACTGATAAAAAAAAATTATGTAGTGGATTGAACACCACTTAAATGAGGAATATAAATTACTTCTTCAATATTAAAAACACTTTCAATTTCATTAGGGTTTGTTGCCTTTATGGATGTTGTGTAAAGAAAGGAAGACCTTACTTTGATTCTTCTCAGTAGGATTCTGAAATGGTTACCCAGTGAACGGAGACAGAATTGAAACTATCTGATATATTTTTAATAATTGGTCACTTCTCAAGTATGAGAAATTGGTACAATCAGGTATATAAAATTGAGAAAAGAAGAAGAAACGAGATAGATGAGACAGAGAGAATATTCAGAGAGAAGAATCACATAAGCCACCTATTTCTTACCCTTACCCTTCAATTCTCTTCCCTTTTAATATTCCCCTCACACATAGTCCCTAAACCTTCTGTTAGCTATCTTTTTCCTATTTCCTCTCCTCAATCCCACGTGCTTTTGATTTGTTGTAACCAACTCTGGTATCTCTCTCTTTGTTGTTAAATCAGCCATATCATGTGCATTGCCAGGTGGCACGCCTATTACATTGCCGTCCCCTTTAAAATGAACCTTGTCCGCAAGGTTAAAATGTGGGTAACTAGCTTGTAATTCAGCAGCAACTTCCCATGTTGCCTCCGCAGGACTGCACCCTTCCCATTGAATCAAGACTTGAGGAACTAAAGTAGAACCTTGGACAATTATTCTACTGTCAAGCACAGCAGTTGGCCACAAAATTGGTCCTAACTCAGATGTGTGGAGAGGAAGTGGAATGTATGCCTCTGCAGCAGCTCCACGAAATGGTTTGAGTTGGGATACATGAAACACCGGGTGTATTTTAGCGTGATCAGGTAGCTGCAACTTATATGCCACAGCCCCAATTCTGCGCAGCACAGTGAAAGGACCAAAATAGCGCAAGGATAATTTATTGTTCTTCCTGAGAGCTGCTCAGTGTTGTCTATATGGCTGTAGTTTAACCAACACCGCATCCCCAACCTCAAATTGTCGGTCCTGTCTCTTTTTGTCGGCCTGAATTTTCATAACAGTTTGGGCCTTAAGTAAATTGCTTTTCAATGTCGTTAGTAGCAGTTCTCTGTTTCCTAGTAATTCCTGTATGTTTGGAGGATCCTGAGAGTTGACAGAGTAGCGCAATAAAGCTGGGGGTTCCCGACCATACAATGCCTGAAAAGGAGTCATGCCCAAACTAGTGTGAAAGGAGGTATTATACCAGAATTCTGCCCAAACCAGCAACTTCGCCCAGGTCTTTGGATTATCAAATGTAAAACAACGCAAGTACATTTCCAAGCATTTGTTAAGAGCCTCAGATTGTCCATCCGTTTGAGGATGATACGCAGAACTCATTGCCAATGTCGTACCTTGTAACTTGAAAAGGTGGTTCCATAAATCACTTGTGAAAACCTTATCTCTATCTGAAACAATTGACTTTGGAACCCCATGCAACTTAACTATATGCAACATAAAAGCTTCAGCCACACTTTTACTCGAATAATCAGATTTCATGGCAATAAAATGACTATATTTAGTCAATCGATCAATCACTACCATGATAACAGTGAAACCATGAGAGTTAGGTAACCCAGTTATAAAGTCCATAGCAACATCATCCCATACCTGAGCAGGAATTGGCAGTGGTTGTAAGAACCCAGCAGGTAAAGTATGTTCAGTTTTTGCCTGTTGACAGATGGTGCAAGTGGTGACGAATTTCCTGACATCATCACGGAGATTAGGCCAAAAAAATTGGGCAGAAATGCGAGCCACTGTAAGCGCAATGCCGGAGTGACCACCAAGTGGGGAACTATGATATTCCCCTAGCACTTGTTGAATAAGCGGACTCTTGGAAGGTAACACCAATCGTCCTTTCCAATATAAGAGACCCCCTTTGATAGTGTATGGAGACCCCATTCGAGGCGCATTGAGGCACTCTGAGATGATGGATTGGAAATGTTCATCTTGCAAAAGTTCCTGTTTCAAGTCATCTATCAAGTGAAATTGTGGTTCAGACCAAGCCATAAGGAACACTCGGGATAATGCATCAGCAGCAATATTATCTTTACCAGGCTTGTACTCAATCTGAAAATCATACCCAACGAACTTATGCAACCAAGCTTGCTGCTCCGGAGTTTGGAGTGATTGATCCAAAAGATTCCTCAAACTCTTTTGATCAGTTCGGATGATAAATTTGTGTCCTAACAAATAATGTCGGAATTTTGCCAATGCTGATGTGATAGCAAGAAACTCTCTGGTGTATGCAGATTGCTTTTGCATCCGGGGAGCCAATTTCTTGGAGAAATACGCAATGGGGTGGCCATTTTGACTTAACACTGCCCCAATGCCAATCCCAGAAGCATCGGTTTCAAGAACAAAAGGTTGAGTAAAATTCGGTAAGGCCAATACAGGGGAGGAAGTAATTACCTGTTTCAGTTTCATGAAAGCTTGGTCAGCAGCTGTCGTCCAACAAAATGAGTCTTTCTTCAACAGATCAGTTAAGGGACCTGCAATCATGGCATATGATTTAATAAATCGACGGTAATAACCAGTTAAACCAAGAAAGCCCCGTAATTGTTTGACTGACATAGGTTGTGGCCACTCTAACACAGCTTGAATTTTGCCAGTTTCCATGGCCACGCCATTACCCGAAACTGTATGCCCCAGGTATTCCACCTCAAGTAATCCAAAAGAACACTTTGAAAGTTTAGCAAATAAGACATGTTGTTGTAGTGTTTGCAAAACTGACTCCAAATGGCACAAGTGAGCAGTCCAAGAAGGGCTATAAACAAGAATGTCGTCGAAGAAGACAAGCACAAATTTTCGTAACTCCTTCCCAAAAATTGTGTTCATCAAACATTGAAAAGTGGTTGGTGCATTAGTGAGGCCGAATGGCATAACAAGCCACTCGTAATGACCATGATGCGTCCGAAAAGCGGTCTTATAGCGATCTTCCTGCTGGACTAAAATTTGATGGTAATCGGATCGAAGATCAAGTTTAGAGAAATATTTAGCACCATATAATTCATCCAATAACTCATCCACTGTTGGCATAGGAAAGCTGTCCTTAATAGTGATGGCATTTAAAGCACGATAGTCAGTACAAAACCTCCATTGACCATCTTTCTTTTTAACCAATACAACAGGAGAAGAAAAAGGGCTAGTGCTAGGTTGAATAATACCTTGATCCAACATGTCTTGGACCATCTTGTCGATTTGCTCTTTCTGACTATGAGGATACCTATATGGCCGCACTTTGACAGGCTTGGCATCAGGAAGCAAAGGAATAGCATGATTCTGGTCACGATCAGGAGGTAGACCCGTCGGGGTTTGGAAGACCACACGATATGTATGCAACAACTGTGCTAGCGCTGGATCAATATCCACAGGTAATGAAGGGAGAATATCAACATCTGTAGGCAGACAGCAAAACTCTCGGAAATTGCACTAGTTTCCTGTAAGCGTTTGAGTTGGTGAAAGTGGGCATGAGTAGGAGGATTGGAAGCCTCTCCCTGCAAGGTAACAAATTTTCCCTGGTGAAAAAAACGGAGAAACAAAGCGGCATAATCAGCCACATGAGGTCCTAACGTTGCGAGCCACGAGGCCCCCAAAATCAAGTCAGCTCCGTAAAACTGGCAGTACATATATCGGAACAAGCAAGTCTTGTCCCTGAATGGAAACCTTCAAGTTGCTAATCCAGCCTTCTGTTTCCATGTGTTGGCCATTGCCCACCAAAACCTTGAAACTAGGCTTGGGCTCAATAGGCAACTTGAGAAACTTTGCAATTCTGGGTTGCAGAAAACTGTCAGAGCTTCCGCCATCCACTAAAATTTGTACTGAGATATTACCAATTTGGCCAGTAAATCGAATGGTGCCCACCCCAGTGGAGCCTCGCATTGCATTTAGTGAGAGGTGATGATCCCCGGGTGGTAATTCATCCGAAACATTAGATATATCAGGCTGGTTGGTCTCTTCGTCCAAATCATTATCATCAGAAAGTTGTAACAACATGAGGTACTTGTTAGGGCACTTGTGATTGAATGAGAATTTGTCATCACACCAATAACACAATCCTTTCTCCCTCCTAAGTTCCATTTCCGCTGGGGAAATATATTTAACTTTCCGATTAGGGTGGTTGTGGTGTAAAGGTTTAGTAGCAGGTGTTGGTAATAATGGTGGGAGGTTAGCTTTGGAATTAGTGTTAGGGACCTCAATTTTGGTTACAGTGGAAGTAGGTTTCTGGTATGGAAAGTTTGTGTGGGAGATTTTGGAGTGGGGAATGGAGAATTTTGGTTTGCTACTTGGTTGATACCGTTCTTCAAACAGCTTGGCTAATGCCACAGCTTTGGCCAAATGAGTGGGAGACATAGCTCGTACATCCCTGCAAATATCTTCATTAAGACCACTAAGAAAACAGTCCAACAATGCATCAGAGCTCAACCCATCGACACGGTTAGCTAATGCAGTGAATTCCAAATAATACTCACCCACAGTACCTGTTTGCATAAGCTTAAACAAAATAGATCGGGGACATTCATACACAGAAGGACCAAAATCGAGCTCAAGAGCAGCAGTAAAAGCATCCCATGTCTGAAAGGGATTTGCACGGTGAAGCATCTGGAACCATGGAATCACCTCTTGGTCAAGATGCACCGATGCAATTGTCAATCGATCATGATCAGGGGTGTCATAATAATCGAAAAATTGTTCTGCCCTAAAAATCCAGTCCCGCACATTCTTCCCATCAAAACGAGGAAAATCTAGCTTAACCGATCGCACCTGAAACGGAGGTTTCTGAAAGCTCGAACCAACATGTTGAGAACCTGGGGAATGCGTTTGGCGCTGCAACAAAGTGGCCAATGCTTCAGTGATCTGCTTGAACTTCGCATCAGTGGCCTCCTGCATCGTGTCGATTTTTGATTGCAGATCGGTGTAATTTTTCTCAACCAAATCAGCATTCCTTTTGACCTCAGCTTGAAGCTCCTTGAGGCGTGTGTTCTCTGCCATGTTGTGATGAAAGCACCAATGAAATGGTTACCCAGTGAACGGAGACAGAATTGAAGCTATCTGATATATTTTTAATAATTGGTCAGTTCTCAAGTATGAGAAATTGGTACAATCAGGTATATAAAATTGAGAAAAGAAGAAGAAACGAGATAGATGAGACAGAGAGAATATTCAGAGAGAAGAATCACATAAGCCACCTATTTCTTACCCTTACCCTTCAATTCTCTTCCCTTTTAATATTCCCCTCACACATAGTCCCTAAACCTTCTGTTAGCTATCTTTTTCCTATTTCCTCTCCTCAATCCCACGTGCTTTTGATTTGTTGTAACCAACTCTGGTATCTCTCTCTTTGTTGTTAAATCAGCCATATCATGTGCATTGCCAGGTGGCACGCCTATTACAGATTCCACCAAAGGGTTTTTGGAGTATCGGAAAATGCAAATGAAGTGTTACTGAAAACGTGAGTAGAAGTTCATAGTTCAAGTCTTTCAAACAATTTCTCAGTACAGGGGAAAAAGTTCTCATCCAACAATATGAGTCAACTCAATCTTCCACTTTAAAATCAAAGCATAACATATGCATTGGTTGAAGGACAAACAAAAAGTAAAGTTTCTCAAAGCTAGGCTGTGACGTTTTCAAGATATCAAAATTCTTATATACCCTTAAAAGTTCAAAATGGTAATAGAATCAATCGCCTAAATTAGGTTATTTGAACTTTACTAGGAAAGTTTACTACTGAGCTCTTACCCTTCAGACCAGAAGAAACAATATTAGACAATGCCACTGGAGTTCTCTGAATTGGACACAATCTCTACCAGAAAGAATAAAAATGAAGAAGTAAAACAGATGAACAAATCTAAAATTTCACTGATCAAAGCTAAAGTTGAACATAAACATGTGAGACAATGACGCCTGGAAATTGGTACTACTCGGGAACTCCTGCACGAGAGGATGAACTTTCAGTAGGTAATTAACATATTACATTCAATTATGGGATTTATTCTGCACTTCTTGAGTAACTTGCACACATAAACTACCAAACAGCAATCAGGGCACAAGTCTTTGAATAACTTTCATACTTGAGGTTGGGAGATGTTGGCTATGCACATGCTAGTGAAACAATATACAATTTATGGCACATGTTCACCAGAGCTTATTAATAAAATAATCATAAGCTGAAAATAAGTTATAAGTAAGCATAAGCTGAAACAATATACAATAGAAAAACCTAGTATAACATTTTTGCTGGTTGCAGTCAAGTAGCATTCATCAATCACCAATAGAACTACAGCTCCAACTCATAGAATACCTTAACCAAAAACCTAGTATGACTCCGAGCATAAACAACAGCTGGTTTCCACACATAACTCCATTGGCTATACTAAGAAAGCAGATAAACTAAACTCTACAGATTTACAGGGGTCTCAAAAAATGACAAAATAATAGTTGAAACCAATTCACCTCAGTACGATGTTTGTTTAAAATAGTTGATATCCAGTGTATAGCTTCAATTCGAGTAGCCTCCCAGTCACTTGATGATTGCCTGATCAGTGAAAACCACTCAAAATCATTTAACTGAATAATCAATGCAAAATAGATTTGGCTAAACAAAAAAGACCTTGACAATCATTTAACAAAAATTTCTAAAGTGGTGAAGTAGCCACTACACAAATCCATAATATTTCAATTATTACACTACAAGATGCAGTTGTCTCAATCATTATGAACATTACACCCTCCACATAATGAACAAGATATATAACAAGAGTCTTCTAGTGAAATATTATAACAAGATAAATTGCAAATCATACTCATCATATCGTTCAACTTCTACTAATCTAAGATGAAAGCAAATTTTTTTTATTGTATCAACTTAAGAAATAGATAACATCAGTGAACACAAGATTCAACTTCAGAATACAAAGCATACAAATTGTATAGACTAAGCTTCCAGCTGGCATATTACCTAAGGTGCCAGAACTAGAAAATATTTACCAAGTTCTTGCATTAATCAATCAACAAAAATAAGTTCTTTTTATCTACACAAGCATCTCTTGAGGAGCACTGTCTCAGGGGTTAAGCAATACCTTAACTATAAAACAGCTCCAACTTGTTCTTGTAGTGAGTTATAAAAACCTTCATTTATAGCCAATTCACTTTGAACAACATAATCAGTTTAAAACATAACAGAAATAAGCAAAAAAAATTCAGGTCCAGAAGCAAGCAAAATACATATCAGCTCAATTGTGATTACCATGGAGCAAGTAACTTGCATACTTCATCAGTTAGCATATCAGTCCCACTTCTTCCCACCTCAATCTTCATTAGTTATTAATTCTACCTCTGGTTTGACAATTACACTGATCCAACCAAGCAGAGCAACGATTCAACGATTCTACTGCTGATTTCCACAATTACATCATTGCCAGGAATCGGTTGGCGACGCTGAAAGAACCGATTCCACAAATTTACATCATTCCCATTGTTTCTCACAAACCTTCATGTTAGATCAGAAAGGATAATGAGTGCGAAACAAAGGAGGGAATGAAATCATTTTCGCGCGGTCGTAGTTTCCTGGGGTTTGACACGGCCAGTAATAACACAAAACGCCAGTAGTCTAACATCGGTTATGCAACCGACGCAATGCCACAGCCACCAAAGACTACATAGACAACCTGCTCAAGAAGAATTCATCTTCAAAAACCCAATATCACAACAAGGATCTTCAAAAGTGTGCTAGTGATTATGAAAATGTTGTGTCTGCAATTGAAACAGCTTGCAATGACTTGAACTCTGAGTCTTACTATGACTTGGCTGATTTTGTTGGTGTTGCTTCTCATCGTGCTGACGATTGTCAACATGCTCTCAAAGGAGAACATGATTCCCTCCTTCACTCCGTGAACAACGACTTGAAGAAGGGCCTTTGTGAAATTTGTGTAGTCATTTCTAAATTGTTTACCACCATAGGCTTCTAATCAACATGTGAATACATGAGACAGTCTAGAATATCAATACGAAACTACCAAGTTTTTTTTAGTATTGAATAAGCACCTTGATTGTGTGCAAATCACGAAATCAAGTACACGATAAATAATTTTTCTCATGAACTACGTGTGCGTTTAGATGTCTGTTGCTAACATATCAAATCTTAAACTTTTCCATTGATAATATTTTAGTTTGCATTAACGTCGAAATCAACATAGAACTATACAAAATTAAAAAATTTACCATTTTCGTTGCACGGTGAAATTTATTATTGTATAATAATAAGTTCTCTGGTGTATAACTCGTTTCCCTCATCAAAAGTTGATGACTCTGTTGCAACAATCCGTAAATTTCCTCAACCTGGGGATGAGATCTTTCCCCAACAAAAAACACATGAGTTTTTCCTTTTACTTGTATTTGACCAACTCTTGAAATTTTCTTCAAATTCTTCTCCTTCATTCTTTTCGTAAACAACCCAGATTGACACAGAGCAATTATAACAATAACACATGTGGGTCTTAGACTCTTAGTTGAAGTGGGAATATATGATTAATTTTCGTAAACAACCTAGAATGATACATATGATCGTTCCATCTTTCGAAGCGTCCTAAAGTGACAATGTGGTGGTGATTGTCCCACGTGATTGTCCCGTCCTTTGAGGCGCTAAGTGGCGATATGGTAGTGATTGTCCCACGTGATCATCCTGTCTTGCGAGACGTTATTGATCGATCCATATTGGTAGCAACATATAGTCGCATTATAGGCACTAACATTGATTTTATTTAAATCCGATTTGATTCTATGTTGTTGATTTAATTCTAGTTGTCATCTACCTTGAGCTAAATTGATAAGTTTATTACCATGTAATTAAATTCGAATAGCATGTTTTCTCTTTTATGTGAGTTAATTCTTTCTGTTTTGCTACTTGTTGTTTGGGTGCTTAACGCTATTAGGCTATGGAGATTGTTCCACAGAAGCTTAGTTATGTTCGAGTTGGAGATAAGGATTGTAGGCGGTGGAGTAAAGGTGGAAGAAGCAACTTGCTTCTCTTTTTGTAGACTATGTTTGAGTCTCCTTCTCCATCTGAAAACTCTGTTATTAAAACATTGCTTTCGCCACTGTCTAAGTGTGCGTACTTATTTTTGAATCTTGTTTATGATGTTGTGAACTACTCTATGATTATGTCGGGAACAAGCTGTTTAATTAAGGTTATGTTATGTTTCCAACCCTATGATTGAAGTGTTTTATCAAACAAGTGACAGGTGTTTCTCGTTGTGGCGATGAAGTGTTTAGTTTGTTTTCAAAAAAAAAATGCCCTTGTGTTTTAGGAATTGCAACATAGTCCTTAGACTTCACAGATTACTAATGTGATTTCTCAGTTGAGAAATTGAGCGTTACAATAATCATTAAAAAAACTTTATCAACATACATTTTAATAGTAGAAAAGTCACAATTGACTTTTATTAATTATTTTAATGTCATTAAAAACCATTAAATGTCAAATTAGTACAGTAGTTATCTTCGAAAAAAGTCACAATTAATTTTTGTTAATTATTCTAATGTCATTAAAACTATTAAATGCAATATTAATATATTAATTATTAATTAGTCTAATGTCATTAAAAACCATTAAATGTCAAATTAATACAATAGTTATTTTCGAAAAAAGTCACAATTGACTTTCCTTCTCATATTTAAAATTAAATGTTAAAATTACTTGAAATGTAATTATTATTTTTTTGATAAATGAAATGTAGTTATTAATTACAACTTGAGGTGATTTTTTAAAGAATAATAATAATTGAAATTGACTACCTTTACATTAATAACAATAAGAATAATAGATAGTTAATAATAATTTTTTATATTCATCACTAATTTTAAAAATTTCTAATTATATATATATAAATTAAAATTATTATAATTTTAATTATTAATCATAACAAATAAAACGTATTACTATTATTTACTTATAACAAATATATCAAGTATTAAAGTTAAATATCATGTTTATGTTAAGCATATATCAATTAAAAAACATAATATCTCCTCGAGAACAATATTCCCCAACTGAGTATCAATGCTTACAACATGATATATGTTAAATTAGCCCCTTCACAACCGAAACCACAACAATAATCTCTATTACAGGGAACCCAAATCAACATAATAGGTTCCAACCAAAGTTTTTGAAATTAATTCAATGCAAATTATTAAATATCAATTACTAAATTTCAGTATTAATTATTTACACAAAGAAACCTCTAATACGAGCAATTTAATACACCAAAAATATTATTTAGAAGTCTCAACATAGTTTTTTTATAATATTTATAGTAAAAAGTATTTTTAATATTAAGTGATTAAATTACACTAAATTTATACAATATTAATAAAATATTGCGAATAAACTCTTCCTTTATATCAAGTGACATAATATTGGTAGAAAAGTCCTAATTGAATTTTATTAATTATTTTAATATCATTGAAAACCATTAAATGTCAAATAAATACAGTAGTTATCTTCGAAAAAAGTAACAATTGACTTTTTTAGTTGTTCTACTGTCATTAAAAACCATTAAATGTCAAATTAATACAATAGTTAATTTTGAAAAAAGTCACAATTGACTTTTGCTTATTATTCTTATGTCAATAAAACTATTAAATGCAATATTAATACAATAATTATTTTCGAAAATATGAAATCATTTAATATTTAAATTACAAAAAAAAACAGAAAATATAAATATGACATCATCTACCTACTAATTATAGTTCAAGAGAAAAATCGTATGAAGAAAGATATAGAATGAGGGGGTGGCACTTGTCGGAGTTACCACTTTTTGGTTTCGAAAATAGTATATAATATAGGATAAGATAGGATAGGATAGCCAATTTTTTTTTTTAAAGTCATAATATTAACATATGGTCGATTGGTTCATATTTTTTTGTAACCAAAAAATTATTTGGTAACATAATATTCTTGGTCGTAACTCATAATGATGGTCATAGTAGTCTAGTTGACCTTCCTTGATTATTTGTAATATGATAATCTTGTATATAATGAAAGAATGTCACATGATAAAAGAAATACACAAAGCATAATTTCTTCTAATAAGAGAGGAGCAATATGATCAACTATAATCCTTTATGCCTCTTTTGCTGCTTTGTTCTGCCCATCTTGCTCTTTGTTTATCCCACAACTGCTTCTCCTAGAAACAATGTAACACCATTGGTGGATCAAGTGTGTGCCAAAACCTCAAACTACTCATTATGCGTTGAGACTCTTTATTCTGACCCACACACTCCAGAGGCAGATATCTTTGGTCTGACCACTATTGCATTTAGATTGGCACACACCAATGCCACAGACACCAGAGACTACTTACATGCCCTGCTCGTAAAGTATCCAACTTGGGATCTTCAAAAGTGTGCTAGGGATTATGAAAAGGCTGTGTTTGAATTTGAACGAGCTTTCAAGGACTTGAAGTCTCGATCTTACTCTTTCTTGCCTGGTTATGTTCGTGTTGCTTCTCATGGTGCTGATGATTGTCAGCATGCTAGCAAAGCAATACCTGGTCATGATGTTCTCCTTGCTGACGTGAACAATGCCTTGAAGGGTCTTTGTGAAATTTGTCTAGTTATTTCTATTAGGCTCACTACCACAGGCTCCTAATCAATATGTGAATGCATGCATGACACAGTACAAAAAGTCAATATGAAACTATGAAGTTGTTTTAGGATTGAGCTATGTTGCACCGGTACTCCAAAATTGGCAGAGTACCCGGTACCGGGTACGCAGTGGGTACGTCGTGGGTACGTATCTGGTACGTACCCAAAAGTATCGCCAAACAAAAAAAATTGGGTACGTCGTGGGTACGTTTTGGGTACATCGTAGGTACGTCGAATAAGTTTTTTTTTTTTAAAATAAAAAATGTTCAAAACTATGTTGTTTTGTAGTTTTTTATGTAATTTTGAAAATTAAAAAATTTATTCTCAATTTATTCAAAAGACCAAAACCTAATTTACGTTTCACTCTTTCTAACATACGGCTGTTATGAAGAATGAAGAGAGAGAGTCGCTCACGTTCTTCTTCCTCCCATCATGCCACCATTGAATCCATCGTTCTGATGACTTTTATGTTGGTATTTGATATGAGTATTGGCAAGAAATACGAGTATTGTACATAAGGAGATTTGATATTTTTAATTAATAATATTGTGGTAGAAAACATTTTATTTCTATTTATATATATATAACAGGCATACCCGTATCTTGTTTTTTCAAAAAATATCGTACTTCGTACCCGTACCGGTACCCGGTACCGATACCGTACCCGTATCCGTGCAACATAGGTATTGCGTATCCGTGCAACATAGGTATTGAGTAAGCACCTTGAATTATGTGTAAATGGCAAAATCAAGTACGCTATTAATAATATTTCTCATGAAATTTTTTTTCTTAAACTTGAAAACCTTTGTGTACATTTAGATTTATGCCACTATCATATCAAATTCTAACTTTTCTGTTGATAATGTTTAAGTTTGCACCAACGTCAAAATTAACATACATCTTGTTTGAATCCTGATTTCAATTTTTTAGGTCAGTGTGATTTATGTGAATGTGAATTAATTTCTGACTTAATTTGGGAGTTTACTTATAAAATTTGGGAAACTTATATAAACAATTTAATGGAGACTTTGGAGGGTTATTTAGCCTTAGTTTTAAAGACTCTAGTGATGAAGATGGGTGTCTGTTACCACCATCGCCGCCGCGTGTTTTCGCAATGTCAGCCCATTTTTCGTTTCCTGAGGAATTTCACGGCTTCAATTTCCATTTCACACGATTGGTCACTCCGCAAACGTAACGTCGAGATAACTATTCTGGGTCGCCGCGGAAAGCTCAAAGAAGCAAGGAAGCTGTTCGATGAAATGCCTCAACGAGATGCTGTTTCCTACAACTCCATGATCGCCGTTTATCTGAAGAACAAGGACGTACACGGGGCTGAAACGATATTCAAGGCAATGTCCGAGAGAGATGTTGTTGCTCAGTCCGCAATGGTTGATGGGTATGCTAAAGCTGGTCGCTTGGATAATGCACGCGAGGTGTTTGATAATATGACTGAGAGAAATGCGTTCTCTTGGACCAGTTTGATTTCTGGGTATTTCAGGTGTGGGAGAACTGAGGAGGCTTTGCAGTTATTTGATCAAATGTCTGAGAGAAGTGTGGTGACTTGGACTACCATGGTTTCTGGTTTTGCTCAGAATGGATTGGTCGATCATGCTCGCAGGTTCTTTGATCTCATGCCTGAAAAGAACACCATTGCTTGGACAGCTATGGTGAAGTCATATCTTGACAATGGTCAATTCAGTGAGGGTTATAAGCTCTTCCTTGAAATGCCTGAAAGAAATGTTCGTTCGTGGAACGTCATGATCTCAGGTTGTCTGAGTGCCAATAGAGTGGATGAGGCTATACATTTGTTTGAAACAATGCCGGATAGGAATCATGTTTCATGGACGGCTATGGTTTCGGGTTTGGCTCAGAACAAGATGGTTGAGGTTGCAAGGAAGTATTTTGATATCATGCCTTTTAAAGACATGGCAGCTTGGTCTGCAATGATCACTGCATATGTTGATGAGAAGCTCCTTGGTGAAGCTCTTGAGCTTTTCAACTTGGTGCCGGAGAAAAATGTTGGGATTTGGAACACAATAATTGATGGTTATGTAAGGAATGGTGAAGCAGGGGAAGCCTTAAGGCTCTTTATTTTGATGCTGAGATCTTGCTTTAGACCCTGTGTAACCACTATGACTAGCATCATCACCTCCTGTGATGGCATGGTGGAGATCATGCAAGCTCATGCAATGGTCATCCATCTCGGGTTTGAGCAAAACACTTGGGTAACAAATGCTCTTATTACTCTGTATTCCAAAAGTGGGGATCTTTGCTCTGCCATGCTTGTTTTTGAGCTTCTAAAATCAAAAGATGTAGTGTCATGGACTGCAATGATTGTAGCCTATGCAAATCATGGACATGGTCACCATGCATTACAGGTATTTGCTCGCATGGTAACATCAGGAACTAAACCAGATGAGATCACCTTTGTGGGACTCTTATCAGCATGTAGTCATGCTAGTCTTGTCAACCAAGGTAGAAGAGTGTTTGACTCAATCAAGGGTGCCTATAATTTAAATCTCAAGGTTGAGCACTATTCCTGCCTTGTAGATATGCTAGGTCGAGCAGGACTTGTGAATGAAGCAATGGATGTAGTATCAACTATCCCTCCTTCTGAGATCGATGAAGCTGTTCTTGTAGCATTGCTTGGTGCCTGCAAGCTACATGGGAATATTAAAGTAGCAAATTCAATTGGCCAGAAGCTATTAAGTTTAGAGCCGACTAGTTCAGGGGGGTATGTGCTACTATCCAATGCATATGCGGCAGAAGAGCAATGGGATGAGTTTGCACAAGTAAGGAAAAGAATGAAGGAGAAGAATGTGAAGAAAATTTCAGGATTTAGTCAAATACAAGTAAAAGGAAAAAATCATTTGTTTTTTGTTGGGGAAAGATCTCATCCCCAGGTTGAGGAAATTTACGGATTTTTGCAACAGAGTCTTCAACCTTTGATGAGGGAAACGGGTTATACACCAGAGAACTCATTGTTAATAGATACTTTTCACAATTAATTTAACACTAACCAGAGTTATATATGACAAAAAGAAATTTACTTCATTTACCGGTTACAAGGATGCAAAGTTTAACTTAAAATAATTACTTTATGTTTCTTGCAATCGAATGACTGAATGAGCAGGAGTGGACACAAGCACAGAAGAGGGAACTGGAAAGGTTTAAAGTGAAAATGTTGCTTACTGTTCAGCTCCAAAGTCCAAATCAAATTCAAACAAGTAATGATTTATCCGGCTGTTCTAATCATGGGATTTTTAAAAGCTGCAGGTATGCCTTTTTCTTTTTTATGTGTGGTCCACATGGGAAAGAAAATATTCAGAAGTGACCATGAAATCCAGTCACATTATGATTAATAGACTATGAAAGTGAGTAGCTCAAACAATTAGAAAATGCCAAAGCTTGGCCTCTTGACTTCTTAACAACCACCAGGAAATCAGGCTCTTGTATTAAGGAAGGACTATTCATGACTAGAGAAACAAGGTACGGATAGAGACTGCAACATGTTGGAATAAGATTAGAGAGATAATAACCTCATCATAATGCATATAATCCAAGTTCAAATCCCTTATAGAACATGGATTTGACCAGGTCATATATATTTAACTATTTGAACAAGCAATGAGACACGTTTCCTTTTTGTAGGTTAGCTAGCAGCAAGTTTATGCAGACACAAGGAACCTTTCCCCTTTACCTTCTTTTGAGAAGCAAGGTTCACCAACAGCTTTCTCATATGTCATTCACAAAAAGAGAGATTCCCTGAGCTCTCACTACTCTTATTATTTTCCTTTGCTTCATCCATCGTTTTCTTCCTTTACTGGGGCAACTTGCTTTGAAGAAAACTATCCAAACTATTTATCTATTATAAATTTACCAAAATAGCTTATTAGATGTGGAGTTTCTATGCTAGTTTATCTTCATGACTTCACACTAATATTATGACATATCGCCAAGTTTTAAGTATTCTTCTTGACTTATCATCTTTTTGTATTTTTAACTCCTCACTTTCATACTGCAAATATTATTAGTAATTTACCAACTATTGGTTGGTTCAAATGTTACACGTTTGAGTGCATGTTTGGATACACGTTAGAAAACCAAGCAAAAATCACAGTGGGCAGCCACAAAAACTAAAGGAATTTGCTTTTGTCCACCATGATTTGGATTCAATGTGTTTATGTATCCAAACATGCATTGTTTCCCTCAAGTAAAGTCTTGCTTTGAGCATTTTGAATGGGAAAACCTGAAGAGCTAGCCAGATGAATGTGAAAGCTCCTATCTCGAAAAATATTGTCTCTTATGAAGGATACTTATGGTCAAACAAAAAAATAATTGTTTGATTATACTTTAGGTCCATGTTGATTAGTGATTCAATTATTTTGGTCCATTTTGTTCTACTGATTTAGTGATTTTGCTCCCTCTACTTTATTTTCACAATTTTAGTCCCTCTAATTTAGTGATTTTTCAATTTTGATCTCCCTACTTTAAATTAAATATTGGACAGAGAGAATCATAAAATCACTAAAGTAGAGGGACTAAAAGTGAAATTAAACTTTTTTTGTTTTTGATATTTTATAATCAATGTTTAAGTTTTTTCATAAACATTATTTACAGTTTATCATTAAAATTCACTCATTAGACTAATAATTAACAAATCAAAATTATTTGTGTTAGAATAGTCTTTATCAATTAAATCATATATTTTAATATAATTATACATTGTGCAATATTATATGTACTATATGGGATATTTGCTGGCCGATGAACAAAAAATAGCACTTTCAAGCTCAGTGATTGATAACCCAGGACACTTCATATATAACTTGGAAATTATTGTCTTTTTATCATTTGTCTGCATGTTATATGTCTAGATTGAAGCATCTGAAGGTAAGCATCGTTACCTAATTTCAAACAATTTGTAGGCAGCAGAAGAGAATTAGATAACGTTAAAATGGACAAAAACTTGCTAAATTCATAGGATATGTTCATGCTTGTCACAATCATCTTCACAAATTGTGATTTCCCAATTGATTTCTTCAATCGTGATCCAGTGTATTAGTATGCCTAGTTCGGTGAATATCATGATCCAAACCCTTCATAATGGTTGGCTAGATTTTTTTTCTTATGCAGGAACCTCATTCTTACAAAATGTTGTGCAGTTGAATTTGGATAGTACTGTTAGTTATCTTTCAACTTTGTTTTGTAATATAGATGTTTTTGTGCATGTTCTGATGTTCCTACTATCAAAATCACTTTTTTCCCAAATGTGAAAATCTACCGAAGCACACACTATTAACATGTTTGTTTCAGTTTCTTTTTCTCAGAATTAATTATAAAACTCATAAGCTACTCACCGGAGCTTCTTTCCATAACTGATTTTGACATTAGATCAATTGTAGAAGAATATCCAAATATGCACTACCATGTAGGTTTCCACACAACTTATAGTGTACTTGGAAACATGGTATGTTTTCATGTTGGAGAAGAAGTGATTCTGAAAAGAAGCTAGTTGTGATAATTTTTGTGGGGAAGAAGTGATTATGGCAGATTTAAACTTGAATCTAAACACCTAATTTGGGTCTCCCTTTTTTTTCTCTTCTTGTTTTGATATTTTGGGACACTGAAAAGAGAATTTGGAAGGGGAAAAAGGAGAAAGAGCATTTGGTGGTCACATAGGGAAGGTTTGTTCAAAGAATGCCTACTCAATTATCAATGGGACAATAATCCCTTTTCAGATCCAAGTGAAGGAAAAGAAAGCAACAAGCCTACAAAAGCAGATAAGAAGCTACTACTACTACAGAATAATCCCCTTTAAAGTCCTCTTCTCTTTTTTTACTCACAATTTGCTTTTATATGATCAGATAAATTTTACCTTGTCTTTTTTCTCATTGCAATTCAAAATATAGAAAAGCTAAAAATCATACCAGTAAATTAAATGACACATTCTGCATGATTTACTTTGGAGGTCCCTAATTAAAATTCTGTCCACAAGAAGAAGTTAAGTTCCTCATTTAAATAAAACACATGAACTAGCTGTCACAAATGTCTCATTAACTAATCAAATTATATAAAATTAAAATCCCATTTACAATGTCTGAATTTAAGGATTGAGCTGACCCATGGTTTGAAAATACAATTAACTTCAGGTTCATAACCAAATTAGAAATTACTACTATTGATAAAATTTGAATACCAATGTGAATTAATCCAAACTTTTCACCAATGAGAGAACTGAGTTTAGCTTACACTTCATAGACAAACACTTAGGCATGTCTGTCACACAAGCTAAATATTATGTGTTTAGAAGCACCATAGAATTTCACGACAGAGAGTTGATTATGGGAGAAGTTATTGCAGTAAGTAACTTTTGTGATACGAGAAGTGATTTTAGAAGGAATAAAAGTATACCTAACATTCTAGGGTGTATTTGTGAGCTCATTGGCGTGTTTAAAACAACGATAAACTCGATGCCCAGATTTTTCTCATTCGTGTTCAAAGTCTGTGGAAATGTGATTTTAATTTTGGTATCTGAAAGAGAGAATTGTCATTCTAAGCAACATTATCCAAACATATCGCCTAATTTTGCTTTTGGTTTGAAGTGATTTTGGCACTAAATGGTTTACCAAATATAACCAAACACACTGCAGGGAGTTCATTTGATATCAAACCTAAAAACCAAAACATGAGATCATGTATGCATGTATCATCTATAAAATGAGTAAGGACAAGGATTAAAAAAGAAAAAAGAGTTTTATAAGGTAGTCCAAGTTAGGTAATGCGTTTATGAAGAAGACAAGTGGAATACAACCAGTGCAAGAAAAGCATTTTAGCGCCAACCCATGAGTCTCTCACTCTCTCTCTGCTTTGGGTTGCAAATAACATGGCTCTTTAATTTGTTTATCAACAAGCTAAAAGTGGGAAAAAAAACCAAAGTATGGAAGTTATCATGGACTCAATGCTGAACCTTTCAAATTCAAATACAACGGCTATTTTCTCCACCTCTTTGACTCATTTCTTTTTTCACTTTGTTTTTGCCCCCATTTACCCCCTTTTTCTCCTTCTCTCATGCTTTGGTTGTCAATCATACCATCAAACTAGATCATTCAGTTTATATTTAGATTTTTATTAAACTCATGGTATATCTACACTATGGTTGGATACTCATTGACATTTGTACACATGAATAAAACGTTCATTTTGAGAGAAGTGATCAAAACTCTTGAACTAAATAAAAGTCAGTTCACATTGCACTCGTCAGCATCAAAATCTTACTTCTCCATTCATGCACTAATGTGTCCTTGGTGCCAAAGTGAATGTAACTAATGCAAGCTAAAAATGGTAGCAAGATTTTGCAGCTACAATGTTTGAAAGTGAAAAAGAAGAAAAGAAATGTGCATCTATGCCATAACCTAGTGGACCCGATCCATGTGTGGAAGGTGGGGTTGGAATGCTTAAAATCTAATGGAAACTTATCATCATTGAACTCATCTCATAAATTGTCATTATGTTTCCCCAGCGCCCATTGCATAATGCATATCACACTTGATGCACACATAATAAAAATTTCAACATTGTTAGTATTTTTTTTAATAAACAAATGTGAAAGATAGCTGAAGAAAAATGGATGAAAAAAAAGTGTGGCCCTAGTGGAGGGAGGGATCTCACTATTTATTGCTGTGAGCAACTAATGGTTGAGAATCAGGTTGAGTGGGTCGTGGGATGGTCCCATATTATCATTTTCTTTGGAAAGTGCCACATTAGTACTTCTCCCCTCTCAGTCTTCCTCATTTCATGCTCTTTCATCAATTTCCACAACCATTTCTTGATGCTATAGAGTATAGACTAATTAAAATCGGCCTTAGTCTGATTCCAATGGAAAGATTACTCACAATTCACAAGAGGAGGCAATAGAATCCATTTAGTGCGTGTTTGGATTAATGTAATCAGAATTGACTCGAGATAGAATTGATTATGGTAAAATTAGTTATGTAAATGTGAGTTAAAAGTAATATAACTTATGTTTAAATAGTTATGAAAAAATTTACTAATGTTATGAAATTCAATTGTGAAACATATGTTTACCATAAAAATTAGGATTTGTCGCTTTATCAAAATTAGTTGAAAAAAAATTAACACATCCAAACACTCAAAATATTATCAAAAATATGAAACCAAACATATATTTGATAATCCTTCTACATTATAATGAGAAATTTATGCGAGTAGGATTCTAAATGTTTTAAAACTTATTATTTGCAAATTGAAATCTATCCAATGCTAATAATCTTTTAACAAATACAATACTGCTTTTATAATGAGTGTCACACTTTTTTCAATAAGCCATCAATTAAAAAACTTATTTTAAATTAATTAAGTTACTGAAACTCTTAGAAATGTACTACATGAAAAGAATCATTACCCCTCACCTAAAACCATAAAGCAAAATTTCAAACCCTCTACCTTTGTAATTAGAGCAAGCAAGCAAGTACCAAATGCAAATTGGGCTGGCCTATTAGTTTGAAAGGTGAGAGGGTGAAAAAAGAAACAATAACAAAAAGGGAGTTCTTCACAGTCTTTCATTGGCAAGTGTGGGCTCAGCAGCTACACATATATAATAATATATATATATATATATATTGGTGATAGTGCTTTGAAGAAGTTGAAGGCAAATGTGTACTTGTTGTGTTATATAAGAGAGTGTGCAATGCAAGGTGTTGATGAAGGAAGAAAAGAACACAACAACAATAATAGTGCCTTAAAAAAGTAATAGCAACCAGAAGCTGGTCCTTGCTGAATTCTCCAGACCTCTTTGTCTCTTTGCCCCTCCCTCTCTCTCTCTCTCTCTCTCATCTGTGACACAAACACCAAACAAAAGCCATTCAGGCTCAGAGGATCACACTGTGAAATTTGACCACACAGAAGAGAAAACTGATAGAGAATGGGTGAAGGAGGAGGAGGAAGAAGAGGAGCTTCAAAGCTTAGAGAAGCAGCAAGGAAGGTAGCTGTGGCAGCAGCATATGCATGTGGAGCACTCTCTAGGAGAAAAGCTCTGGTGGATCCAGTTTCCATTGATAACTCTTGTAGTCTATCTGCTACTGTATGTAAACACAACCCACTAACTTTCCCTCTTCTTTCTTATCTGGGTTCTTAGCATTTTGGAAAAAGATGCAAACTTTATCTGCATTTTGAAATGGGCTTCTGCCAAATTGCCTTGAGGATTTCATGTATTGATGAACCACTTCATTCATATTGTTGAAAACACTGAAAAATGTGAAATTTTGGAATTGATTTTGTTAATCCATGTTTGGTCTTTGATTTCCCATTCTCATTTTTTCTTCTCTAATGATACATTTGGTGATAGGGTTGAGTAGGTGAGTTGGACTAGCTCTGAAATTGTTCTGTTTATCAATGTCATTGTTATTGAGAGAGTTCTTTTTCTGTATGAAGGTTTGAAACAAAAGAGTTTGACATATACCTTTGGTTATTTGCATGTTTTCAGATCTCAAATTCCCCATTTGTGTCTCCATCAACAACAAAAAATTCCTCATCTGAGGTAATAGAAGAAATTGATTCTAGTACCCCTACTAACATCTACCACAATGAGCTTCAAAGTAAGGTAATTGTCTTGAAGTTCCTTAAACCACCACCCCCAGGCTAATTTGTTTTGGTAAATTAGTAATTATTTACCTTCCTCAGAGGTAACCTAGTGATGTATTAATGTTAAGATATTCATTAGTTTAGGATTAAAGACACTTTTCAACTTCTACCACACCTCATATCCCTGCTAAATAGTTTCTCTGTCTCTGAGCTATTCTCACATTATTTATGGCACTTAATTCTTTCTAGGATTTTCTATCTTTGCTTATTTTCTAATACATTGGAATCCAATGGACCTCAAAGTTGGACCTCATAGAACTTCTTTATTTTTTTGGCTTGAAATTTTTTATGTGGTGCTTAAATTTTCTTTTTTAAACAATCCTTTTGCTTTACCAATTTTCTCAGGCTGTGAATTGGCAGCACAGCTTTAAAGCATTTATTGTGGTACTGAAATTTATTTAGAACAGCAATAGAGGATACTAGCATGTGAAGACCCCAGCACATGGTTATAAGTGAGGCCAAGAATATATTCATTATTAATGCAGACCCCACCAGGGAAGTTTCACCTGCCACATCAAGCATGATCATACTTTCTTTCTATTGTTGTGAAAACCTCACTGGCCAATATGCAAGCCCAATAGCTTCTTGATGAAGGGAGTGAATTTTTATGGTGCACAAAATCTGTTTTCACTTGAGTGTGGAATCTCTTTTTTATTTTAACTACCATAAAGTTTCACTGTATTTTCCCCTACTTCAATCAATTGGTTAAAAGTGAGAGAAGATTGATTAATCATGCATTTCTGTATGATTTTCGGCATAATAAACACTAGCCTCTGCAAGGGCTTGAAGTGGTACTTACACATGTCTATTGATGAAGGATTACATGTAGGAATTTTCCTATCTTCATCTAGTTTTATTGCATGTTTGGAAACTCTTCTACAATTGATTCTGAAGTCAGAATCAATTATGGGGAGAAGCTTATGTGAGTGGCTTCTAGGTTTCAGAATCGATTCTTATGATAGAGAAGTTGATCCAACCATCCGTATGCCACTTATTTTTCATTAAAAATGCTTGTTCTAGTAAACTCTTAAAGCCTCAATACTTTGCTTTTCCTTCCAATGTATTGCTATTCTGAAAAATAAAAATTATTAAAGTGTGTGAGATATCACACCGAAAATATGGACTTGTCCTTTTCTTCTCTAGCTACTGTGCATAGTTAGCTAAGTACATACATCTAAAAGCCCCCTAACAAACAAGCTAAGTAACGAATTGATGTCCGAATTCTGGTAGTAAAACTTATTAATTTTACAGATTTTATTCCAGAATCAAATCTCAGTGTCTAGTCACTTTATAGCTGTGTTTTTTCTTTCTGATCATGAATCTGTTCTTTTGACTCCTCTTTCTTTATCTTGTTTTGCAGAACTTGTGTGCAATTTGTTTAGATCCTCTGAGTTACCACAGCAAGGGAAGCAGTCCAGGCCAAGCTATATTCACTGCCCAGTGCTCTCATGCATTCCATTTCGCCTGCATCTCTTCCAATGTCCGCCACGGCAGTGTCACTTGCCCCATTTGCCGCGCCCATTGGACCCAGCTTCCTCGCAACCTAAACAGCAGTCTTTGTGGTTCTTTCACTTCTAGTAACCAAAGTGATCCAATCCTGCGAATCCTCGATGATTCCATTGCCACCTTCCGTGTCCATCGCCGCTCTCTTCTGCGCACGGCGCGCTATGACGATGATGACCCTGTGGAGCCTGATGACACACCTCACAGTCCCAAGCTATGCTTCTCCCTTGTACCAATTCCACCAAATGCACCAGCTAGTTTCCATCCAGCTTTGCAAGTAACCAAGCACGCCTCATGTCCTTGTCATCTATCCCTCCACCCTTTAACTTGCAGCTCCTCATCACTATTACATTCCCCACCACCAATGCAATCACCTTACATCACATGCCCCTCCTCCAACAGAGCTTACCTCTCAGTAAAACTGACACATGAACGCCCGACCGACTTGGTCTTAGTCGCTAGCCCCAATGGACCACACCTAAGGCTTCTCAAACAAGCCATGGCTCTTGTGGTTTTCTCCCTCAGGCAAGTCGACCGCTTGGCCATAGTCACATACTCCTCGGCAGCCGCCCGTGTCTTCCCCTTAAAACGCATGACATCATACGGGAAGCGCACTGCGCTTCAAGTCATAGACCGTTTGTTCTACATGGGGCAAGCTGATCCAGTTGAAGGATTGAAGAAAGGGATCAAGATACTCGAAGACCGCGTGCACAAGAACCCTGAGTCATGCATCCTGCACTTATCAGACAATCCTACTAGACCATACCATGCCACAAGCATGGAACTTCCATCCACACCTATCCACAGATTTCATGTGGGATTCGGCTTCGGAACTTCCAGCGGGTTTGTTATGCAAGAGTTTGAGGAGTTCTTGGGGAAGATGCTGGGAGGCATTGTTAGGGAAGTGCAACTGAGAATATGCGGGGCCGGGGAGGAAGCCGGAAGTGGCAGAGTCATAAGAATTGGAGAGATAAGAGGTGGAGAAGAGAGAAGGATTCTATTAGACCTAGGTGGCTGCACTACTCACGTGTATGTTGAATTTAGCTACATTGAAGGTGAAATTGATGAGTGTGTTAGAAGGACAGGGGAAACTGTTGTTGGTGTTGGAGAACATAAAAGTGGTGGTGATGTTGCAGAAAGTGGAGAAGAGAGTGTGAGGGATATGATGAGCACTGCAGGTGGTAGGAGTAGCAGTGTTGAGAGCTGGGATTTCCATGATCCTTACATGGCTAGAAGGTGGGCCAAGCACTTGCATGGTTATAGACTTTGAAATTGCAACTATTTTTTATTTATTTATATGGAACCGATGTATTCCTGTGAAGCTATTCTGTTTTCTCCCCTATATACCCACCTATTTTTTTAGTTAGGCCTGAATGAATACACAAGATTGTTTTTTCATACACCAAAAATTTGTAATAGTAAAGGTTAATTGTGGTTTAATCTACCATTAATCAAGTTTTCAGTCCTAAACGAACATATTCAGTATAAATCTTAACACAACCAAAGGCATAAATTAATTTATGTGTGATTGTTCTAGCTTAAGCATATGTCTCAGGTTCGAGCTTTTGTAAATACAATTGTGTTAAAACTTGGTAGAGAGAGCTCTGTCCAAAAGCATTCACTCTTAACAAAAAACAAGTGTGAAGTAACTTTTTCGTATTGATCTTTTTTTTAAGAACGGATAACGAACCCAATATTTCGACTTGAACCCAATATTTCGACTTAAGTTAGAACAACCGCACGTTGACTGGTATATGGAATTATTTTTATTATTATGAGAATATATGGTGAATGCATTAATCAGGTCAATTGAGGCCTTTTTCTCTGCTTCAAAAATCTTTGTTATAGAAACTTCTCTCGTTTGAAAATTGATAGAAATTATTTATTTCCAAAAGAACATAAATTCCAGTCCATGTTCCATAATATGGAACAAGTTACAAATAAATTAATGTTTGTGAGCCACAGACATCAAAACCGACCTTAGCTCAGTTGGTAGAGCGGAGGACTGTAGTTGGTAAACATACCAAATGGCCATCCTTAGGTCGCTGGTTCGAATCCGGCAGGTCGGAAAATTTTGTGTTTTTTTTGTCATTTTTTGTAATTTTTTACCCATGCAAGAGCAAGACACATTTCTGGAAAAATACCCAAGTCATAATTAATATATCATTTATAAGGGAATTGATTGGAATTATTTTTGTAATACCATTCACAATGATTAGTGAATGCACATGTATAGAGGAAAAAACAATTGTTTGACTCAACCATACATAATAATTGCATAAGTTCATATTTTAGTTCAGCTATGAGTCTATGACTCTTTGCCTTCTGTAGGTAGCAATGTGTTGATTGAAATGAAAATCATTTTATATCTGAAAAACTTATAGGCCATTTAGTCGTGTTCTAATGTTTTTCCCATAAACAATTATACCAACTTGTTATTAGTTATAGGAATCCAACAAACTTGAATATTTTAATCGTTACTAGTTATCTGGCCTCCAAAAATCACCGATTTTGTATTTTAAATATCAATTTTTTATGTGAACTGCCACTTAATGGTTTTGTTTTATCCATTAAATATTGTAATGAGCTTTCAAAAGGGATAAATATAATAATGCTATGTTTTTTATGCAAAATTTAAAATATTTTTTCACCATTAATTGATCAGATTTAAATAATGTGTCACATCAAATAATGAAATTAAATGTAACAAAAAAATAATAAAATTAAATAAAAATGTCTTTTTATCACATTCTTTTAAGTTCAATTGATTTACTCATAGAAAGGCATTTGATGACATGACTCTCCAAAAAATATAATATATTATTGGCTAAATATTGTGACTACTATTTTTTTAAAGTAAAAGTATTCCATAGGAGTAAATATAAGATTAATCACTCGTTATATATTAGTTCATTAAGTAGTAGATGGTTAACTAATGAGTTTTTTTATTCACAAATGTGTAAAATTCAACACTCAATTAATTACTTAAGAGACATAGAACTAAATCACTGCGTCGATCCACTTTAAATGTGATTAGTGAATTTTGATGGGAAGATTATTATAAATTAATTTGATATGTGAATATCAAGAAATGGAATTTTGGACTTTTAAGTTGAATAGTGATCAAGGGATTTTATTGTAACATTTTAAAAAGGTAAGTTGAATTGTAAAGACCACGTTAAATGTAAAAGTGCTTTCTATTCAATCCATTCACGTTTTTTCTCATTATAAATTGTGATTTTCACTTTCCTTATCTAGGAATCTATGCTAATTGAAGGTAAACATAAAAATATAAAGAGTTTTACATATATATCCAATTACAACATTTTGATTTTTAATATTTTTACATTTAAATTTAATAATGATATGGTAAATTAATGAATTCTAATTAGACAGTTGTGTAACTATTTTACTTAATATAGTAGTTAAACTCATACACCAATTATAATTTCAAGAGTAAAATACACTCACCCCCTCAAGGTTTGTAAGAATGACACTCCACCCCATTCTTTTTTAAAATCTACACTCCACCCCATTTTTTATAAAGGCAAACTTTAGTGACGAAAACAAATTCGTCACTAATAAAAAATAATTACTAATTAGTTAAAATTTAAATAAATTTAATGCATATACTCTATCATACATTAATTTATGAAAATAACTTTACTGAATTAAATTTAAAAAAAATATCCACTATGTGTGTTAAGTCCACGTCTCATCTATCTCCAAATCATATTTCTCGCCACAAACGGTCACCACCAAGCCTTTGCTCCCTTTAACACGGCGGTCACCGTCCCAGAATGTGAAACCCCATGGCACCACCATGCCTCAAAGTTTTGTTGCAACCTGAACCCCAGAACGTGAATCGCACATCCCCAAAGCCGCTTGTTCAACTACTTCTTGTGAACTTTACCCATTTAAGTTGTGAGCCAAAGCTCTGTTGGTTTAAGATGTTGTTGGATTTTGTTAAAAACGGTGCTCCACCGCATCGTTGGGTTCTAATAACCTCCGATCCACTTCATGTTTCTTAATTTTGTTTCTCTATTTTCTTCACTCATTTGTGTTGCTTTTTGGGTCTACAATCCAATTTTGAAAATTTGAGGTATAAAGAGATATATTGATTAAAAATGGATTATTACAAAAAATGAAAATACAAGCATGTTTCACTATGTTCGAGATATGGTTTGTCAACCGGTCAGGTGTGCTATTGCAGAATTTACATTGTGAATTTACAGATGAAGAATGCGATTGAGAGAATGAGAGGACTGTGATGTTTTCATTTTTTAATTTATTGGATTATATTGAAAATATTTTTTGAAATTATTGATTAACAATTTAAATAATAACTAATTATTAATGAAGAATATTTTTCGTCACTAAATTTGCCTCTATATAAAATGGGGTGGGGTGTAGATTTTAGATAAAAATAGAGTGGAGTGTAATTCTAACAAATCTTGAGGGGCTGAGTGTATTTTACTCTAATTTCAATAATCACATGTAAACAGATATAAATTGAGTTAGACTAACCAATATATGTGTTAGTAGTGGTTTTAACTTTCACAAAACACTTGCAGTTGTTAAATACACCACTAACATATATCAGAAAGATGTTGACAGTTTCTGCATGAAATGTATTTCTAATAGGAGTGATCATGAGAAGAATTATGTTTGTCATTCATCGAACGCTAAATTTTGACCGTTTTATTTTTTAACCTAAAACCATCGATAAACTCAAAGAAACCCGATGAGTTGTGGATTGAATGAACTTGGGTTAGTGTTAGAAATCTTAAGTTAGAACCACACAACACCACAAAACCTTAGGCTTAAGGCAATGGGTGTGTGTTCTTTATTATTTATGCACTTGTGCACTTGCTAATCTTGGCAATGCGGGACTTCTTTGAGTTACCACTTCATTATCTCTATTACTCCCTCTCAATTGGGACTCCATTTTTTTTTGCATGTGCCTTGCACTCTAGCGGGAACAGCAGTGGTCGTCGGACTTGTGCTCCTTCGTCTGAGTCTGAGGTCTTGGCTTGCGCAAATGGGACTGCCATTTTTGCTTCTTTTTTTTTGGAATGAAGTGGTAACTCAAAGAAGTCTCACATTGCCAAGATTAGCAAGTGCACAAGTGCATATATAATAAAGAACACACACACCTATTGCCTTAAGCCTAAGGTTTTGTGGTGTTGTGTGGTTCTAACTTATGATTTCTAACAGTTAGAATGTATTTACGCCCTTTTGAAAGAGTTTACTTGAGTTTATCTGATAGCATAAATGTCTTACGATAGAGAAGTTGAAGCTGACCATCCCACAATACATCATTCCATGATAATTTACCATCATTTTTTCATATATTTTCCACAACAACCCAAGCTGCAAAGTGCAAACCAAGACCATAATTTGGAAAAAGAAAAAGAGATGTTAAAAAACAAAAAGAAGAGAAAAAGTGGTGAATTGATATGAAACAATACATTGGCAGCAGTGGCAGTGCTGTTGAGTGTATCATATCATGTGAATCTCTCCCATCTCTACCCTTTTGCTTTCTTCACCTCACCTCACACACAATCTACATCCATTTGCAGGTTAAGAAGAAAGGACACAGTGATGTAGACAGAGAGAGACAGCAATAATAAGAGACACAACACCCTTAAAAATTTGGTCTTTTATCTTTCTCCTTTCTTCATCAAAAAGAACAGAAAGGGACAAGATCCCCGAAAGCCGTGCCTTCGTCACACCCAGATTCAGTTTTCTTTCGTACGGTGCGCTTTCCCCCCAAAGCTTGCTCCTTTTTTCATCTTCACCCTACCCTGATTCTAAAGTTTTCATCTTTAGCTTCTGGGCTTCTTGGGTTTTCTCTTGTTTTTCTTCTCCATTGAAGCAGCAGCAGAAGAAGAAGAAGGATGTATCCGAGGCTCATACACCCCCATGAAGGGATGATTGGCCATGACGGTGGGGGTGTCCCTAACCACAAGGGTGACCCTTGTCTTGTTTTGACTGCTGATCCAAAACCTCGCCTTCGTTGGACTCAGGACCTCCATGAACGATTTGTTGATGCTGTCACCCAGCTTGGAGGTCCTAGTAGTAAGTCACTCTCTCAATCATTTTTCTTTCTTGAATATTGTGATGATCTTTATCTATGGAATTAGTTTTGTTTCACAAGAGCAATTGGTCTTTGCTTGGTATGCATGTGTTTTGTTTTGACTTTTGTGTTTAAGCAATTGTTTGAATTTTGGTATATGGGCTGCAAGATGCAATGAGTAGAATTTATTTTGACAATGTAGATGGAGAATGCTTTCCTGAGCAGGCAAGTAGCGAGAAAATGTTTGTTTGTTTGACTTCTGAATGACAATTTTGACTTAAGGCCATTATCAGTGGGTTCTGAGTTTGATCACACAATATGAAGGTCCCGTCTGGAAGAGTTTATTTGAGTTTATCTTATAATTATAATTTAAGTGAGTATGCAAGTGTTTGAGACTTGGGAGAGCGTATGTAAATAGCTTATAGCCTACCCATAAGCTCAAAAGAGCTTATTTTTGTAAGTTGTTCAGATTAGCTTATGAATAACAACTTATGTTTATCCATAACCTATTTTAATAAGTTTATCAAATTAGCTCATAAGCATTTATTGCAATAACGCTTACCCAACCCCACACAAATTCTATTGAAGAATTTTAAAGAGTCCATCATTGAACCTTACGCCTCTCATTTGTTGATGTGCTGAATCTTTTTATTGTTGACTAGGCAGGTTTATGATTTATTTGCTGGATGATTTGATTTGATATTCGTGAGGGAGCAGGGCAATGGCAGGGATGCCAACTCTTTTAGATTCTTTAGTTGAATCTTTCTGTGATACGAAGGGGAAGTTGCTTCCCTTAGGAAAACAAAGCAAGTGATTATTGTTTCCAGCCGTTGTGTCATAAACTGTGGCCGAAGTATACCTGCTTGGTTCCTTTTTCAGTTTTTCGCTTGATATTGAGAGGTTGAAACTCGTTGAATTGCTAGTATTAGAAAGTATTGTACAGGTACGTAGACGCAATTAGTGCAATAAAGTTAGGAATTTGATGAGAGTGTCGGGTGTCAAATACGGCGTGGAAGCAGTCTTGGTGTTAGGATCTTTGTGCAAAATTATCTTCATTTGGCCAAGCGGTTAAGCTGCCACTATTTAGTTTTGGAGCCTTTCGAATGGGATAAAACCTATAATATGTATCTAATTTTTTTTTTCTTTGGTTTTAGAGTTTTTGTTATATAATTCCACTGCACTTTCACGATGGAACCTTATTTAGATTTTTGTGGACCTTTTTTAAAAGGATGGACATTAAGAAAATTGAAATTGGAACATAGTTGATTTAAAATTGAGTTTGCTTAGTTATTGTTAAGTTAAGTATATTAATGACTTTTGAAATGATGAAAGGGGTATTTTTGAAATTACTGGGCGTAACTCATTAAAATTGATTACATATAAATTGTAGGGATTTTCTTACAGGGTTTTCAATTGGTGCTGTAGCAGCCGTTACCTATAGCAGCAGAATGAAGCTTTGGTGGAGAGCTTTACTGCTGTAGGAAGCAAAAATAGTTGTATTTGCTTCATGTATTGTAAATTTGTAATCGGAAACATATTTGATACCAACTGCGTTGGATACTTCACCAATACTTATTTGTGAAATATCCAAGCCAAATCTTTTCTTCTTTACAATTATGTTTGTTGAGTAATTGTAATTTCCTCTAGTGATAGTTTTATTTCGAAAATAAAACCCACATCATCCAACTGAAACCCCCATAGTAGATTTATGAAGTAATGTCTAATAAGTATGTTCTTAGTTTGAATTTTTAGATTTGCAATTTTATGTTTATTATGTTTTATGAATCCTTTTATTACATATCCTAGATATATCATGATTTTAATAAGTATGCATTGACAGTGTAAAGAAATTTACATAGACGTCCAATTACATTTCTCCATTTTACCTTTTTGTCTTTTTTAAATTTTAATTTAATTATGATGTGGCAAAATGGTGAAATTTAATTGGATGTCTATGGAAAATTTATTGGCACTTTCATAGTATTGTTATTAAACCCATATATCATATCCTGTATAATTTTATATTTTTTGTATCTGCATTAGGTATCATTTTTTATATTCACATCATATTTGTGCATTACCGCCGTTGTGTCTTGAGGCTACAAAGTGCAATAGCATATATGTACCCGATACTCATATTGTATCTATGCATTGTGCATCCTTGCTCTCATGTCTTGGAGTACTGCAAGATGCAATGGCAATCATAGCAGCCATTATTTTTTATGGAGCTTAATTTTCTTATTAAACCTCATTTGGGACTTTAGGTACATTAATGCCAGCAAATGGTGTTGTTTGTGTAGTTGTTCTCCTTTTTGTTTTCTTCCATATATATTATTATATCAATGCATCGCTGCTAGTTGTTTATGTTTTCTAATTTTGTTCAGTTTTACTTTTACTGCTATGCCCATAATTTAGTTTATCCTAATCTGTGTTTTTTACAGTAATTCCTCTGTTTTTGTTTTTGCTCTTCATCAGTTATGTTACTCTTTTTTTTTGTCAAAACAGTTCAATTATATTCTCAAATGAAATTTTGACATCAAAATAGTTCAAAAGTTATTGGGAGTAAATTGACATCATTTGACCATAACAAACAATGATCATTTCAGGATCAATTTGACCATACCATTTTTTTTTTAAATTTCAACAACCAAATTGGTTTCCAAAAATCTTTTGAAGGTTGGATTGGTAGTTTACCTTTTTCAAATCCTATTATAGTTTTAAAATTAAACTACTACTATTATAAACATGTGGTTTTTACAAAAAATTGAAGTTTTCTTCTATACATTTCATTAAAACTTGACCTATCTTTAAAATGATAAGTCATTCAGTTCACAGTTTATTAGTTTAACCATGGTCAATTGGTGGTATTAGTTTTTTTTTGAAGTATATAATATTTAAATCAATATTATATTGAAGTATATAATATTTATAAAGCATAAGAAATTGGTATCTTAGAGCTGGCATCCTTATGTACAGTTATGCCAGTGGCATGTAGGGTTTCAAAGAATGGTGTGTGATATTATGATTTATCTATTTCACCCTCAGCCCAAACTACATGCTGTTTTCTTGTTTTTATGGGAATTCTAACACAGCAGGATGCTTTTCCATGAATCTATAAGCTGTCAAAGCTGAAATAATTTTGTCTCAATATATTATTATTTGGCCTTCTTTTCTGTTGAGCTTTATGAACGATACCTAGCTTGACTTTTTCTTGTATGCACAGTAGCTATTGAAGCTTACTTTCTACTGCTCATCTAGCTCCCGTTGAAATTTTCATGCGTAAACTATCAGCAATATCATTTTCTGACTAGGTTCTGGATGTTATCTGCAGAAGCTACACCGAAAGCTATCATGCGGACCATGAATGTCAAGGGTTTAACTCTGTTTCATTTGAAGAGCCATCTTCAGGTCTATTCCATTCTTTAATAATACCCTGCCCAATTTTAAACTTTGCAATGAAATTGAAACCTTTTCTTGCTGTATTGCAGAAATACAGACTTGGTAAGCAATCAGGGAAAGATTTTAGTGAGGGATGCAAAGATGGTATGGTTGTCATTCCCCTTTGTGGACTTTCCAATCATGGTCCCGTCATCTGATTTTGTTTTGTCCAATTTGTTCTGTGGCGTCTTTCGCCTTTCCCCAGAGAATAAGTATCCGTTTGGATGCAAACCAAAGAGCATTTATTGGAGCTTATTTGTGCATTTTCTAGTAGATAAGCTCCAATAAACCCGTATCCGGACGGGCTATGTCCACCTGGAATTTTAATCTGTATAACTTATGAACCATTCCATAATGGCACAACTGCTGCTTAGGTTATATTTTGATACAGTTCCCATTGGGGGAGCATATTAGCCTGATATTAGAAAACTGGATAAAGACCATTTACGGTTAACACATTAGTTGCTCTTTGAATTTGAACAATGATTAACCATTCTTTTTTTACTATGGATTGTCGTTCTTAAATTGGAAAGAATTTTGCCAGGACCTCCTAAATTGTAATTTTAACTAAACTTT
Source organism: Lotus japonicus (assembly GCF_012489685.1). Classification (NCBI taxonomy): domain Eukaryota; kingdom Viridiplantae; phylum Streptophyta; class Magnoliopsida; order Fabales; family Fabaceae; genus Lotus; species Lotus japonicus. The sequence continues at coordinate 59,625,601 of NC_080046.1, read as the reverse complement.
TTGTTTTTTTATTGGCTTCATCTAACAATTTAAAAATTTATGGAAGGTATATCAGGTTCATATCTTTTAGAAAGCCCTGGTTCTGATAACCCTTCTCCAAAGTTGCCAACATCTGATACAAACGAGTAAGGATTTTCATTTAACAAAGACTTATCTTCTTCTTGCAAATGTTTCAGTGGTTTTGACTTACCTAATTGAGGGGGTTATTAATTTTATGTCTAGGGGTTATGAAATCAAGGAGGCATTAAGAGCACAGATGGAAGTGCAAAGTAAACTACATTTGCAAGTGGAGGTATATTTCATTTCCGTAGTGCAAGTTGTGTACCCTATATAGCTTTGGTGATTATTTTACCATATTTTCCTAACAAGTGTTGTTGAAACAAGTTGGTGCTTGTTACTTCTGTTTTGTGACATTATTAAAAGATTCTATTGGAATGATTACTAGATAATATGTGCTGATTTAAAAAAATATCACACTGCAGGCCGAGAAGCACTTGCAGATTCGCCAGGAAGCGGAGCGGAGATACATGGCCATGGTTGAAAGAGCTTGCAAGATGCTGGCTGATCAATTTATTAGCGCTACAGTTACAGACACTGATAACCAAAAGTTTCAAGGAATTGGAAGTAAAGCACCAAGAGGTTCCTTGGTTGATCATCCTGGTTTTTACTCCTTGCCGTCGACTGAGGCGGCTGGAGTGAGTGTTCCCGAAGAAGAAAGACCTCACAATCTCCCATCCCAAAGAGCTGATTGTTCAACTGAAAGTTGTTTAACCTCACATGAGAGTTCTGGGGGATTGGTCTTAGAAGGATCTCCAAGTGAGGGGAGAAGAAGGATGCTGGGAATGGATTCTTTTGCAGCACCTTTGATCTGGAGTGAAGCTAAGATGAAAACTCAAGCCATCAATCTAGCCCATGGTAATTCTCATGGAATATCTAGGTATGGCATGTAAGGGTTGATGGTAATTCTCAAATTGATGGTGCATTCTCTCATAATTAGAGGCACCATTGAGCTTCTTTCCTTTTCATATAGGTACTTGAACTATGGTCTCTTCATGACTTGTAAGTTTTAAGTTAATGGGAACAAAGGGGGAATCAATTTTAGCCATTTTGTATATTTAAATTAACTATGGGGTTTAAAACATTGCAAAAACCAAAAAGCTATCTTTGACTATACAAAAAAGAAGTTTGTTTTGGTGATTATTATTATGGATTTTTTATTGCTTATTGCATCATTCTGAATAGAGCGGTCTTCTCTCTTGCTTCAATATAGTAGTAGAGTCATCTTAGGGAAACTCTTGAACCCTTTCAGAAGCGTTGAACTTGCAAAAGCCAATATTTGGCCAACAACTTATATTTCAACAATTATTTTAAACCATTGATATTTGGATCACAGGATATAGGAGATCCAATCAATAAAAAATATTTTTAACTTGTTTGACTTAACTGGCTATGAGAGCTTGCCCCGCCATGATATCCAGATTCCATGCGGTCAGAGGATCTTGCATTCACTTAATTCACGGGTGCGTGACCAATTGATCTTAATTAGACGGCTTCGATTCAAATAGGCTTATTTTAAGTGCACATATATCTCAATTGGATCTCCTAATTGCAGCACTCTGAATTCGTGGATGTTCTTGTCTCAAATATGATGGCCTCCGGTGCAAGATATATGTTCAAACAAAATAATAATAATTTTTGTTTCACTCCAAGTCATGTGTTCTAGGTGTGAAACTGTCAATGGTCCACACGTCCATTCTTGTTTAGTGTATCTGATGTTTACAGGCTTTATAATTATGCTTTAGCACCAAATTAATATATCACATGGCACATGTTGGGTCCATAGTCTTGGCCTGCAAGTCAAATAAAATGAAATTTGCAACTTTGGATTGAAATGTAGAATTTCTGTCATTGGTTGCATGATGCTAGTGGCAGGTAAAATGTCACAAGGGTGGAATTGAACAGCCAGAGGTGTTCAATATTGTGATTTAAAATTGAGAATATTAATCATCACATGTATTCTTCAAAATGGGACCATTTTAGAACCAATATAACTATATAACTACTAGTACTAGGACAGTTTAAATTTGCTATGGACAAATAAATACATATTTGTGAGACACATGGAGGGCCATTATTCACTTGGTTTTTGCGTCAGCTTGGCACCAAGGCTTGATAACATCAATGGCCTGCATCCTTCTCAACATCAATTGCCTCCAACATTTTTATTTTTCATGCGTGTTTGAATATCAGTTTAGTTTAACGTGAATGAAGTTTTATTAATATATGTGTTTAGATATTATTTAAGTGCAATGTGAATAGACTTATGTAAATATTTAGCATTTTTCTCATTCACACCACCTTCCTTCTATAATGAAATCTTTCAACTAGATGAAATACCATCAACTAGTTGGTGAAAAATTAATATCAATTTAATTTAGCATGAAAATTCAGAATATATTATCATAGCATAAAGAAAACCTTGTGTTTGTTAGAAAAAACAAGAGATTGCGTCATAAAGAAAATTACAACATACACTCGCTGGTCACTATTATAAGTAAAAGTTTGCTTTTAGATTCATTCAATAAATGATGTATGTGACCATTTTAATGACCACATACATCATTTATTGAATGAATCTAAAAAGCTAACTTTTGCTTATAATAGTGATCGGAGGGTGTAGTATATATGAAAATGAAATTAATTTTGTTACTATTCTCACACCATTCTTTTATCATCCAAATCTATTGCACTTATGTTTCTGGGAACCAATTACATACTGCAGAGTGCAGACATAGAGTGCATAATACTAATTATACATTATGCAATTATAAGTGCGAAAAAATACTAAAAGAAGATGGTATGAGAATGTAAATGGATAGCACCAAAATTAATGCAATATGAAAATGATTTTATATCAATGATGAGTTTTAATAGAAAGCATCTGGAATATTACATGAAAGATTCCATGTTAGTTGATTACTAGGCGACACTATGTGTCATCTTCGCTACTAGCACCATTAGATTATACTTGTTCATTTACTTGGGATGTCACTCACACTTAACTAATTACATCAATAAAAAACAAAACAAAACAATAAAAACCAATATTACAAGAACAAAGAAAAGGAAGACCACATTAAACTCAGAAACTACATAGCTCGAAGGTGATTTGAAACTCTATCTCCTTCTATATCTCACCGGGTAAGCTACTCTTGACTCTCCTCTCTCCAATTCTTTAATTAGTAAGTGGTACCAATTAAGCCAAAGAAACACAATATTTGATTGTTTCTTTTATTTTATTTTACCTTTTCTTCATTTTCTTTTCATCCCTTTCTATTCTTTTCTTTTTTGATTGTTGTGTATAACTTGATATATTCTTCATTGTCATGAAAGATAATGCATGAGAAATAATAAGATAGTGTATATATGCATGTTCCTATAATAAGAATATTTGAACAGAGGTATTCTCTTAGTTAATTGTTAGTTTGTGGCTGTGCATAAAATCACGAGAAACAATTTAGCTTGTTAGGAATTTGGATTTCGCAGAGTACATGCATTCATGACATTCTTTGACTGTTCAGGTTGGATATGGAAAATACTCATCAGCAAAAATGAATGTAAATTAAGGGGTTGTCTAAATGATCCTAGGTCAAAAATGGGTTAAATCACCAAAGTCTAGGTATTTCAATGTAATTATTACATTTGTCTTTAAAAAAAATCCAACCCATATTACATGTGTCATCATAGAATCCAACTCATTTCATTATTCATTTTATTCTTCAAATTAATTTATTAAATAATTTATTTATACTTTGAACCCATCAATTAGAATAAATTACACAAAGAACCTCTTTTTCTTAAAAAAAAAAATCAAGAACCCTAATCTCCAATTTTGAATATTCTGTTTCAATTTAGTATAAAAATCTCACCGTTCCCACCATTGATAATCACTAAAGCGGAAAATGCAAGAATAATAAAGTTACAAGTTATAATCAAAAAAAAAAGTTACAAGTTGTTCTTAAGAAGCAAAAACATGCATGCATATCTGGCACAAAATGTGGTGAAGGTGTAAAACAACAAGATGCATAATTCATATATCTGATTAACTTGACATGGATTCACATGAAAAGTCGACGGCGAATAAAACAACCAACTTGAAATATTGTTATTACAATAATTCAACCTGAAATTTCCGGTGATTATCAATGGGACTTTTGTTCCTAAATTGAAACAGACATTCAAAATTGGGAATTAGAGTTCTTAATTTTTTTTTTGGAAAAGAGGTTTCTTAGTAGGTTTTCTTAATTGAAAGGTTCAAGTATAAATAAATTATTTAATAAAATGAATTTGATGAAAAAAAATGAAATGAGTTGGATTCTATAATAACACATGTAACATGAGTTGAAATTTTTTAATGACATATGTAATAATATCATTGGACCACTTAGGCTTGGGTGATATAACCCATTTTTTACCTAGGGTCATTTAGATAACCCCGTAAATTAAATACATAATTTAAACTAAATACATAATTAAAATGGAGTATCTTTTTTGGCAAAAAGATACATCGAATAGAGCATAGGCCATAGAGGTAATTGATTTGAACGAACATAAATTAAGGTGGGATGTATTTAATTTAAAATGCACGCTTCATGTTTATTTTATTTTATTTTGATACATGCATGCTTCATGTTTAAATTGAGATAATGATGACAACTCACATTCACATAAGTAAACTATAAACCATTGAAAGCTTGAATCATAATCTTTGCATTAGGGTATTGTAAGAGATAAGATAATACTCTCCGTTCCACAAAAACTATTGTTTTAGTCACTCTTTAATTTTTGTAAAAAATTTGTTGTTTTAGAAAACTCATACTTAATTATTGTAGCAGAGAAAAGGAAAATAAGTCAATAGTGGGCATGAACCAGAAATTCAGTGTAAACAAACACTTTAAATTTGTTGAATACTTGAATGATGAATGAAAGACGATAGATCGGTTGAACTTGATGGGAAGAATAGTCTCCACTCTCCAGGGACTACTACTTTTTATTCCAATAAATACCAAGGTAATTAATGTTAACTAGTAGTGTAGTCAAAAACTAAAAAAGAGTTTTTCAAAGTATAGCTTTTGAAATTATTAATACATTAAAATGCTGTTATTACTTGTCAAAAGTTTTTTTTAAAAACTTGTCAAAAGTTTGATATTTTTATTAATTAATCAATGTCTTTAAGTCACTAACTACCAAGACTCATAGCTAAATTACTCCATAAAAAATATAATTATCTTTATATAATTAATTAGGTTTGAAAGTTTTTAATTTATCAATGCTTTTAAAATGTGTTTTTATTGTTCCGAGTGATAGCTCAAGTAGTAAGAACTAGTGGACGTATGGGTTGAGGTTGGGGAAGTCCAGGGAATCAATCATTGAAGAAAGTAATTTATCTTTCTGATGTAAAAAAAATGTGTTTTTATTTGTCAAATTAATTTTAAAATTTAAAGGGTTTTTTTTTCTTTTTCTAAAGCATAATTATACAAATGAGGTGAATGTCATGATGTACAACCCTCCTGATAAGGGGTCCAAAAACTAGCAACGTCGGAAACAACCCAACCTAAGAAGAAAGAACAACAAACCAAAAAAGGATCGAGAAAAAAGCCAAAAACGCCCAAAGCTTATAGACAAAACCCCGAGGCAAAAACCAACCACCCTCTAAGACCCCGAAAAACCAAAGGAACACCCAAACCCCAAACTTTCCTAAGGAGAACTGCGTGCATTGATCTGATCAGCAACCTGAAAGAGGGCAACATCATCGGTGTAGTCGTAAACCATGCCTAAATGTTTCCCCATCAGGATAACACTTCTTGCCCTATAGCTAGAACACCACACAACTCCGACAACTCCACCGGCAACAACATCAACTCTCTCCCGGCTGGCTTCGCATCACCGACTACCATTGTCTCAACTCTCTAGTCTCGCTTCATGGCCTTTTTTTTAATTTCCACCTTTAACAGCTATTTTGGGCTTACATCTAGTTCTAGAGGTTTTCACGGCAAAGGAAGGAGAGGCAATAAGCCCCTCTCTACACACCCAGAATCATGAAAGATCCCCAAAACAAACTTGATAGATTTTATTCCTTTTCATACACCAACCATACATCATTTTTAGAAGTTAAAATTGGTAGATGATTTATTATCATACCCTAGTTCTATGTTTTGGACCCATGATTAGTCTTATAACTTTTGGTTATATAGTTATATATTGGTTAAAAAAATGTAGCAACACAAAAATTAAAAAAAGAATATTAATTTTATTTGAGGGCATCACTGTATAGGGAGAGAGAGAGAGAGAGAGAGAGAGAGAGAGAGAGAGAGCAGAGCAGTGCACAGCTCCGAAATAGGAGGGGCCGAAAATTTGTATGTGTTCGTTGGATGTCGTAGATCTGGGTACGTGTTTCTCTTCTCCTTTCTTCTTCTTCTCAATTTTCAGTTTTCAAGCACTCTCTCTATTCCTCTGCTTCTCTCTTTCTCCCTCCCTCTCTAGCTTGTGCTTTTGTTTTGTTTTCTTTCCCTTTCCCTTCTTCTTTTGAATTTTTGGCGACCCTTTTGGTTTCTTTCATTTCATCTTCAGCTCAATGATGCTTTTAACTCTGCCTTAGCCTCAAGTTTGTGTTTTTAGGATTTTACTTCAACTTTTCTGCTTACCCCATATAGAAAGTTTCATGCTTTGTTCTGGAACATGGGGCATTATTCTGAAAGATGTAAAGTTTTTAAATTCTGTGGTCACTGGAGGGTTTTTGTGTTGTGGGTCTAGAACCCCAAGTGCTACTACTAGTTTATTTTTTTTCTTTTTTATGTTAAGTGGTTGGTTTATTACAATTATTTCATTGTTTGAAGGATTGAAGCATAAATTGAGGGTGTTACCTGATGTTAGGCATTAATGTTATGAAAAAAAATTCAACTTCTAACACTGTTTCTTAATTTGACCATGTCACTTGTTCCATCAGGCGAATGAGTCTTTGTGAAATTGTGATTACTAAGTACAAGGGAAAATCAACCAAATTTGGGGCTACTTTGCTAGGGAAAGGGTGATTTGCGTAAATTGTTTCGGCTTCTTTTTTCGTGTATTCTCCATTTCTAGCAATATTAGTATGTATTCTGCAATAGTACAAATGGTTATTTAGTCATTGCAGAAGTTGAATAGTATTTGCGGGGGGCTGTTATAGATTCTTTGCTACTGTGTAGGGAAATATTCGAGTCCAAAATTCTTGCTGGTACTTGCTAGTCCTTGATCATGTGTTTGGATATGAAATTCAATTCAACTTTCTATGGCACTGCATTAAAGTTAAGTTATGTCTTCGTCGAGTCCTATTTGCAGAAAATTGTAAAGTACTTCAAAAGGACCTTATTGTAATAGGCCTTAGGTCTTAGGTCTTTGGAAGCTAAATGCCATTCCGTAAAGTTTCTGTACCCGAGTGCTCCCAAATATTGCGATTATTAAACAAAAATGTAAAAAAAGTTTGTTGAGGTTTGTATTGAGAGTACCAAATGGAAATGTTGTTAATGGTAATCTGGAAAGTTGATCAAGGGAGACCTGTATAGTGTACATGTTTGATCAAAATTTGAGTTGAACCAACGTGGATTAGGAGTTGGAATCAAAATATGCTAATTTTCTAATTCTTAAATAACTGTAGCAGTTTTGGAACTAGGAAAGTTCAAGGAAATTGCCCTTAAATGTATTCTTATCTCAACGAACCTATATGTTCATGTGTATTGTCCTTGTGTATGGTTATTCCCGCATTTCTTCATCAACCTCTTCTAATATGCAGTTAGGTTCGAGATGTTAGTAATAATTTCCATAATATATGATGTTCACTTTTATTTCGTTTTCTGTCAGATAATGACAAATGTATCATCCAAAAATTCAAAATGTTCCTAGTTCAACTTTAATTGGAAGCAATTCATTAGTTCATGGTCAGCACATAGATTGTGGTGACAGCACAATGGATCCTGGCAATGGTGGAAACAGTCTTAGCAACAACTCTAATCTCACTTCAAAACAACGTTTGCGGTGGACACATGAACTACATGAACGCTTTGTCGATGCTGTGGCTCAACTTGGTGGGCCTGATCGTGAGTATTTCTTCCCCCTTACTTTTGTTAACTGCAAATATTTCTTCTTCTTCTCTCACCCCAACTAATTATTCAGTAAAATGAGAATGCTAGGTTGTTTAGAAGATAAAAGAAAAGAAGAGCGTGCCCTGTTCTCATCAATTGTACATTTCTTACAGATTTGTCAGCTTATAAATTTTAAATCACTTGGAAAATTTTAATTATTTGCAATCTCTCTCTCTCTCTCTCTCTCTTCAGTGTATGTGCATGGGTCCTTATTTTCATGCAAAATTGTATCAGTTGCACGTTAGCTAATACTTATGTCTCGACTATATGTGATGTTGTATGAAGAAATTATCAAGCTTTTACACATGATTCCAAGACTTAGCATAAAAGTGTTTCAACTTTCAATCTCTATCCTTTTGCCTAGGTGCCACACCCAAAGGTGTCCTCAGAGTTATGGGTGTACAAGGCTTAACCATTTATCATGTCAAAAGTCACTTACAGGTAATCTGAAATTTAGGGCCTCTTAACTTGAAGTCCATTATTCTCTCATTCATTAGTATTTATTCATTCTACTTTTCTGTTTCATCCAGAAATACCGACTAGCAAAATATCTGCCTGACTCCTCTTCTGATGGTATGTCTATCTGGTTTTCATTTTTTGAAATGTTTATATAATATTTAGGGTTTATTGATTTCCAATAAACTTATTCAATTCACTTTGATTTGATCTGTTTGTTGATAACTTTTTAATTGTTCATAGAAGGAAAAAAAGCTGATAAGAAAGAAACAGGGGATATGCTTTCCAATCTAGATGGTTCATCGTGAGTATAGCTTCCCTTCTTGCATGCTGGTTTTTATTTTTATACAAGTTGATGGAAACTTATGATCAAAATATTTTATAGTTCTCTAGGCTTCAACCTTCTCATATGCTTTTAACATCCTCGAGTCATATTTACCCTAGTGTTAACAATATAGATTTTTTTGATGCGCTCAATGCATCAAAACTGTTATTGAGAAAAAAAAGTTTTTTGTATCCAAAGATTGTTTGATGAGTTCTGGATATGAATAGTTTAAGTTACTTGTCGGCTTGTCTGTCTTCAGTGGGATGCAGATTACAGAAGCACTAAAGCTTCAAATGGAGGTCCAGAAGCGACTACATGAACAATTGGAGGTACATTTTCCTTGTTGAACTGATCCAATGACTATATTGTACTAGCCGATTGTACTGTTTCTGATTTCTATTACATTTAATCATGTGAGATTTTGAGATGAAACGATGATATTAATCTAAATTCAGTAAATTGGTATTATCATAAAATCAATGCTAAAGTCTAGGTTTCATCATCCAAAGATGTATATCTTATGATGAGACTTAAATGGGTAATGTTGATACCAATTGAAAGTCTCAGTAATAACCTCTGCTTTAATAGCCCAAACCTTTGTTGCTTTGGAATTTCACTTGAATATACGTTGTATACTTCAAAGATTTTCAAATGCAAGCTTTTAAATAAAGGGGGAAGAATATAGATTTGCATGAATGCATTTGCAGGGCCATGTCAACATGATGTGTATCTGAAGAGTAGTAAATTAAACTAATTCTTACATAAGTTACGTGGTAGAAAGAAACTTTGTTTTAACAAGATGATGAGCACACTGGTCACTAAGCAATTGTTTTCCAATTTCTGAAAGTTGTATACTCTTGTCACAGAACCATGACTGTAGAGGAATATTCATGACCTATCTAAATTCCTTTGACTTATGGCATTCCAAAAGAATTCCTATCTTGTTTATAAATACAAATAAAACATGCATCATCTTTTATAGTTTCTCAATTTTGAATCAAGAAAAGTCAGAATCGACAGAATTGTGAATTGTAATTTCTATTGTGTTAATAGAACATGTATCCTCCTTTGTAGTTTCTCTCTTGTAATTACTTTTCAATGTGGAACAGGTGCAGAGGCAGCTACAATTAAGGATAGAAGCCCAGGGTAAATACTTGAAAAAGATAATTGAAGAGCAACAGCGGCTCAGCGGGGTTTTTTCAGAGGCACCTGCAGATGTGTGCCGAGAGCCTGATAACAAGACTGACCCTGCAACCCCAGACCCAGAAAAAGCTGCCAAACAACATGCTCCGGCGAAGAGTCTTTCAATTGAATCTTTTTCATCTCACCATGAACCAATGACACCAGATTCCGCTTGCCATGTCGGTTCCCCTGCTGACAGCCCGAAAGAGGAGAGATCAGCGAAGAAGCAACGAGTAAGCATGGATGGAGCATATTCTAAACCAGACATTGTGCTTCCACATCAGATACTCGAGTCAAGCATGCCATCATACCAGCAACCAACCACTGTTTTCCTTACTCAAGAGCACTTTGATTCTTCTTTGGGTATATCTACCAGAAGTGAGGAATTGGAGAAGATTGGTGGTAGCAATCTGTGATTTGGTGTGATGTGTAGGTTATGCACTAGGACTGATTCTATCTTCCTTTTAGTTTGTGCTATATGTATTTCTTAGTAGATGAAGGAACCTGCTCTTCATAGATTATTCCCAAGGTTTTTAGTTTTCAGTTCAATACTTGACTTAAACATTGAGCTTCTTATTACTTTTAGAGAACTTATTTTAATTGGGTTAATAGAAAGCATCTTTTCATCTGTTCGTTTTCTGAGCTGAGTTTTGTGGTGATGGTGCCACCTGTGGAATGGGATTGTGTAAGTTATTAGGAATCACATGTTCTTGGACTCTAGTAACATAACATTTCCTTCAGACTATATCAAAGGTGAAATATTTGCATAAATTACAATGGCAATGTGAATACAAGCATTTATGCCACTTGCTTCAATTTGAGTTTGTCACATCATCCATTACAATGGGTTTGAAATTCGAGAAAAGAAAAAGGAATTAATTGAGTCTCTTTGGAATTTGATGACGATTTTTCTACCTTTTATAAGATTTTGTTTGAGACAAGAGATATGGGTATTTATTTAACACATCTGACGCTCAGAATCGGACATCTAGAATATGAAGATTCCAAACTTGATGTTATAGAAACTCATGCCAATGATGAAATGTCTGCAAAACTGGATTAATTTGGCCAATTTCTCTAGAAATTGCCACAGGCTAGATTGTCTTTTTTTTAATAGGATAACTACTGAGTAGACTCATTCTTGAACTTCAAAATTTCTGCAAGTGACCCATTATGGGTGGTCCAATAACACACCAAATCTAGGATAAATTTTAATATCAACTTAAGTCGGGCTTTCACCTAACTCTAATGATTGTCCTTTCCTTCACAAAAATTTGTTTGCCTATATCTGGGACCTTTAACATTACCCGATGTCTCAAATGCTTAGTGTTTGGTATCAAGTAACTCTATCCAGCCACACAACATAACAAAGCACAATAAGTCCCCAGTGTGGATATAGCAACACCAGGCAGCAAGGTGAGTGATGAGTCACATTCGTGGCACTGGTGAATGCTGAGCCTGACAGAGAAACTAATATTTTGCACATGAGTATATTGGAAATTTCCTACAAACAAGCATAATTGAACTGGCTAAAAGCAGTAATGTAGTATAATTACATTGATGTTATAAGAACAAATGCAGTTAGATCGATAAACTATATCACAGTGACAATAGAAATCAAGAGGACTGGTTTCTTCTATGAGCAGATCCTTTCAAAATGCAAAGCCGCAGGCGTCGACTGAGGGACTCGAACTTCTCGAATCTTTCGGATTTAAGCTTCTTTAAAACTTTTTCAGCTTTCTTCTTCTTTTGATTCTTTCCATCTTCTTTTGGGTCTGACGATGATTCTTTCATACTTCCCCGAGGTGTCACAAATACCTTGACAGTAGTTTGATATCATATGCACATGAAGCATTAAACATCTATGTCAGTTTATGAAAATTAACGGAAAATATCATGGTTTAGGGTTTAGGGTTAAGCATGAGAAACACAGAAAGCATATATATCAACTTATTATCACATTAGCAGTACTTCATGTTAGGTCTTAGTATCTTCAACAAAGCAATAGATAAAAGATTATGGGCAGTGTGTGCATGTGGAGAGAGAGAGAGAGAGAGAGAGAGAGAGAGAGAGAGAGAGACCTCAGAACCATTATCATCATCCCTGAAATCTGGATAAGATTCTTCATCACAGAGACCTAAAGAAGAACATCTGCCCCAGCTTTCTCTAGTTGAGCCACTAAATGAGAAATAATCTTCAGTTACACAATTTTGCTCATCCTGTAGAATCATTAAAAGTCATTTTCAGGACATGTTTAAATCACTAATGCAGTTATGCAGCTGATAGCAAACAATTACTATGCAAAAACTACTTCTAGTAAACAAAAATCTTAAGAAACAAAAAAACGCAGCTGCATGTATACGCTGAAGCAGGTCAGCATAAGACATTTTATAGGCTTTACCATTTCGATTTTTTTTATGAAATATAACAATTACACAAAGAGCTGCTCGATCGATGTAGCCAACCCTACATAGTGGAAAAAAGCTTTGTTGTAGTACAAAAATTACTCAGTCAAAAAGTTAAACACCACTTGTACAGAATAGACTGAAATTGTTTTCCTCAACTTAGGTTTATGGTCCTTGTAAATGAAGATGCATACTGTGTGCTCAACAAATAATAATGCTTATTTAAGTATTGAATTTCTATAATACAGTATTAACATTTTATAAAACACATCTAGATGGTGTGATCATGAGGCATTAGTCTCATGACTGATGTATGATCCTAATTTCCTAAAATCAAATCACATATGATCTCATTCTAATCTCAACAGGCCCCTAGACCAAACCCAGAATCACTAAGGTTAATGAAAAGAGGTTAAGAAGCATGATACACTTGATGCACCGGATCAGCCTATAAGGTGCGATGCACCTGATCATAGCTGAGATAGATAGAGATAGATAGATAGAAACAGATAGAGAGAGGGAGAAGGAGGAGAGGACTAATTAACTTCCTAGCTGGCAAAGGTAGTAGGGAAAGCAAGTGGGTCGGGGATAACGAGAGTGAGAGTATAAGCAAGGAGTGAGGTGTGGCGGAATTTGGATTGGACTTGGGAGAAAGGAGCCTCTTGAATTGCTCATTTTCTTGCTGTTTATGTATTTAGTTAATGGAAAATGTTTTATTCACACCAAAAACCACTCCACCTTTAGACAGCGATATGAATAGAAGAGAGAAAGAGAGAGAAGTGAGAGATATGATGAGTGATGTCATGTGAAAAGAAGAGAGAGATAGGTAGAGGAAGTGGGTGAAAATGGGATGGAAGAGAGAGAGAGAGAGAAGGGTGTGAATATATTGAAGTTGTTAGTTAACTATAGTACTATACCCTGGACCTGTGACCAGATTATTCAAAACTATACAGCTAATACTACATAGGTTTCTTCTTCATTTCCTCTGTTCTTTCAGGTACCTATCAGACTCCAAATGACAACAATGCTGGTTTTGTCCAGTTCAAGACTTTGTGCCAGCCAAGACATCATAAATGGCCCAAAACTTAATAAAAATGACTGACATGCGTAAAAGTTTTGTAAGAGTAGGTAATTTAACTTATCTCCAAGTGCGCAATCTAGAGATTTTAAAAGTCATGAACAATCTTTTAAATTCAGAGACGGTACTTGATAAAATCACCTTTACATCTGCAGGCTCATCGTCATTGCCACGTGTTACTTCTACTCTATTCGGCTCCTGCATTACAAGCAACTAATGAATTAAACAGAACCAAGGTTTTAGAAGAAAATAACATTGAGAGATGGAAGAGCCATCATACTGCAGCAGTCACAGGAGCAACTTTTGAAAGGAGTTCAGTAACTGATGCAGTGGTCAAATTTGAACTGCTAGGATGAGCAGAAGATGAACTTGAAGCATCAGAAGTTGCAGACTGTAGACTAGAGAGTACCTTATATAATACATTCTGCCATGAAAGCAAGAGAAAATTAGTGTCTGTTATTAAGAATTTAAAATAACACCCACATAATAAAAGCTGAATCAAATGAACATATGCACATCTACATAAATATATTGCATTAATAAAAGTGAAATGGAAGGTAACATCTTAAATTTGTTTTACAGGTTTCAGGCAGTTGCTTTTTTTCCATTATGTTGATATATTATTGTCACTTAAAGCTTGCTGATGCGCTATTCTTTGAGTTCAGAAACTACAATCTGGGTATAAAGTATAAATTCAGGTCTATCTCTTGTAGATCCAGCTTCTCTTAAAGCGAAGATGGCATTTTAGTGGAATCATATGAATCATCAATATTGAACAGTGGCAGTGGTCATTGGGATAAGTATACTCCCCAAGTTACTTAGACTGTACTTACTCAAATAGGAAATCAAGACAGAATTCTAAATGCTAATTACCTTGTTCCCAGCAGAACCAACTTTTAAACTCCCCAAGTTGTAATAATTCTCAAGCTTAAAAGCTCTAGGAACCTTAGGAGGTCGGAGGACATTGTAGAAGAAAATGGAAACAGAATCAAAAAAGAACTGTGGTCGAGAGGAGTTGTGATCACCATTAAATTTTATGATACTTTTATCTCCCTACACAAATTTAGAGACTTGGTTAGATGTTTTGCTTATGTCAAGAATGTGCAAAACTGCAAATTACTAAAACTGCATTTGCTTAAAGGTTTGAAAGTATACCGCATATGATTCAGATATGAGATCAGAGTGGTGAGGCTGAACGAATTCGTCATCATTACCATGTCCAAATAAAACAGGAATGGATGTCTTCGGTGCAACCTGTAAGTTTTTAAGTTATTAATCTAAGAAAATCATGGAAAGGAAATAACCCAGTTAGCAATATTGTTTAGCAAATAACAGGAATACTTCGTTAGGGTCGAACTCTAGACCAATTAGTCATAGAGCTCTGATACCGTATCATGAAACAACAATCCAAAAAGTTTAGCTGGTGGGTGGAGATACATGAGTGTTTTTATATTATATTACTAACAATGTTATCATACTAAGTTTGTGTTTGGATTAACCTCATTTTTTTCAGAATCTCTCATCAAATTCTTCCTATGAGAATATTTCGAAAAAAAAAGAAGAAATTATCCTATAATTAACTAAATCCAAATGTGCAATAAGATTTCAAGGTGCAATAAGAGTAACTTTTACGTTAAGCTTGAGCGGCATTTTTCTATCACAAATTAAAAGAAAAACAAACTGCATAATGAAATCAATAAATCCATACCAGCAAACAGTTCAGGTTCATAATATCAAACTTCGCCTTCTTCAGAATAACCCGGCGCATGTATTGTACGGCCATTTTAACCTAATTGTAGACCAAATACAGCAAAATCTCAGATTTATTAACCAAAGTTTGAAATATCCAAATAATTAGAAAGGAAGAATGATTTCTTTAATTGATGAGTATTGTTCAAGGAGTAGAACTCATCTAAAGGGTTTCCCCTTTACACCAAGCAGTAGCTAGGTACAAACAAATTCTCCCAGAGGATGCATCTTCCTTCTACAATTTGACTATTTAATAGCTTCCCCTAACCACCATTCTAACTGTCGAACTTCCCTCCTAACTACTAACTGTCCTGTTTGTTTCGTCTAGTGTACACCCTCCATATTTTCCCCATCCTATTGCTTTTGTCCCTGTCAATAACTCCATCAACCAGCATTATTAATTAATGTAACCAGTTAATCCCTCCCTCCCCTCACCTCCCCTTATTCTCAAGAATATTAATTACTGATTAGTGCCAAAAAACGATAATAAATCTCTAACTTTCATAATTAAAAATTCCCAAATAAAAAAGGGATCCTAAAAGGTAAGAACCCTAAAACATGAGTAAGATCTTATTTAAATCTAACCTTAATGATGAAGAATAACTGATTCTTCATTCTCCGGGATTCCTTTTCCCATTTTAACAAAAAAATAAATAAATAAGATGAACTATGGTGTCCAATGCTCAGATTACCCAATAAAATATATCTATAAATCAAAAGAACCTCGCTAAAGCCTATTGAACAGGGTAATCAATTTTCAACGTCAATGCAAGTAGACAAGGATTTTTCACCCGAAATGAAAAAAATATTTCTGCCTGGCCTGCAAGAAGAACTACCTAGTGGCTAGTACAAAGCTAGAACAGTGTAAAAGCAAAATCATGTGTCAGCTATCCTAGATTGGCAATGAATGAATGAACACATATGTAAAATGTTAGTAAAGTAAACAAAAAATTAGAACCACTTAACCACTACCAGTAACACAACTAAACAGCATCCAACATGACGTATTTATAGCAATGCAATAACTAAATCTTTTACAACCTGAAAATTTTCAGATTGATTAAGCACCACCTGCAGAAGATATGGTGCAACACAGGTTCTTATAAACTACAAGAAAGTAGTGAGGGAACCATAGCAAGAATCAGAGATCCTACTTTCTTTTTAAATTCCGCATTTATTACAAAGGGGAGGGTGGAAAAGTCCTACATATACATATATATATATATATATATATATATATATATAGAGAGAGAGAGAGAGAGAGAGAGAGAATACTGTGAACTTTGGAAGTCGAATTTCATAGACATCTACGAGCTCCATCATCAAATCATATAAGTTTGAAAAGGCACTATCCAACACCATTCCAGCAATAGAAGGGTCTTCAGCTCCATAAAGAAGGCTACAGTATTCAAAAGCAGATTGAGAAGTCAATTAAACCAAGAGAGTCTCATATACAGGTGGCTTATTATTACATGTATATGGAACAGATGAGGGATACTTAAACACCCAGAGTTGAATACTTAGGTTTAGAGGCATATTTGGGGCCATATAAATTTTTAAATTCTATCTCATCTATTCAAAAGTATACATGTGTGCGAGTTATTTTTCTCTTCTCTTCAAAAGTCTCAAATTAAAAAGGAAAAGTTATCTCCTTTCATTGAGGAGCCTTTTTCACCCTTTTTTGTTTATGTACAATTAGCAACAGCATATAATAAGTATATAAAACTAGAACATAAACTCGTACTAAAAGCAATAACAATCAAACTAGTTGGTTGGAAGGATTAATACCTAGTAACAGCACCCATTGATCGTCCCCAGAGACTTATACGTGTTACTTGTTTGTTGCTTCTTAAATACGACACCACCATCTTGAGATCATCTTTCTGCCACACAAAGGAGTTTCTCATACATAAGTACATGTGCAAAAGAAAGAGGAAATATTAAACTTGAGAAAATTAAACAAATAAGCATGCAAGTTTATAAATGTGTTACATTGTTAGTTCATACAAGATATACTATGCAGAAACTGAAGAGGAAACTTACTTAGATGCACAAAAGATTCAATGCCAGAAATTAATTAAAGAAATAAGTATATGCATAAGAGGATATTTACTTCATGCCAACCAAGGCTAACATGGTCTCCATCAGATAAGCCTGAACCCGAGAAGTCAAGAGTAAAAACAGTAATATTCAATGGAAGAAGAATAGCAGCTGCTTCATTGGCATCCGCCCTACATCCACTGCATCATTGTTCATATACACACGTATCAAAAGAGAGAATAACAGAATGGAGGTGTCATTCTGAAAATCTAGAATCTTAAAAACTGATATTTATGATTGTAACTCGAATCATACAGAAGCTCTACTGAACAGCAATAGAAGCGTCCATTAAAATTGACATACCTATTTCCATGGCAATATACAACACATGGAAGAGGAACATCTCCAGGGAAAGGTGAAGGGAGATAATGACTACACTGCAAGGTATAGCCTCTTGCATTCTTGAGCTGCAAGGTTTTACAAAAAGGAAGACAATCCACTTTTCAGCAAACTGCTGTAAATTGTAATCATGAAATAACTTCTACAATTGGACAGTATAATTGCATCTAAAAAAAATGTCCATACTTGCCTCCAAATCCTGCCTTTGGTATTTTCTTCCTGCAAGGGTGAATTCTCGTTCCCATAGATACTGATCTGGATTATACTCAGCCCTGTGTATATGATAAAGTAGGTAACCGGAAACTGTAACTCAATTAACATACAAAGGATAACCAAGATTGAGCAATGGATATAGGGGCACTTAGTTATTAGCTTAGTTGAGTACAGGAAAACAATTTTCAGAAACAGAAGTACTTTAAGTCCATGGTTAGTTCTTCTAAGATGATTGAGGCATGTTCAGTTGAACACAATACAAGGTAAAGTGAATTTCAATAAAATCAAATGAAGAATATAATACCGCTCAAAAGCTACTTAATTTTCAAGTTGGGAATGCAAATAAACTAGGGCCAAACCCCCAGCCAGTACAGAAAAATGTAATACCTGGGAGGCCGAATAATGAAATTGACGAATTGCTCAATCATCTTGCTTCTAGATGAAGCTCATATGAGTTCCGCCTCATGTGATTACAAGTCGAGCAAAGTCCCTGAGAAGCTCAAAGTCTTTTCTCCCTCATCTCTCAAAACAAATGAAACCCCTCGAGCAGCACCTTAATCTCAAATCTTCCCAGGATAGGAAGATATTAATTAAGGGCAACCATTTCCAACACAATCTTTTAATGCCCTATTCCTGAAAGAAACAACAACACCTGGCTACTAAGAAGGTGACATTTTGAATCAATTACAGTGTCAATCCAAGATACCAAGAGCTTTTCGCATGTAAAAGGAAGCTAGAGCTAGCTGGTTCCAAATCACACACATACACAGAACAATAAAGTAAAAGCATTTCCAGATCCAAATGCCCCCAAAATTTTGCCAAAACAATATTGTAGCAAAGTTAAAGTAAGAAAAGAGAAACAATATTGTAGCAAATTTTAAGAAAAGTTAAAGTAAAGGCAGGGAAACAATGTTGTAGCAACTTCATTCAAGGTAAAACAATTTCAAGCTTGGGTTACATAGAACACATATATCCCATGAAATAGTTCCAAATGAGAAACAATAAAGGAAAAAAAAAATGTAGGAAATGGCAAAACTAATAAAAACAACAATGTGGGGCAGGCAAGAAAAAAAAGGGACAATAATTCCTTGTTAGGTGCCACATTGACATCTTTCATGAATGACAATGTGCATGCCCTCTGAATATGATTTTGGCAACAAGAGGAGGAAGAAACCATGGAAATAGAAAAAGAATAATGAAAAGAAACCAACTTTACCCGAATGGAGAAAAGGGTATGAGGAATACGACCCCAGAAGCAGAAACAAAATGCTTGTCTGAAGAAGAGTAGGCAAAGCTGAAAAGGAATTGAATGAAGAGAGTTTGTTATTGTTGGTTGTTTGTCCTTTGGATTCTACTGAGTCGGAGAAATCATAGGAGACAGGAAACAAGCAAAGGAAGGAGAAGATCCAGGACAGACACACACAACACCAGACTGGATCTTTCTTTCTGTTTTTGTTTGTTCCTAAGAATTTATGAACATGTGCTGTTCCTGTTATTCTGTTTTTTTTAGTTACATTCATTTCAGATTCCATAGTCTATACCCATTTTTGTATATGAGATTCTGTACCATTGATTCGACTCAAAGTTAACAACTTTGCATAGAGATGTTTTTCTATCCAATCAATATTTGCTGTATTAAGCTTTAACTGCGTAAAGGTTTGTAGAGGCATAACTTAAAGTAAGTAACCAATTCAATATTTAATTTGAGATATAGTGTACATAATTTAAAAATTGTAAGTGCGTACATAGCTGCCAAAAATTAATTTTGAATTACATTGATTTTTGTAAAATTAATTATGATTAAGTGAGTTGAATGTGAAATAATATTTTTTGGACATGTTTATTGTTTATGAGAAAGTATTTTTTCTAAAATAAGATTACATAGATATCTTTTATTTAAAAGGTGTAATTACCAAAATAAAATTTAATATATATAGGGGACGTTTCATATGAGAAAAATCAATTTTATGTGAGAATTGTAAGAATGATTTTCAGTTATTAGATTTAAATAAATGAATCAGATTAAATCACTCACGTGCCTTTCCTAATGTTCCCTTGCACGTTTTGAAACCTCCCTCACGTTCCTTTGTTCGGCTGTTCCTTTGCCCCTTCTGGAACTTAGTCCTAATTCTCCTACGTCACTTCTCCTTCTTCATCATGTTCGCTTGCATGGCGCCCTCCGCACATCCTCTACCTCCACCGCCCTCCATGGGACCTTCCATTGCTACCGTAACTTTTAGCTCCACCTCTGCAACAGCTCATCACCCTATATTATCACCATACTACCTAAAACATTCCACCACCACCACCAATACGCTCAACCACATAAAGCGTTGATATGGGAAATGAAGCTATCCAATTAGTTGAATTGTTGAAACACGAGGCCAGTTTTCAAATAATAAATTTCTCATTATGAATTGATTTTGGAAGCAAAATGTAATATTTTGCACTTTTGTAGATTGCTCATAACCCTTAATCAATACCATTGTGGGATTTTGAAATAGAATTTCAGTCTTTATGACCAAGGAGGAGGAAGGTAAGGGGAGTAAAAGCAACATGTAATACTTATCCACATGATTTACAGAAGCATGTATCTTTTTTTTCTTTGGAAACCTGAAGATCTGTACCAATCAGCAACCACTCAGCAGCATGAGTTCACTTCAATGAACATCTATGCTCTACACTAAGCTGGAAGTGAAGGGTTGAGATCCTGTACATTAAACTCAGCAATGCTTCATCTTGAATCTCCATGGAAACAATTCATAGCTGCCAAATTAAACAAATCTAACTAAAAGGCCTTTTGAATCATTTTCTGTCTTCCCTGTAGTATACTTTCCAAAATCATCAGCTCGGTAGCCTTAACCACCTAACTGAGGCGTTTTGAATCACTAAACAAAGCAATGATGCTTCCAACATTCTCTTTTAACCATCTATTTGTAAGTACACCCAGCACGGAAAATTTCAACTAACTAGCTACGTGGTTTTACTATGCCCTGAAGCTTCCACCCACCAAATCCTGCTGCAGCAAATGCCTGTAAGATATTGTGTTAGATACACATCTTCTCAGATAAATCTTTTTCAATTTATATTCTGAGTAAAAGTAAAAACTGAAAGGTTAAACCTATCTAGGCGAGTGTTTCCTAGTCCATTTTGGAGAACTTTTATGTGGTGGGAGGGAGAGGGAAAGAGTGTATAATGATGACACAAACTTCCAAACAATCGTGCAAATTATTCAAAGCCACTGCTCTAGCATTTAAAAGTAATGCTTTTGTGGATAATCATGCAGAAGATAGAAAATCCCAGTGTTGACCAAAAAAAAAAGAAGAAAATTCCAGTAGACCTAGATATTAGGGTTAAGACTAGCGTATAATGTATTGTTGGAACATTTTAACATCAAATTTTTTGTCAAGATAATGACACAATGTGATATTTTTCCGTGTTAGTTTCCTTTTAAGAGCTCAATTTAAAAGGTAAGCATGATGTGAACATAATTTAGTCATAAAAATATTGTTTGTCAGTTAAGTCTTATGAATTCCCTTTTTTGGGGTAAGTGTCAAGTAAGCTACTAGTTTAAGAAGCAACTTCATGGAAGCAATGGCAAACTGTCTAGGGTTACTCTTATAGGGTTTAAAACATAATACATCTAGGCTTGCAGTTTTATCAGATAGAGGGCAATAGAATGATGACCATGAGCAAAATGTATTCCCAGCCATGCCTTCCGTTACTGGAACTAAAGGTTTTAAACATAAAACATCTAGGCTTGCAGTTTTATCAGATAGAGGGTGATAGAATGATGAACATGAGCAAAATGTATTCCCTGCCATGCCTTCCGTTACCAGAACTAACCGTTTTACAAGGAAGTTGCAATACAGTTCCACCAAACCACATGCCAGTACTAGTGTGTAATGAGTAGGAAACTACTACTACCATAAGGTGATTCCCAGACCTTTATAGCATTAATGTTGCTAATATAATTTTGTTACTTATTTTCCAAACTACTAATCATCAAGAGAGTCACATAATACTGAAAAGAAAATATAAGCTGTCAAAAAGATGATAAAAAAATTACATGTTTCCCCCACTAAATATTCAAAACAGATTTTATGAACAATAAAGGATGCTTAATCATATAAAACATAAAAGCTAGACTTAATGGACATTAGCATTTCAAGCGTCAAGGCTAACTCTCCACAAGGCTTAAGGAATTAGGTGAAGGTAAAAAATGGCTTTATTACTGCTCTAATATGAACAATCTATTCTAGAAGAGAAAAGATTAAAAGAATCAAACAAAAAAATGTCTTTCATCATATTTGGATAAGGGCATATTTGGATTAACTTTGCAGTCAAAAAAGCTTTTCTTTTTTTACAACTTTCTCTTAGAGCTTTTGAAAAGAAAAGAAAAAAACAATTATTTATGTATAAATAATCTCTTCCAAACATGCTTAAGTCCAAAAATTTCAGTGTGATCCCTGGTGACTATGGTAGCAGAATAATTGAATCTCATACAACTGATACAAGTATAAACAGAGGTGATCATTAACATACAGCACACAGTATACAATGAGAGACAGTGAATTGACTTGAAAGAGAATATCACTTCATGCAGTAGTGCAAGGAAATAAAATGAAACCTCATCCCAAGATTTCCCAGCAGTCTCAAGCAGTGCGGCATTGCATGTCTTCAGTTCCACAGAGGCCCCAGAAAACATTGAGGCTGCCTCTTCCCACCCCCTATTATGTCCCATGCACCTGTATACCACCCACATGATTAAGATTCAAATACTTGCCTTATAGGGTGATCTTCAGGCAAGATTCAACTAACAATTAAGTTAAAAAATATGAATTTCAATTCAAGGTGTTGAGAAAGCTCAAACAATATCTCAAAAAGTTCAAAACAAATAGGGTGCGAAAAACTGGAACTACGAAATGTGACTTCACTGGTTTTCCATATTTGACCAGAACATCTTTTTTATCAATTGCAGCAAAATCAATCTGCAAATATAGCACTAGCTACATTATTTTTGTTTCCATAGGTTTCTTGTGTACTAGCACGGAAGAACTAAAAGACACATTCAAGTTCGACCTCCCACCTTCACACAGAGACAAAAGGAAAAAAATTAGAAACCAACTTAAAAGACTAGAATTGATAGATACTCACATGATAGTAAGTATGTCATCCCTTGAATATTTACAAATAATCTTTTGAAGGTGATCTGCTGTTTGACCATCCATGGCTGCAATTGAATAGAAACTAGAAACAAAATGAACCTCAGCTTCTAACAGTTCCTGAACTTCCTCCTGCATTATCTTGAGTGTCTCCTTAGTCCGCGTCGCATCACTACAACAACAGAAACCAAACACATAACCTCAAAGAATGAGTCATCAAAAACAGTTAACCCAATTCAATATCACAGATTCACAGAACAAACAATAAACACAGAATTCCCAAGTCCTAACCTACACAAGATAAGCTCAGGAATCCAACCCAATTGTTGAAGCTTACTAGAAACTTTCATAGCATCCTCTTTCCCTGACTTACTCAGAGGCCTGTCATGGTCTGCACACAAAAAAAAAAACCATTTTCCACTTAAACCTTAAAAATCACACAAAGCAAAAATCCACAGTTTCCATTCCAATTCCTCAAATGGGAACGTTCCAAACACAGTAAAGTTCGAGACTTTACATGAAAACGTTCAAAAGGGTAAATGCAGAAATTCCCAAATTGAAGGCTTACCGCGGAGAGAAGGGTTTCCCCATGAACTCTGAGCATGGCGAAGCAGAATGAGGCGGCGAGAGACGGAATCTGAGAAGGGATCTGCGACTTGGGTGTCCTGTTTCTGAATTAGCAGGGAAGATTTGGCGCGAAATTGGCTAGGGTTCCGAACGGTGCTCCGGCGAAGATGATGGTGAGGTGAAATGGAGGTGGTGCAGATAGCAGAGTGCATGTCAGACATACACACATTCATGTTAAGGCTCACAACAATTTCAGATACTGTTCTTGTCTTCAGTGTTGTGTGTGTTTTATGTATATATACCCTTCCATTGTGCTCTGTTCTTTTTCTTTCTTTCTTTCATCCCCTTTTAAACCACACAATATACTCAAATCAAGAGAAATCTAACTTTGATAAATGAGGTTTGTTGAGTTGATTTGGTATGAACGAATCACTTTTCTTTAGAAATTTGTGTCTCCTCAACTCTCGCTAGAGGATTGTGTTAGTGAGTGATCTATAAGTATCTTTATAAGCGACTTGTGGTCTCAAATGTGGTAGTGACCAAAACCGAACTCACTCAATTTACTGTAAAATGAATTCAACATGTGAGGCAATACTTGTATAAGTATGGATAAAGTGGTTTATCTTGCTAGTAAGTGTGTAATCGTTATTGCACAAGTTTAGATAAAATGATTTGTCTTAGAATTAATTTTTCAAAGTTTCAGGGATGTAATTGTTTTGGAAATAAATGTGTAGATGTTAAAATAGTATATCTATTTTATAAGGGTGTCAAGTAGCTGCAAGTGGCAATGGTTAGAGTGAATGGTGCATGTTGATGTGGTCGACGACGTTTGACGGTGGCAACAACGAAGATAATGTATGAAACAAACGCGCAATGGTGACTTTAGGGTGGCTGAGTGGCACTTGTGTTGCAACAGTGGTGCTAGAGATGTCGAAGGGAGTGATGGCGATATAAGGTGGTCGTTAGGGTAGTGATGGAGAGTTAGGTAGCAACAATGATTATGGATGACATCTGGTGATGGCGGCGATAGAAGGAGGAAGTGATTATTGTGATAGATGGTGTCACGCTAGGGCAGTGAAAGAAATTATCAACAATGGTCATAATGGCGGGTGCTCAATAGACGAGGGCATCACATTCACACGACAACAATAGTGTAGGATGGTAGGTCGGGGTGCAAGGTGTTGGTTGAGATTATAATGGTAAAAGGAGTCCAACAATAGTGAATAGTGAGCAATGATGACAATAGTGGTAAAGGGTACCAGTCGACACGAGAACAATTGAAAATGTTGGACAACGTTGGCGGTAACAACAATGAAAACATGAGATTAACGAAAACGAAAATATACAAATGTTAACACATTTCTTAAGTTAAAAGCTAATGTATTTTTTTTCAAAAATAGCTAAAATTGTTCCAAAATTGAATTCAATTTCTTGGACAACAAAATTGTATTAAAAAAATCACTTTTATATAAATCTCATTAATTTTTTTTTTATATATATATTGGCAAAGGTGGCTCATTTGTATAAATAGAAGATTATATTGGGGTCTTTATCAGCAAGATCCAACAAACCCTCAACCACAAGTTGCAGCAGCTTCGCGAACCCCCCCAAAAAAAAAGGTTAGGTTTTTCTGAAACCCATTAACCCCTTTTCATCATTTCCTGCAATCAATTCCAATTTCTTAATTCAATTCAATTATCCCTTTTCATCAATCATCGTTTTGATTTCAGATTCTAGTGTAACAAGCTGTGAATTTTTGCTGTTAATGTATGTCGATGTTCGAATTCATTTTTTGGGGCAATTGGGAATTGCCCTATTTGATGCCATGTTGCTTGCTCTCAAGCTTTGCTGGTTTAGGCTTAGCCATTGTCGTTTAGGTGTAAAACCTAAATTAGAGGAGATGGGAATTTTAAATTAATAATTAATTTAATAAAATAAAGGATTTTTTTTGATTTTAGGGTTAGGTTAAAATTCTATTTAGTGCTAAATTTCTACAAGTGCCATTCATGTGAAATTGAAAGTTGAAACATTAGTATCAATAATTTATAGGTCATACAGAATTTGATGTTTATGAATTTGGTATTCTTTACACTGAATTTCTAGATCATGGGTTTTTTGATGTTTATTTTCATTCAATCAATGGATTTAAGAAGCTAATATAAGTCCATTCCTTGATGAACTAGATATTGAGGATTGGCAGCTGAGTGGCACCAGGAAACATGTCTCAGTTCAATGGGGATGAAATGGAGTATGCTGCAGATGAAAATGAAATGGCGGAAGTAGAAGATGATGTGTATTTCCGTGGCAGAGGATATGGTGAATCGGATTCAGATGATGATGAAGATGATGAATATGACCCTCTGGTTTGTTTTCGAGTCATAAGCAAAGCGTTGGTTATCATATGAATTTGAGAATTTCATTTTGGTGTGATGTTGTTCATTCTCACTGTGAAGCCCTTTTTGAACGTGTTATGCCACTTGTGTGTGTGTGTGTGTATTTTTTGTTGCATATGTATTGTTTCTGTGTTACGGTTTGTCTCCATATTCATAGATTGACTTAAGTTCGCATGATTAATATTTACTACCTTACAACCATTGACATGATATTTCCATCTGTTCACACTTTTTCTTGGGGTGGGGGCTTTGTGCTCCTTGTTACAGGAAAACAGAATAACAGATACCACTGCTGCTGAAGCTAGGAGGGGAAAGGATATTCAAGGTATACCTTGGGATAGACTGAGTATTAGTCGTGAAAAATATAGACAAACTAGACTAGAGCAGTACAAGAATTATGAAAATATACCCCAATCAGGGGAACTGTCAGAGAAGGTAACTTTGTCTTGCTTAAAGTTTGGAGGCACTTTAGTAATGATTCTGAGGATATCTTTTGACCCTATACTTTTTTTCTACTTGTCTACAGGAATGCACACCCACAGATAAGGGTGGAATGTATTATGATTTTTGGCAGAACACTAGATCTGTGAAGTCAACAATACTTCATTTCCAAGTATGTTGTTTTAGTAATTGTTTTCTTTGAATCATGCGAGGATGTGATAAAGATTTGCTTGGTCTACACTCATATTATCTTGTCTTTTTTGGAAAGCCTTGTGCCTGCATGTATACCTTGTGATATCTGATAATGTTTTTTTTTTGGTTATGTGGGGATATGTGTTTATGTTTTTCAATTTCCTTCTGAATTTCAATTATACGATTATTGCCAATAATTTAAGTAACATTAATGTGAAGCCTTTAATTTATCATTTTCAGTTGAGGAACTTGGTTTGGTCGACATCAAAGCATGATGTATATCTTGTTTCACATTACTCAATTGTTCACTGGTCTTCATTAAATTCTAAAAGATCTGAAGTCTTGAATGTATCAGGGCATGTAACTCCGTGTGAGGTAATAATTTTTGCACTGTTTTGGATTTGAAAGTATCAAATAGAAAACACATCTGAGTTACCAAATGTATGTTGCTTACAGAAACACCCAGGAAGCCTCTTGGAGGGTTTCACACAGACACAAATAAGTACACTGGCTGTACGAGATAACTTGTTAATTGCTGGAGGCTTTCAAGGGGAACTTATTTGCAAGGTACGTCATTTTTACTTCTAGTTTTCTTATTTTTTTTTATTTGTTACTTATAATGCACTTAAGCTACAGCTTCACTTTTCCATGTATCATGGACATTGAGATACATCATATATAATATTACCATTTTTCCTGCTTTTGTTGCACAAATTAGTGTATGCAGCTTATTTTTTGATATGATTAATTGATATATGATTAAAAATGGGAACAATCTGCCTATCTTTATTTTGTTTATTTATCTTTGATCTTCTAAATTAAGGTATTGGTTCAATATTTTTCTGTTGATTGATGATATATGTGATGTCTTGCAGTACTTAGATAGACCCGGGGTTAGCTTTTGTTCCCGAACTACTTATGAGGACAATGCAATTACTAATGCTGTTGAGATTTATGACAATCCCAGGTCTTTCTTCTCTTTTTCTCTATTGTTCTCTTCCTTTAATTGATTTTTTTTCTGGTCTCGAATTGTTGAAATGATGGTTTCAATCATTGGTCGCAATGCTTTAGTGTGGCTGCTTACTAACAATCAATTGATCTGTCAGTGGAGCTGTTCATTTCATGGCTTCAAACAATGACTGTGTTGTTAGAGACTTTGATATGGAGAGATTTCAGCTTTCAAAGCATTTCAGCTTTCCTTGGCCAGTAAATGTAAGTACCTCTACTTGGTTTTCCATGTCTGAAAAATACATTAGCATTATTGCTAGTACTGAATCCAAGATTTTTGGCAAATCTAGAATTAGCATGTTAGCATGCTTTGCTAGTTTAGACTACTTTAGGATTACAGTGGAATGAGTAGAGGGAGATTGAAGGTGAAGAATAAAATCCAGGTTGCAAAGAACAAATTCTTGATTCCAATGTGATTTTAATTATGCTTAGTAGATACATTTTACCTGCATTTTCGTTTTGGTTCTTGCTAAGATTTAGTTTATCATTTTGTGACTAAAGCATTTTAGTTGCTGGGCTTTATTGATTTTTTGGGAATTGAAATTTTTAAAGCTGACTTTAATATTTTTTTATAAAAGAGTTGGCTTTATGTGAACTTGACTCACTTGAGGTTGAGTTTGTCTCTGAAGATTTTACAGAAATTTAGTGTTCTATATTTGCATTATTTTTTTGATGATTTTGACTATGTACTTCTTTTACGTACTGACTGGCTGGCCAACTGTTTAATTTTGAATATCCTTTCTCGATTAATTGGGGCAGAACTCCCTGTATGTGTTGAAAACTTGGAAGGGTGAAGTTCTGAATTAGATAGCCAACTAAAGAATCATATAATGACTATTGAAATGAGAATCCTTCACTTTCTGTCAATCATCTTTCTTAAAACCTTAGTGCTGTTATCTTTAAAGTATAAAAGGAGGAAATTTGAGGGTCTAATTAGTTTGAGATTATTTTTATTTTTATTTTCATTTTTCACTATTAATTGCAAAATACCATCTTTCATTTTTCCTGTTTTCACGTAATGTATAATCATTGTCGTATTTTTGTAATTAAAATTGAAAATAGAAATAATTTTCTCAAACCAAATAGGCCCTTAATAACTTTCACACACATCTATATTTTAGAAACTCCTTACAAATACAAAATAGGAGCATAATGTGTAGGTTACAGCTTATGGTTAAAGTTTAAAAAGTAGAAAGTTGAGAATAAGTGCGTCTGCCGAGCCTTGAACATTTATGTAAGAGGG
This sequence comes from Lotus japonicus, assembly GCF_012489685.1. NCBI lineage: Eukaryota > Viridiplantae > Streptophyta > Magnoliopsida > Fabales > Fabaceae > Lotus > Lotus japonicus. Next base: position 59,596,568 of record NC_080046.1, on the reverse strand, counting down.
AATAATGAAAAATGAATGGACTGGAGAAGGGTGGACCAAGGGAGTACATGTGTATGAGTGGAGAGGGACGAATGTTGTATGAGTTAGGTGGGAATGAAGGAGGGAGAGTGTAACAGCGCCCACATGAAATTGAAGAGGGAAATTATGCAATGATGTGAGTGAGTAAAGAAGGAATTTTGGAGAGTGTTTTGGCGGCCTAGGCCACAGAGGGCAGAGTCTGTGAATTCAGCTCTTAATGTCTCTCCTTTACTACATTTTCCTATCTTTTCTGCTCAATTCATCTGTTACTGGACAGAATAGTTTTCATTTGTAAATTAGAAATTCTCCTTCAAATTTATCTTATCTAGTGTATAATTCCAGTCCCGATCAATGTCTATATATATATATTCCTTATTTTCTCTCTGCATTTGCATTGCGGGTGCCCACTACTAGTATTGGATGATATGATATGAATATCTACTTGTGAATCGCATTGATATCTGAATTTGTGCCCTTTCTTTCTGCAGCATACTTCATTGAGCCCTGATGGGAAACTAATTGCAATTGTTGGAGACAACCCAGAATCGATACTGGTGGATTCTCAAACTGGAAAGGTTGGCATGGTCATTCTGTCTGTGTTACAAATTCCTGCTTGTATATTTCTTTAAAGAGGGCAGTTTAGAATGAGATGAGGGTGCAGGTGAAAGTGCCAAGTTGTTAAGAGCTATGAATATCTAATTATAATTTTTGCTGTCTTTGTAGACTATGGGATTTTTATGCGGACACTTGGATTATTCATTTGCATCTGCATGGCATCCTGAGGGCCGTATTTTTGCCACTGGGAACCAAGACAAAACATGTCGCGTTTGGGATGTTCGAAACTTGTCGAAGTCTGTTGCTGTTCTTAAGGGAAACCTTGGAGCTATACGCTCGATACGGTTCTCATCTGATGGACAGTTCATGGCAATGGCTGAGCCAGCTGACTTTGTGCATGTATATGATGCAAAGCATGGGTTTGAGAAGGAGCAGGAGATTGATTTTTTTGGGGAGATCTCTGGTGTATCTTTTAGCCCTGACACAGAATCACTTTTTATTGGTGTTTGGGATCGCACCTATGGAAGCCTTCTTCAGCTCAATCGGCGCAGAAACAATATGTATCTCGACTACTTGTAAATCGGTAACCTACAGCTTGTAAGTACCTACAGCTAATGTCCTTTTCTAGTTTTTAGGACTCATCATACAGTGTATAACATGGCATGAGGGTGTTACAATTGTTTGTTCTGCATCTTCATCTTAAGTTACATTCTGCCAATATTTTTTTAATAATCTTCTAATGCTAGTAATGGAAGAAAGTGAAGAATTTTTTTGTAGCTGACCTATGCATGCATTTTGTTCATCTACCTTTTTGTAACTTGTGCTTTATGCTGTAGGTAGAGAGACTCCTGCTGGATATCTCTGTGTCTTCTCTTTGGTTGGATGATACCGGGAATGAATAAATGCATTTACCTTGGGCATCCCTGTATTATATTGAAGAATGAAACAGAGAAGGAGTGAGAGGAAGGTTTCTTCTTCTTCTTGGGTGCTCTAAAGTAAGGGTATGCACTTTAGAAGATGAGTACAAGGATAATTCTTGAAGAAAAAATCCATTATCATTGTGGTAAAATATGTGCATGTATATAATAAATTGTAAAGATATTAAAGTTACAATCTTTGACAATTTTTTTTATCATAGGTTATGATTCTACACCTTATTTTCTAAGTTGCACTCTTGACTGATTCAAATCTTTATATTAGTATTCCATTTTGTGGGTTCTAAAGGGCAGAGTGAATGATCGTAATACATGGTTTACCTGTGAATCATGAATCTTATCCTTTGGATGTTAATGATAAAAAAGTAATGATTCAATATGCTAGAAGATCAACTTGTTAAGCTGGTTCAGTGTAATGGAATTTTCAATCTGGTTCTCAATACCCTCTTTTCTATCTAACGATGATTGCCAATTGGGTGGATAGTAGAAACCACCATGACCTTGTTTGCATTGCCATTGAGAATGGAAACTGGAAAATAAAAGGCAAACTGGTTCGGAAAGGTCTTCCTTGATTATTTTTAAACTTGCCTTACCACTAGAGATATAATTTATGATTGTAGTAGTATATGGGTTACCTTATGAAAATTTAATTGTCAAAGATAAGTATCAAGGTAAAAAATTTCATTTGAAAATAAGCAAAATAAATTATTTATGCTTAATACTTTTCCTAATCGAAACCAGTCTTAATTTAATTGTATTAACCTATTTTATACAATTGGAGCTACTTGTATTTATGCTTAATACTTTTCCTAATCAAAATCAGTCTTAATTTAATTGTATTAACCTATTTTATACAATTGGAGCTACTTTTATTATGAGACCATGGTCAATTATATGTGGCACTTGCAAGAGTTATAAACACAAGATTTCAAAATTCTTATGATTGATTCTTTCAAAAAAAAAAAGTTTCTTATGATTGATGATGACGAAAGTGTGTTTAACAACAATGATTGTGTTTTTTTTTTTGCCAACATTTGATAACACTTGGTAATTCACTAATTTATATTTGTGTTTAATTTATGGTTTTATTTATTTATTCGTGCCCTTATTCCATCCGTACATGAGTGCAATACTAGTTATAATTAAATTCAGATAAAAATAAATTCACATAGATTTTTTTTAAACCCACATAGATAGATTTGTTTTTTGAAAGAACCCCCATAAATAGATTTATCTCGACATGTATGTATTTATAATTTTTCTTTTGTCTTTAAACCGGTTTTAACTTATTCAAAATACAAATGTTTTGCGATCGTCTCTACAAATGAATTTTTCAAGATTCGATTTTATGAAAATTTCAAGCTTTCTACCACTGGTGGGTAGTTGATACTTTTTTTTTTTTTGACAGAGTGGGTAGTTGATACTTGATATTGTACATTTATAGTAAAGGACCTCAAAAAACAAAGGAAACAGTGTTTTACTATAAAATCGGGAAGGTGTGGAGCGTAGAAAGTGGAACGTGAATATGAGGACTTTTTCGTGTATATATCGATTGATAACATAAGATTTGTGATCATGAATTTGTTTATTTTGTGAGCATAACCATGAAAACCAGTACCCTAGCTGTACCTGGTGAGTTTGTTCCCATTCTCTCATGGGAACTCCTGATGGAAATCTTGTGGCGGCTTCCTGTGAAGACCCTCATGAAATTTAAGTCATGGAAATCGCTAATCTCTAACAACAAAGCATTCTCAAAACTGCACCTGGAGAGATCGTCCAAAAACAATCACGTACGTACTCATCTCCTTTTTATTCGGCGACGTCAGTGGAATGGATCGTTTGCTCGAGGATCCGTCGTTCATGGCTGAACACAGGTGCATCCCATTGGAGGTCAAGTACCGCATGGTTGGCTCATGTAACGGCTTGGTCTGTTTTAGCCACCGTTGTGTTTATGATGGTACGAATAAGTCAGTTTAATTTGAGAAATGAAATGCAAATTAATTTAAAGGCTACATAATTTTCATTATTCAACGCACACATTATTTGACCCTTTAACTTCCTCTATGCAAGGTGGTGGCGCTTTCGAATTATGATTGTACTAGTAAATTGGAGACAAATGTTTATTGTATAGGTGATAGTTGTTGGAGAAAGATTTTTAGCTACCCTGATTTTCCACTATCGCTAAAGAACACTGATGCACAATTTGTGGGTGACTGTGTTAATTGGTTAGCATTCAAGTCGAAGTCTCCCAACCATAACCAGAACTTGGTTTCTATCCAGCAGATGGTGATTCTTTCCTTTGACATGCATAAGGAGATATATAGGTCTTTCTCTGTGCCTGAAGGCCTTAGTGAGGTTGAATACATTGAGGTTGAATACATTGGGGTTTTGGGGAATTGCTTGTGCCTTTTTCAAGAACAGACAACCAATTTAGTTGTGTGGCAAATGAGAAAGTATGGAGTTGGAGAGTCTTGAACTCGATTGGTGAGTGTAAGTTATAACCATCTTCAATGTATATAATAATGCCCTTAAGCCGCTGATGTGCTTGTGGGAAGATGGTGGCATCCTAATGCTTGTAAAAGATTTCGAATTTGATGGTGTCATGTATAATCTAAAAGATAATAGTGTCAAATTTGTTCAACTTCCCCCCAAAAAAATGTGGGGGGATGTCATTGTTTATGTAGAAAGTCTAGTTTCACCTTTTTAAGATTAAACTCCTCTTGACAATGTGTTCTTTTAAATTTGTGTTGAATTATGCAAGTGATATGGTCTTTAATATTTATTACAGCATATATACACTGTACATATATATTTGCTATTGCAAACAACATTTGATAAATTGTATCCAGCCCCAGATTCGTGAGTTGAGACTAATTTAGTCAGGGAACAAGTATCAGTGGTTGCTGGCTGGCAGCCACCATTTTGTAAAACATCATAAGCCACCTTAAAGGCCTGTTGTTGATAAATTTCCAAGGGAGTGAAGTTGTCTGGTGATGATGTTTGATGTCAATGATGAGGTTCCAAGAAACCTTCATTGGAAGAGTTGGTCATGTTTGGTGAACATCTTGACTCAAATAACCAATTGAGATAGAAGTATCACCATAGCTTGCTTTGTAGACACAAGCACCAAATGCACTTTTGGACCTGTTTTTGTCATCACTATCAAATTGTTTCTGTTCTCTGCTTTCTCTCTTCATGAAAACTGATTGAAGAAATGCATCCCATGGCAATTAACTAATGCACACTGCTGCACACATGATAGTGGTGAGAAGAGAGAGATAGAAGCAACTAGCCTTGCAGGACACTAAAGATATTGGATGTTGACTTCTAGCAAAGTTTGGATCAAGTTATTTTTCTTTCAGAATCAATTCTGTCACTCAAAAACTACTCGCAAAAGCTCATTCTCAAAATTGATTTTGACTTTAAAATTAACTGTAAAAGAGCTTTCAAACATACACTTATAAAACTAAAATTATACACTGGCCTGGTCGAATGTTGGTGGTGAGAGACCCCTTTGTCATTTTACATTGTTGGATTAGTTCTATTGTATCAGTGGAAGTAGCTTCACAGCTAGGGTCCTGTTTTGGCTTATCTATACTGGTTGTTATGATGGGTTGTATACTTGTATTGGAAGTATCATAGGTCATAGCAGAGAGAGATTTTGTTCTCATCGCTATCTTTCTTATAAATTGCTTTTGTTGTTAAAAAAATCTGGAAGTGGTTTGTAACTTACATACACAGAAAAAGAATCAGTTATGATTATTCTTTAGTCAAGGTCTAAAAAGTAGTGCTCTGATGCCTTACTTTCTGCCTTTGCCATGTAGTATAAGATTTTAAAATGTCAATTTTTTTTTTAATATTTTTTATAGGAATATGTTATTCTTAGTAATGTTAGTAAATTAGTCTTCTTTAGAGTAATGTTAGTAATGTCATACTGTTATGTTTTAAATTGTCAATATAGTTAAACAAATGAGAATTGTGTAATTAATTAATATTAACTTATAATAATATGTACGTGTATAATTTAGTTTTAGTATTTTATTATTATTATATAACTAAAATATTTCAAATATAAATTATAGTTATTAATTTTTGCCTTCGTTCCGTTATATTTTCATCGGTTCCACAATTTTTCACAGAACTAAAAAGTAATGTTCAAGGAGATGTATGTCATGTTCAGTATGTCAAGCTCCGCCGGTTCCAACCTATATAGCGTTGTCACCTCCGATCCACTATCTATTTCACAATATTAAGGTTGTAGATTCGAATACTTGGGCGGACAAAAATCTCAAGTTGGTGGTGGACATACATACTCAAGATCCTTCGGCGCTCCAACATACCATTAGAGTATGTCTCTGTTGGTTAATTTCCACAGAGGTAATCATGAGGAGACAATCCTCCCTACCCGAAAATCCCTAATAGGTCATTAACACTCCATCACTTTATAGTGTCTCTCTGAATGCTACCACTTTTACTAAAAAAAAGATTTATATATAAATTTTACTGATCACACATCTAATTATGTTTTACCATCATTCCATTTGTCATGATTAAATTAATTTAAAAAGATTAAAAATGTAAGATGCGTTTTACAAATCTTATTAATTATATGATAATTATTTGCAAAGATTAAATTGAATTTCATAATTTTATCACATTATAATTTTTTTTGAAAGTAATTTTATCACATTATAATTGAATTAGATAAAAAAAACTTTTTTTTTGACAGGATAAAAAAAAAACATTTGATCTAGCTCTTAATGGTCAAGGAAATCTAAGTACTGTAAAATTGGAAGGTTGAGTATCTAGCGTGAATATTAGGGTTTCGGATTTTGTACATCAAAAAACATTGGGTTATATAATGTTTTTTTTTTGTGAGTATTTGATTCAGTCCTTTTCTTCTTCTCATAACCATGAAAACGGCTGAGTTTGTCCCCGTCCTCCTATGGGAACTCCTGGTAGAAATCTTGTCATGGCTTCTGGTTAAGACTCTCATGCAATTTAGGTGTGTTTGTAAATCATGGAAATCACTCATCTCTAATGACAAAGCGTTTGAAAAATTACACCTGCACATATCGGCAAAAAACAAGCACGTACTCGTCACCCTACGAGAGCCCGACTACGATGTGGAAGACGAGGACCACTACCTCATTATGTGCCCCGTGCGTCGATTTGTCGAGGATCCGTCCTTCATGATCGACGAAGAAGGGAGCTGCACTTTGAAGGGCGAGTACAACATCGTTGGCTCATGTAACGACTTAGTCTGTTTTCACCTCATTGACAGTAATTTTCGCACAGGTGAGTTCTGGGTCCGGCTCTGGAATCCGATCACACGCTTGTGGTCCAACAAGTCACCAACCTTTGATATCGACAACCGCGTGAGCTTTGGATTCGACTATGATGATTTGCGTGATACTTATAAGGTGAGTTAAAAAAGTTCATTTTAATATGTTATCAAACACAAATTCATTTTAAGCATAAAAAATAGAGAACACAAAAAACATAATTTTGTCCTTTTGAGTTAAGTTTATAATTTCCTCGTTGCAAGGTGGTGGGGCTTTCGGATTATTTTTGTTGGAGAGGGTGGAAATTGGTGACAATGGTTTATTGCATGGGTGATAGTTGTTGGAGAAATATCCAGGGCGACCCTGGTTTTCGACTTTCGCTAAAGCAAAATTATGGGCAGTTTGTGGGTGGCTGTCTTAATTGGTTAGCATATGACGACTCGAATCATCACTGTAATCATCAGAACCATCATACCGATCTTGAGCGGTTTGTGATTGTTTCATTTGACATGCGTAAAGAGACCTATAGCTCTTTGTCATTGCCTGAGGTTATTAGTGAGGTGTCTAACATTGAGATAGAACTTAGTGTTTTTGAGAATTGTCTGTGCCTTTTTCAAGACTGTAAAAGAATCCATTTTGATGTGTGGCAAATGAGAGAGTACGGAGTTCGTGAGTCTTGGACTCGATTGGTCACTCTCAGTTATGAACATCTTCAATGTGATGTCTATATGTTTTATCCGCTGCCGCTGATGTGCTTGTCTGAAGATGGTGACATCTTAATGCTCTTCGAAAATCAAAATCGAGATGTTATTTTATATAATCTAAGAGATAATAGTGAGAAACATATTCAACTTCCCGACAACAAACGTTGGTTGAATGCCAATAGTTATGTACAAAGTCTAGTTTAACCATATTAAGATCAAGGTTATTGTTTCCTCCTTGACTGACAGTGACACAAGCTGCTCAGTTATAACCTACCTACCTCATGAATCATCTCTTATTTTCGTTTAGCTATTAATGACAATTGCTGAAAGTGACTTTTATTTTTGGTATTTTCAGTCGGTCCTATTCCAAGTAATTTTACTTTCATGTTTCACTCTGGTATTGTATTATTTTTTTTGCAGTTTTGTCTGTATTGATTTTGCATACCATTAATTCTCAAAGATAATTGAAACTTACAAATGACAGACAAGCCAGAATTGGCATATTCTGGAGCTCATATCTGAAAGCAAGGCAAGCATGAAAAGTTTCCAAACAAAGCACTAAAACATTGTTTGAACTATATATTAATTAACATACATATCTCTTTATCTTCTGCAAGTTGCCTCCTAACATCATTGTTTGAACTACTAATTAACATACTGGATCTCTTGAGTCTCATGTCACTGATAACTGAACTGCTCCTTCAACTTTATAAAACATTTCTCTTTTTCTATTCCCCTTCTTTTATGAATCCACATTACGAGTTTACGACCATATATTAACAACACTAACCTTCAATTGTGGATATTGCCTTTTATGCCTGGTTGAGTACACGAGTTCTTTCTTGGGGCTGAATTCCTTCATCGCTTTCTTCCTCCACAGTCTCTAAAGTTCGTTTCAGAATCTTTTCTTCATTGCTTCAAGGTTTTGCATACACTGTTCAAAGGAAGATATCATCTTTGGGCTAAATAGACAATCCTCACTAAGGAAAATGGCACTTGGAGGTGGACATTTTGTGGCAGTACCGCCGCAAAATGTAACATCGAGGCGGTTATTGCGGCGCTTTTTCTTTCCACCGCAGATTGCGTGCAATCAAAGGCAACCGATTTTTAACTAGAGGCGGAAAGAATCAATGGTGATGATACAATATTATTAACATATTTTTAGTGAATAGTCATCACTAACCTATTTATTCCAAGACTAGTATAAATTTAGTTGCATTAAAATTAAGCTAAACTAAGTTTTTAGTTAAGCAATTAATTTCATTTGACATAAATTATTATTTATCAAAAATTTTGATGAATTTTTATTTTGGAATTCAATGTATTTTATTAGCGAATTTTGTAGCCGTAAAAGGGGTGAAAAATACATTTTAGCATCTCATGACGGTTGGAACCGCAGTAGAATAGAGGCAAAATGAAGTATACACTCGACGACATTTATTCTAATGGTTGGCCAAAACCGCAGCAGACGCCCTCCGACGCTCGTACTCGGCGCTCTAGCCACTCAACATAGATTTTACGGTAGTTTAAACTGCCGCAAATTGCTCCCAAAACCGTCACTAACTGCTGTTTTTTTTTTGTGGTGCCTCACTGGATTCATTTGCATTTCTAATGTTTAGAGAATAGTTTCCAAATTTTGGGGTGACATAGGATCCAGGAGAGTATAATCCATCTGCACGGAGCAATTCTGTAAGACTAGCAATGGCAATGTTGGATGGGATTCTAAGTGATTCTTGCCTCTTTGCTAAAGCCTTTCTCTTATTTTCCTTCTCAATGGTGCTTCCCCCTTGAGCAGCAAGTACTCTGGTTTTATGAAATGGAACCACTTCCTCATTTTTACTACCTGAACTAGGAATGTGGCTTTTAGGACTTGGAGTAACTTCATTGCTTTTTGGTTGCATTTGCTTGATGGCAAAGGTTTCAAGTTCAAGTTTCTATGAATACAGTTGAATATTTAGTAGAGAGAATTTTGCCGCTTATAGTAGTTCTACCTGACTTAAACAAGATTATATCAAGATGTTGTACTTTAAATATAAAATCTTTATCATAAGTATAGTTTCTTTAGTAAATAATTATTGATCTTACTAATTATATACGATATTCATGGGTGTAATTAAGTTTAACATAAATATAAAATTAAACCACATGTGGCGTGGTGGTTAGCTCATCTCGTCCTTTAATCATGAAGTTGTAGTTTGATCATCCCCTCAAGGAATGAAGCGCATTTCGTGCCTAGCTATTTTCTACTTAGTGTCAATACCCGCGTGAAATAAGTAGTCATTGCTATTAACAGTGGATACTCTAGGCTAAAAAAATTAAATTTCATAATTTATCACATCATTTTTAAATTATAATAAAAATAATTACCGCTTAATGCGCTACAACGAATGAAAGATTAGTCTCACGATTATTAGCAGTGAGATACCGGTTATCATTTCAAAAAATAGATTTAATTTTTTTTGGTACAAATAGATTTAATTGAATGTGTGCATTTATTCTTAATTCAATTTATATATCAATGGATAAGAAAAGGAATCAGAGTGTACTATAAAACCGGGAAGGTTGAGTATCCTAAGGTGTGTGTGAATATTAGGAATAGGGTTGAGTCTCGTTGCTTCAGTCGGGTTTCTTCTCACTCACAACCATGAAAACCCTTACCAAACCTGCTGACCTTGTTCACGTTCCTTCGGAACTCGTGATAGAAATCTTAATGTGGCTTCCGGTGAAGACCCTCATGCGATTTAAATGCGTTTGCAAGTTATGGAAATCACTAACTAAAGACAAAGACTTCGTGAAACTACACCTGAAGAGATCGCCCAAAAACAAGCACGTACTCTTCATCTTAAGAAAAGCCACCTCTGCCCACCGCTTCGCTGACTTCATTGCCGCCGTCTCTGCCTATGGCCCCGCTGACATCATTTTCATTTCGCGCCCAATGCGTCCTTTGTTCGAGGACCCGTCGTCCATGATTGATGATGGGGGGTGCCTCAGTTCGGAGGCCATGTCTGTGGTCGTTGGCCTATGTAATGGCTTGGTCTGTTTTCTCAGCCATCGTGTTTGTACCACCGTGTTCCAGCTCTGGAATCCAGCCACAGGCTTGTGGTCGGAGAGCTCACCAATAGTTGGTATCCACGCCATCATCGCGGGCTTTGGATTTGGCTATGATGATTCAAGTGACACTTATAAGGTAAGTTAAAAATTCAATTTAATCATAAAAAATAAACAAGAAATTAGCCTACAAATAAGTCAGTTTTAATTTCAAAGGGCACACAATTTTCATTATTCAATACGCAAATATGATCCTTTTCGGTTAATTTTATTATTTTCTTTATGTAAGGTGGTGGGGTTATCAAATTTTTATAATAATTTGGAGATAACGATTTATTGCACGGGTGATAGTTATGGGAGAAAGATTTCAAGTAACCCTGGTTTCCGATTTTCAATAATGCAAAGCAACAGACAGTTTTTTGGTGCCTGTGTTTATTGGTTAGCAGTTGATTTGTCAAATTATCCCAACCACAACCATGATAGGCTCAAGTAGTTGGTGATTGTTTCATTTGACATGAGTAAGGAGGCATATAAGTCTTTTTCATTGCCTGAGGGTACTAGTGCGATGTCTCAAGATGAGACACCGACAGACCTTGGGATTTTGGGGAATTGCCTGTGCCTTTTTCAAAACTATAAGAAAACCGATTTTGTTGTGTGGCAAATGAGAGAGTATGGAGTTAGAGAGTCTTGGACTCGATTGTTGAGTGTCAGTTATGAACATCTTCAATGTGATGGCTATGTGCGTCATGTGTCATTTATGTGCTTGTGTGAAGATGATGACATCCTAATGCTCTTAAAATATAGGGGTTTTGATGCTATCATGTATAATGCAAGAGATAATAGTGTGAAACATGTTCAACTTCCCAACAACAAACGACGTTGGTTGAATATCTATGGTTATGTAGAAAGTCTAGTTTCACCTTATTAAGATTAAGCTGCTCCTTACAATTTGTTCTTTTAAACTTATGTTGAATTATGCAATTGGTGATTACTGTGAGTGGGTCTTTACCTTGGAGGTTGCTAATTCATTAAGCTTCTTTGGTGCTTGAAAGGGTTCTGCCTAACAAACTTCACATATTAAAGTCTAGTTATAATAATTTGTCCATTAATGCTTAGATTATAAATGATTAGTGTTTTAACATAACTTTAAAACTAAATATAGTTACTTATTCAATTCATGCTTATCAACTATAGAGTCATTTCTTTGCATAAAGTTGGTGATGTGGATTTTAGAGAGAAGTCAAGACCTGTATAATATAACACAATTATACAAAAATATTCCCACGAATGAAGTTCCAAGGAATCTCATTACAAACAAAAATATTTTTGGGTAAAATAAAAAATATGTTTGGTTTCTATATATCATTCTTATGTATGTTTTTTAAAATTATTTAAGTGAAAAATAAAAATATATAAATATATTGCGGAAGGAAGGGTTCGTGGGAAATAACTTTCGTTCCCATGGCAATATAAGTTTCTCCCTCTTTGAGATGATTACCATTAAAATAATATTATTATTTAATTTTGAATATGAGAAATTGAAAAGTTTTACAATTAGTAATTAATTAAATGAATAATATGATTTATGTACTCTTTTTCCTCACTAGGTTTTTATCCCAATTGAGTTTTTTCTAGTAAGGTTTTAATGAGGCATAATCTCTAAGGTGTTCTTCTAAGGGGGTTTTTTGTTTTGGTATGTTACAATTTTCCCATTGTCATGAGAGGGTTGTTCTCATGCTGGTTTTTAATTCAATAAAGTTTTATGTTGTAAAAAAAAATTAAATAATATATTTATTAATTTAAATGTCAATTCAATTTTACTTTACTTATAGTTATTTTAAATTTTTTTCTCAAGTTTTGATTAATAATTATAACTAAAATAATATTAATATCTATTTTAAAATAGTAATAATATTTACTATTAAATATTTTCAGAAATTGAAACTTATAGATTTAGCAATTACTATAATGACTAACTAATATTGTTATTAATTAATGTTTAGGTCAAGTCAATTTTAATACTTTGTATATTTTATATGTAAAAAATTGTAATTTTTTTTAATATTTTAAAAGTTCCTTAAAATATGATTCATAATTAAATTTTAATAATATATGAGAATTGGAAATTGTCACAATTAGTAATTAAGATAAAATATCATTAATGTCTAATTCATATTGTTATTAATGTAAAAGTCATCTCAATATTAAATTTATTATTATTATTATTGTTATTAAAAAAATTCATCACGTTGTGATTAATGATTACATTTAAAATAATATTATTTAATTCTAAATATGAGAAATTGAAAATTTTAACAATTACTAATTAATTGAATGAATAATATAGAATATTATTAATAATTAAATATTATTTTTATAAATTTAAATAATAATTCAATTTTACCTTATTTATTATTATTTTTGAAATTTACCTTATAGAATTAGTAATTACTATAATGACTAATTAATATTGTTCTCAAAGCTGTGAATAATACATCATTTTGCTTTCTAAAAAATATTAATGTTTAGGTCAAGTCAATTTTAATACTTAGTATATTTTATATGTAAAAAATAGTAATCAGTTTTATTTAATATTTTAAAAATTCCTTAAAATGTGATTAATAAATAAATTTTAATAATATATGAGAATTGGAAATTGTCACAATTAGTAATTAAGATAAAATATAATTAATGTCTAATTCATATTGTTATTAATGTAAAAGTCAACTCCATTTTACTTTTATTATTATTATTATTAAAACAATTCATCAAGTTGTGATTAATGATAACAATTAAAATAATATTATTTAGTTCTAAATATGAGAAATTGGAAATTTTCACAATTAGTAATTAATTGAATGAATAATATAGAATATTATTAATAATTAAATAATATTTTTATTAATTTAAATGTTAATTCAATTTTACCTTATTTGTTATTATTTTTAAATATGATAAATTAAATTTTTGGTAATTATTATGTAATATAACTAATCATATACAAATTTCATTAATAACTAATTATTATTGTTACTATTGGATATGTCAAGTTAATTTTATTTATATACATAGATATAGATTAATGAATAAGAAAATGAAACTGAGGGTACTATAAAAATCGGGAAGGTTAGGTATCCAAAGTGGAACATGAATATTAGAGTTTTGTATATCAAAAAAATCAAATTCATTGAGAGCATAATTTGTGAGTCTCTTTAATTTAGTGAGTTTTCTTCTCACAACCATGGAAACCGTTGACCTTGTTCCCATTCTTCCTTTAGAACTCCTCATAGAAATCTTATCATGGCTTCCTGTGGAGACCCTCATGCAATTAAGGTGTGTTTCAAAGTCATGGAAATCACTGATCTCCGAAGACAAAGACTTCATGAAACTTCACCTGAAGAGATCGCCCGAAAACAAGCACAAGCACCTTCTCCTCACCTTACAAGAACCCGCCCCTCCCTACTTGGAATATGCTGAACCTTACGCCATTTCGTGCCCCGTGCGTCATTTGCTTCACGAGTCGTCACCCACGATTGATGAAGATGGGCGTTACACCTTGAAGGAAAAGTACCTCGTCATTGGCTCATGTAATGGTTTGGTATGTTTGCGGGGCTTTTGTGATCTTGACATCATGGGTGAGTTTTGGGTCCGACTTTGGAACCCGTCCATGCGCTTGAGGTCCAACAAGTCACCAACCTTTTGTAACGATGCTGACAGCCTGCACTTTGGGTTCGGGTATGATGATTTACGTGACACTTATAAGGTGAGTTAAAATTCAATGTCCAATCCAATCTTTAAGAATACAAGTTTAGTCTTCAATATGAATATGATGTTTCTTCCGGTCAAGTCAATTTCCACTTAAATTACCTTTGAAGACTACCTTGAAGACTAATTTGATCATAGAGAGGAAATTAGTGTACAAGATAAGAAAATTTAATTTGAGCAATGAAATCAAAATTTTAAGATTACATAATTTTCATTACTCAACACGGATACATAATCATTTGGGATTAATTTTATTATTTCCTCTTTGCAAGGTGGTGGTGCTTTCAGATTATTATTGCAATCGTAGAGAGCGGAAATTTGAGACAATGGTTCATTCCATAGGTACTGATAGTTGTTGGAGAAAGGTTTTGAATGACCCTGGTTTCCCATTTTCATTAAAGCAACTTGATGGACATTTTGTGGGTGGCTGTATAAATTGGTTAGCACTTAACGAGCTGAAATGTACCAAGAAGTTTGTGATTGTTTCATTTGACATGGGTAAGGAGGCATATAGTTCTTTGTCGTTGCCTGATGGTACTAATGAGGGTACTAGTCGGCTGCCTAACCTTGGGGCATACCTTGGGGTTCTAGACAATTGTCTGTGTCTTTTTCATGATCAAAAGAGAACCCATTTTGTTGTGTGGCAAATGAGAGTGTATGGAGTTCAAGAGTCCTGGACTCGATTGGTGAGTGTCAGTTATGAGCATCTCGGATGTGTTGGCTTTATGCACTATCGACCACTGATGTGCTTGAGTGAAGACGGTGACATCCTGTTGCTCATACAAAAGGGAAATCTTGATGTTATCATGTACAATTTAAGAGATAACAGTGTGAAATATGTTCAACTTCCTGACAACACAATTTGGTCGGATGCCATTGGTTATGTACAAAGTCTAGTTTCACCATGTTAACATTATGCTCCCCCATGGCAATATGTTCTTCTGAATTTATGATTAATTATGCAAGTGGTGATTAATATTGGTGGTTCTTTAGCTTCACTAATTTGTTGATGACATTGTTGGTTGCTAATTCATTAAGCTTCTTTGGTACTTGAAAGGGTCATGCCTAACAAACTTCACAAATTAAGGTGTCTAGTTATAATAATACGTCCATTAATACTTAGATTAAAATTGATTAGTTTTATCACATAATTTTAAAACTAAATATAGTTAGATATTCAATTCATGCTTATAAAAGTATAATTATTTCTTTGCATAAAATAAATTTTAATTAAAATACAAAAATTAAATAATTTCACTTTTATTTCTGTAGCTGTTTTCTTTCTTCTTAGCTATTGTTATTAGCTTTATTTGCTCTTTTGTTTCTTGGCCTTGGTCTTCTTGAACTACCAAGTCCTGTGCTTGTTTGTAATCCTTTTTCCTTATGGAATAAAATTCTGCTTTCTAAAAGAAAACAAGGTGTGATTGAGATTACAAAATAATTTATTTACCCTTGTTGTTGATTTGTTTCCGGAAATCTTGTCATCAAGCTGTGGTCGTGGGGGTTTTACGGAAGTAGGTGTTAGGGGTGGGGTTTCTTCGGTTGACGACGAGAACTTCTTTTTACAACCCCTTAATGCCTCTAGAGATTCTGTTATTGGTGATGCTATCAGCTCAGGGATCATTCCTTTTTCTGGTGAGTTTCCCGATGGGATGATACTCTCGCATCATAATCCTCTTTTCCAGGAGACGCTGCCTATTTATGTTCTTTCCCAAGGTCCTTCAGATGATGTGGGTGTGGAGGAAGGGCCTTCGAGAGTTGCTGAGGGGGTGGTGTGTCGGGGAAGAGGCCGACCTAAGAAACTTCTCTCAAGAGGTAAGCAGAAGAAGGTTGCTCGAGCTTTTGCTGATTTGAACTCGGGGACATCTGTGCCTGAGATTCTTGCTTTGGAGTCATCGCTAATTCTTCCTGAGGCGTCAAGGTCAGTTGGTGTTATGACGAGAGCCAAAAGAGATTTGATAATTGCCAAACAGGTTGGTGTTGTTTTTAAAGGGACTGATGAAGAAGTCATTCGGAGCTACGCTGATCATCTAAAAGCTAACCATCCGAGATTATATGGAGGTTCTTAGTGGGTTTGGTTCTTTGTATTGGTGTTTGGTTCTTTGGTTAGATCTTGCTTATGGTTTTGGGGTTTTGGCCTAGGGTTTTGATTCCTATTTGGCCTTTGTTGTTGTATAGCGGTTTTTGCCGGGCCGTTAGGATTGTTTTCTTTTGTCTGTTGGGGTCTTTTTGTCTAGGGCTTTTTGTCTAGGTCTTTTTGATGATTTTCTCTTTTTTCTGTAGTAGATCAGTCGTGTTTGGCTTTTCGTTTCGAGAGGCATGCTATCAGACCTTGATTTATTAATATATATTCTCACTTTCTAAAAAAAAAAGAAAGAGGCTGAACAACGGTGGCAATTAAGAAAATTAGCAGTGAAAAATCATAACTAGATCAGTTCAAAAGGATTAGGACATGAGCATAGTGTGATAATGGTTATCCCAATACATAATATGCAGGCAGCTATGCATTCCCCTGTGCAAATATCAACTTTCAAAGTACAAGTTTCCATTAATCTAATGCAACTGCAGGTTTCATCTGAGTATTCAATAGTCATTTTTTTTACTCTTTTTCTTATAATAATGTTGAGTTTACATACCATTTTTACCTTCACCTTGTTTAAATGTGAAGAGAAATTAGAGAAATATGTGATATGATATGTGATGTGTGATAAAAAATGCAAAGGAAAAAAAAAATGAGATAGAAAAGAAAGTGAGGTGTGAATGCATCATTACTCTTTTTCTTATTTGCACAACTAGTATACAAAACAGATTAATCAAAAAGAAAAAGGCACAAGGTTTTGCAGGAAGTCTTTAATATTTTTTAATATATATATATATATTAATTAGCAATTCCAAAGAACATTTGATAAATTGTGAGTTGAAACTAATTTAGTCATAAGCCACCTTAAACGTTGTTATTCATAATTCCCTTCCCTATAATGTCAATGGGGTTATTTTCAGAGATTCCAGCAGTGGGGTTTTTGACAATCACATTGTTGCAAGTGCGGGTGAATAAATATAGTACAAGATGTCAAGACTCAAGACACCAACTTTGAACTCATAAGGACTTGGTGAAAGATTAATTGCGTTACTCGCTCCGTTTCAGAAAGTTTGTAGTTTAAGATTGTGACACATAAAGAAAGAGTAAGAAATCAATTATTAATAGTATAATTTAATTAGATTGCCCTTATTTAATTTTACTAGTATAATGTGCAATTATTAAATTATACATAGAGCATCTACATCCATCATACTCACTAAAATATCTACACTTCATTTTTTACAATTTCCTATAATGACACATCATCTACACCATTTTACTAACTTTTTACTCCAACCCAACAACTCTTAAAATTTTCTATAGTGGATCCCATCATCAACATCACATTTGTATATTTTATTATTTATTTTTATTTTAATTAATTTTAAGTGCTTGTAATAAATACAAGCTGATTTTTTAAGTCTAGTGTAGAGTATCTATTCTCACATACTCATCTTTGTCATGTTGAAATTGAATATGTGCTCCAATAGTAATAGATACTCATATGAGTATGTATCTAATTCCCTTTGCTTACAACACCACCACCACCACCACCACCACCACCATGACCAAAGAATCTCCGCTCAACCTTTTCTCAAACGCATCCAAAATTTCTCCAAATTGCATAGATGCATAGCCTTAGATTTTTCTCTCTCTACCAAATCATCTTCCCGATTCAAGCTTCAGAGAGGGAATCAGGAAGATGACTAACCAAAACCGCTTCCTGATTTTATTCCGGATCATCGTAGGCCCTGATGCTTTTGATTAACCTGGCGGCGGCGGCGAGAAGAGGAACGAAGTTGAGTGGTTAAAGCACCTCAGCCGTTTTTCTTCAATGTTATGTGGCTGATTCTCTGTCTCTTTCACAGGTTACAATTAGTTCTCACAATGTTTCATTCTAATTAAGATTGTGCACACAACATGTTCGATAGTTTGCTTTACTGAAATTCAATTTGTCAACTGTGTTTCTTTTTTTTCCTTTCAGGATCAGATCGTGTTTTCATTCACCACTCTTCACTCAAAATGAGCAGCTCAATGGAAAACTCGCTAGATTGGTTGTGTTCTTTTCTGAAACATATGGAAATATAAGGTATGCTGCCTTGAACTATGTTAGCTGGCTGTTTGATATCCTCAATCTATTGTTTCACAGTTGGGCTTTTTTGTTCATGCTACTATAATTACTCATCAAGAGTGATAATGTCATGTTTGGGTTTTTGCTGGAAACGTTGTGTGCATTGGCCATGCAAATTGATTTCTATCATATACAGATGCATGCTTTACACATCATAAACTCTTAATGAGTAATTTTTTTGTATTTATTATTACTTTGGCAAAGGCTTAATCTCAAATAAATCTAATGATATTTATACTCTTTAAAAAAAAGGATGGCTAGAGTGTGCTGGTTTGGAAAGCTTACTGCTTCCTATCATGTGCTTCTCTTTGCTGGTGAGTGGTGATGGTGTCAAAGTAGATGAGGAGATGTCAAAGTTACTTCCTTCTCAAAAAAAGAAAATGAGACAAAAACAAAGAAAGGCAGAAGCAAGAGCTAAGAAAGTATTGTACTCATTTCTATAGCTTCGTTTGAACTTGGTGCAGGAAGGGCATTCATTCATCCTATTGTTTTATTTTGTTTTCAGGGGGCATAGGAAAAGAATGAAGAGTTAAGTGCCAGTGAGGTATCCAAGTCTAGAAAACGGCATGTAAAACCTGTGAATCCTGATCCACATGGGGAGAAGTTATTGCAGGTTAAATTTTAGTGCCTTCAACTTCAGTAACCATTGTTATTCTCTTTTGCCTGTGTTTTATATTTTATAATTTAATGGATAAAATAGAAGTTTTCTCCTTGATTCTTACTACCGGTTACCATTATGGTCATTTTCACCAATCACCATGCATATTGACATTTTAGATCTTGGTAGAAAACTCTAAATATTTAAGATAATCAAAGAGTGTCATATTTGAGTTAGAGATAGAGAATATGGGTCTTTAAAAGTGATAGGATTTAGAAATGCACAAAAGGTTCTGTTTTCCAGAAGGAACGCTTCACAGAACAAGGGGATTCTTTGACATTTCAATCAGAGGTAAGTAAGGCAATTGGTGATGTTTTCACTCAAGTTATATGCGTACCCTTAATAAGTTCATATACTTTTTTTCTTTCTGGTGCTACCTGAGTTCAGTTACTCAGTCAAGGTCTAAGGTGTGTTTAATCCATTTGCATCAATGTAATTGAACATTCACACCTACTTCAAGAAAAAAACTGGACTGGAAGTTCATTCATGCTGCACTTAATTAGTATCGAAACACATAACTCGGAAAGGTAAAATCTTATGGACTGAGTCATAAAGCTAAAACCTTATCTTTCTCATATTAATTTAAGGTGGATCGGGTATATCTTGGTTCATACAATGTGGTAGCTGTCTTAGATCATGAAAGGAAGCGAACATTTATGATAAGAAAGGAAGGACTTCTTGGTAAGTTCTCTATAGGCAACACTTGCAACTCAAATCAAGTACTATAATTAGTAAAACTAACCATCCAAATTAACTTTGGTGTTTCATAGTTGTTTGGAATCCGCAGGAGAAAAAATCCAAGTCAGTGGTAAATTTAGGGGATGAAGAGTAGAAGCAGCTGCTATGTGTGAATGGTGCTGCAGTTTGAAAACCAATCACCTTAAAGCCAGGAGAAGAATGGAAAGGTTGCTTGGAACTCTCTGTTGTTCCTTCTACTTGATCTCAAAGTGGCTTTTATACTAACACATCTGGAAGTCCTTCCTTTCTTATCTTAAAAGCCATTGTGCAAGCATTGTTTTTGAGTAACTGACTAAGTGGTATTTGTTTGTGCAAATCCTGTAACCTATATAGAAGTCATGAATGAGCATTTTTTTTTATAAGCCATGAATGAGCATCTAAATGAAAGAGGAACCACATATCTAAGATGGTTGACTGTGGATTTAAATATTCCTAAAATGTTCAAGATCAGAAGCTTCTACATTATAAATGTGTAAGTAATGTACATGAAATTATTTTCAAGGGTGATTCTATATAGGTTATGGGATATAGGATACATTTTGAAACAGTTGTGAGTTATGTTACTATTTGGCTTCCTATACATTGGTGAGTGATTCTTTTTTACTTTTAATATATACATATTGTGTTCTCTTTTTAAGGAATGTTTCCTATACTCACTTCCATCTATGGGATTTTACTTAGTCTTAATAGATTTCATCCTATATGTCACTGTATGTGGTGTTAAATTGGCTGTGAGCTTCCGGGAAGGTTTGTTTTGGGACACAATTGCTCTTGATGAGAATTTGTTGGTGTAAATATCAACTGTCACTTAACTTTTTTTAATGAAAGTATCTAGGTAATATTTAGCATGTTAATAGAACAAAAAAGACAGAATTCTATAAGTAAATTCTTATGTTTAAATTATTTCAGTTTCATTCTTGAAATGTATGTTGTATGTCTACTTAGGTTACTTATCATTTGTATCCTTGATGTTCTCCTCTATGTGTAGGTATAACTGGAGCTAGAACACCAGTTTCACTCTTATATAACATATCTATTTTTGGGAGCCTCAGAGTCAATGGACCCAACTTCTATGTTTCTGCTAAGAATTATGCAGATATTCTCTTTGGCAAACAAGATTACAATTCAAGGTATAATATAAACATATTGTTTATTATCTTATTAAGCCTTTTCACTTTTCAGTATTTGATGTCGTTTCATTTTAGCATACACTTGGATTTGGCACTATGTGCTCCTGCTCTGTTATTCATTTATTGTTACTTTGAGGACATATTTTCCTCTTTATTCTTGTGGCATCACACAAACATGGAGGGAAAACCCTCTTTCTGCAGGTATTTATTTCAGTTCATATGTTGCAGATAAATTTTTTTCATCAAGTGAGATCCATGAGTACTCCTATGTCTGAAAGCGAGAAACTGATATGGAGTGTTTTAGAAGCTGAGCGCTCAACTATTAGGTACCTAATGCTGTTGTTTTTACCCTTTCTCTATATTTTTAGGTATCTAGGATTCTTTTATTCATTTTATGGTTATGGTAGAATTTTAACTTCATTTGTTTATTTCTTTTATTTCAGTCAGCTGCATGAGAAAACTCTGTTTGAGGCAAACAACTCTTTCCTTGAAAAACATAAAGGTCAGTGAACCTATCTTCAACTTCAAAACACATATTTCAAACTTCTTTATAAAGAATTCTTATTTTGTTTCTTCATTGTTTGCAGATTCTTTGCAGAATTGTTTCTTCATTATTTTGTTTCTTCTCTAGAGACAGAAAAGATTGCAGAAAGGCTAACCCGTTTATTGAATGTATCAGATTTAGAGTGAGATTATGCTATAGGTTGAAATGCAGTGAATGCTTGAAGTTTAGAAAATTTGTGCACTTTTTAATGTTCATGAATAATGGTGAATCTATCCAGGAGCACCTCTAAAAAACCCTCCAAAAGGCACTGCAAACCTATTCAATTCAAGACACACATACCATATAATCTAATTCAAATTACGTGATTTCATTTTAATGCATTTAAACTTTTGTAAGCCTCACAATCTTTGGTGTTTTTGTCATTTTCATATAGCACCTATATTAAACTGGTATTATCTACAAAGATGTAACAACTTCATTATTAATAGGATAGAGGCCGTAGTTTTGTGTGAAATACACAATGTGTATTCCTTAATATTTGCTCCTCTTACCCATGTAAACGAGAAGTGTCTACCTTAATTATCATACGAATTTTACTATGAATTTTAATGGTTTAATTATATCACAACACACACACACACATATATATATATATATATTAACATATACACAAATGTTTTCATTATATTTTATCCATACAAATTATTGATAAAATCGAACATTCAATTAGGCAAAATGATAATAAATAATGAACCGTTGTTGGATTAAATTAATCGCAATTGTTTCAACGAAATTAATGATTTAGAGCCCGTGCATCGCACGGGTATAATCACTAGTTGTATTAAATGAGGGTGTATATAGGTGGAAAAAATTAGCAAAAAATGCATTGACTTTCTAAAACAACAAACATTTTGGAATATTGAAAGAAGGTAAAAAACAAAAAAACTTTCTGGAACGGGGGAGTAAAACTTAAGAGTAAACCGAAACGGAAAACATAACAGAGTAACAGATAAAGTAAATCTTTCGGTATTAATCATTCAATTGCAGCAAATCTTCCTTGCGCACAAGATATATTCAACTTCCACAATCGTGAGCCGGAAGTTTGTGATTCTCTACTACACAATACTAGACAATCGTAGTTCATAGAATCTCCAAAACTAGCAGCCAATCAGTGCTATTAAACGTCTCTTACACTGATTTAGAACCCTCTTTAATAAATTTTTAAGAACAAAGTATGATTCAAACCCAACTAGTAAGAACTCAAAAGCACACAAAAGCTCAGCGTAAAGAAACATAAATCAAATTCATTAACAAGGTGAAATATAGCATTAAAAACAAAACCTCGTGTATGCGTACAAAAGAAAATTAAACTAAGATTCACTAAGAGCATCTTCAATGCTAGTTCTTAGAGCATCTCCAATGCAAGATTATTAGTTCTTATTTTTTAGTTAAGAACTAAAAACTGAGTTCTTAACCACTACAGGGGATGACATGAAGTTTTTATTTCTTAAAAATAAATAAAAACTATGTTCTTATATAAGAAGTTTTACTTTTTAAATTCTTAGCATAAAAAGTTAATTTTTTTCTCACATTCATTTAATTTAAGTATTGAATTAACATTTAAATTTAAATCAGAGTTATATGAAAATAAAAATATTAATATAATGATATTGTGAGACCGAATGAATAGTACTAAAAATTAAGAACTAATGGATAAGAAAAGCGGGTATGGACCCTATCAAAAAAAATTTGAGAGTGTCAAAGTTGGTCAAACAATTAATTTTTTTATTTTTGGTCAAAAGGTTAATTTTATTTTCTCTTATTTCTTAATTTTATTTTTGCAAAAATGGCACTTCTTCATTTTGCAGCACCTGCAAAATTGATTATGGGCCAGTTTCTTACTCTTAACTCAGCAGATATATGGTACAGTAGAAACCAGACACTTTTCCCTACCAATGAGGCAACTGAAAAATGTACAAAAATAATAATTTGTGGTATGAGGCCAAAGTTCAAACTAGTATCTTTCGCGCAATGCTAGAGGACACGACTCACTAATTATTGCAGAGGCTTTAACTTTACGTTGGTCGCTCTCTTTGGCCAAGGATCTTGGATTCCAAACAGTGTGCCATGAAACGGATTGTTACAGCTTTTTGATACTTGGATGAAGGCAAAGGGTGGTGATTCCTATTTATTTTTTGTCATTAGTGATTGTAGAGACTTGGTCTCATCGTTTTTGCACTTTAGTTTTTCTTTTGTACGTCGTACCGACAATTCTGTAGCCGATCACTTGGCTAAGATTCCTCAAAATTTCATAACTCAGTTTGGATTGAGGAGGTTCCGTCGGAGTTGGAGTCTTTAATTCATGCATATGTAATACCCTCTATGACAACTTGATTTTTCTTAATATATTATCCAGTTTCAAAAAAAAAATCACATTTCATTTATGTGTAAATAAGTTTTACATAAATATCAAATTCAAAATTTTAACATCAAAATTGAACTTAACAAAAAATAATTGAGTTTTTTTTTTTACAAATGAAAAAATAATAATTGAGGTTGTGTGCATTTATACTAATAATGTATTTTAATTAAATTAATATCTCAATAGATAAGAAAAGCGGGTATGGACACTATCAAAAAAAATTTGAGAGTGTCATTAAATTTTTTTTTTTGGACCCTCTTATTTCTTTAATTATCAAATACAAATAAAAAACAAATCAATATTAAATGACCAATTTAACTCACTCCAATTCTTTCAAAAAAAGAAAAAGATCATCCGGAAAAAAAAGGAAACAGGTTGTACTATAAAATCGGGGGAAGCTTGAGAATCTCAACCAAGGGGAACGTGAAAATTAGGGTTTCTCTAACCATGAAACCCAGTATCGAACCTGGTGAGTTTGATTCCATTCTCCCATGGGAAATTCAGATAGAAATCTTGTCGTGGGTTCCGGTGAAGACCCTGATGCAATTTAGATGCGTTTGCAAATCATGGAAATCACTCATCTCTGATGACAAATCGTTCGAAAAATTGCACATGCACAGATCAGCAAAAAACAAGCACGTACTCCACACCCTACTCAAAACTGGCGGCCCTCCTTGCTACGATGATAATGAGGACCTCTGCCTCGTTCCGTGCCCGGTGCGTCGTTTGGTTGAGGATCGATCATTCATGATCGATGAAGATGGGTGCTGCAACTTGAAGGGCAAGTACTACGTACTTGGTTCATGTAACGGCTTGGTCTGTTATCGCTACACTTGGGGTTATCATGATCATGATTTCGCGCGCAGGGGCCGGTTCCGGTTCTGGAACCCGGCCATGCGCTTGTGGTCTAAAAAGACACCAACCCTTAACATGACCGATTACATGAGCTATGGATTCGGCTATGATGATTCACGTGACACTTATAAGGTGGTGGGAATTTTGGATTATTGGTTCGGAGGGGGCAAATGGGCGACAATGGTTTATTGTATGGGTGATAGATGTTTGAGAGAGATTTCAAGTAAACCTAGTTTCAGACTTTGGATACGGGGAAAATGGGGACAGTTTGCGGGTGGCTGTCTTAATTGGTTAGCAGTTGACGAGTTGAATCAGCCTAATCAAAACCTTCCGTATATTGAGCGGCAGGCATTGGTGATTCTTTCATTTGACATGCGTAAAGAGACGTATAGATCTTTGTCATTGCCTGAGGATACTAGTGTTGTTAATACAAACCTTAGTGTTTTGGGAAATTGTCTGTGCCTTTCTCAAGACAGTAAAAGAACCCATTTTGATGTGTGGCAAATGAGAGAGTACGGAGTTTGAGAGTCTTGGACTCGAGTAATGAGTGTCAGCTATGAACATCTTCATGCTGATGATATGCTTATGCTTCATCACTTGTGGCCGCTGATTTTCCTAGGTGAAGATGGTGACATCCTATTGCTCTTCAGAAAAAAGAATTGGGATGTTACCATGTATAATATGAGAGATAATAGTGTGAAATATGTTCAACTTCCAGACAACAAACATTGGTTGTGTGCCCATGGTTATGTACAAAGTCTAGTTTCGCCTTATTAAGATTAAGGTTGGGTAAACAACAGAAGCAATAGACCGTGGAAACTGATTAACGCCTTAAATCAAATTGACCTATGGTTGGCAGAAGTGAAATGTCTGAAGGTAAATCATATTTATAGGGAAGCAAATTCTGAAGCAGACAGATTGGCCAAAAGGGGAGCTGAATTTACAAGAGGCCTTATCTATTTTAGAGAATCCTTATAAGTGTGCTAGAACCCGTATCTCATGTACTATACTTTATCTGTTTTGCTGGTTTTGTCTGTTGGTTTAGGCTCTTGCTGCTGTTAGCTTTTGGTCCAGCACTCTTTTTCCTCTCTTGGGTTTTTTTCCCACTGGGTTTTCCCTTGAGAGGTTTTAATGAGGCTGGCCATGTAGGGTTTTTATTTACATATGTAAGCCCTTTATTACCTATCTTGCCCACTATGAGAGGGTTGTTCTCATAGATTCTTCTATTAATAATAGCTATCTTTTGTTCTCAAAAATAAAATATTAAGGTTATTGTTTCCTCCTTGACTGACCCAGGCAGCTCACTTATGACTTACCTCATGCATTTTCTTTTATTTTCATGTAGCTGTCAACCACAATTGCTGAAAGTGACTGTTATTTTTGGTATTTTCAATCGGTCCCATTCCAAGTAATTTTACTTTCATGTTTCACTCTGGTATTGCATTATTCTTTTGCTGTTTTGTCTGTGCTGATTTTGCAAACCATCAATTCTCTAAGATAATTGAAACTTACATGACAGATAAGACAGAATTGGCATATTTCGGAGCTCAAATCTGAACGAAAGGCAAGCATGAAAAGTTTGCTAAGCTCTTGTTTATCCCTCTCTCTTATTTCTTTCACCTTTGTACATATAAGGTTTTGTAGTACACCTAGTACGTCCTTTATATTAATATTATTATTTAGCTGATAAAAAAGAAAAACTTTCTTCCTCTACATTCTCTAAAATTTGTTTCAGAATCTTTTCTTCCTCAGCATCCAGATTTTGCATGCAATGTTCAAAGGTAGATAGCAGCTCTGGGCTAAATATAGAGTCCTCACTGGATTCAATTGCAATCCTAGTGTTCATTCCATCTGCAGGGAGCCATTCTCTTAGACTAGCAATTGCTGGAGAGTCAATGTTGGATGGGATTTTAAGTGATTCTAGCCTCTTTTGCTAAAGCCTTTCTCTTATTTCCTTTCTCAATGGTGCTTCTTACCCCATGAGCAGCAAGCACTCTTATTTTATGACCTGCAATCAATTCCTCATGTTTTTTATAACTGAACTTGGAATGTGGCTTTTAGGACTTGGATTTCCTTGATTAATGATATGGCAGATTCGAGTACCTGGGACTACAACTACGTTAAACAATGGTTACTACCTGTTAGAAGTCCCACATTAGCTAGAGATAGAGCCAAGATAAGCTTTATAAGGGTAGTGCAAACCTCAACTCTTGAGCTAGCTTTTGTGGTTGAGTATAGGCCTCCTAATTTCTAATATGGTATCAGAGCCTATCCTAGACCCATTTGTTGTGGAGACCTCCCATTATTGGGCCACCCGTTGTTAATTCCACGTTCCAGTCTGTTCAATCCTGGACGTGAGGGGGTGTGTTAGAAGTCCCACATTGGCTAGAGATAGAGCCAAGATAAGCTTTATAAGGGTAGTGCAAACCTCAACTCTTGAGCTAGCTTTTGTGGTTGAGTATAGGCCTCCTAATTTCTAATACTACCCGACTCGAACATGGTTGCCTTAGTGCTGGATACTAGTGGTTTAAAAAAAAACCTTGTCCTCAGTATGATGAGTTTGTATTAGATACCTGCATGTCCATGTTGGCTCCCGAATCATCTTCATCATTAAACCCACGTTGCTGTTCAACCAAAGATAGGATTATGGGGCTCTACCTCCGGAGTGCGTATGGCTATTTCAGACCAAAGGGGGCCAACAGGGATCCCATAAATAATAAGTAACAGAAGTAACCTGGGCTAGCCGCAATTTTATTAACTATACCCTCGTACTCCTCCACTGTGAAAATTCCTGCTACCTACAGCACCCTTGGAGCTCAAGTCATGTTTATCTTCAAAATTGCCGCAGGAAGGTAACATGCATTTTCTGCAATGTTTGGGAATTCACTGTGGAAAGGATAAGATGGAAGGGTTGGGTTTCATTTGGTTGGCTACTGTATCATAAACAGTTTGATCTTTAAAGGTGAGGAGCTGGTACTGTCAAACGCCTTGGAAAGGATCCAATACAAGTCATGGATGTGGCTAAATTCAAAGGTGAAAGGCTTCCTATTCTCTTTCTTTGAATGGACCTCAAATCCATTGGTATGCCTGGAATCTTTATAATATGTTTAGAAGGCATTAGTTTGCTTGTAGATGCCACTTGGTTACGACCCTGCTTTTGCTTGTTACCGTGAAGCTCTGTTTCGCCCTCTGCTCTATTA
Source organism: Lotus japonicus (assembly GCF_012489685.1). Classification (NCBI taxonomy): domain Eukaryota; kingdom Viridiplantae; phylum Streptophyta; class Magnoliopsida; order Fabales; family Fabaceae; genus Lotus; species Lotus japonicus. The sequence goes on along the minus strand of NC_080046.1, from coordinate 59,568,539 downwards.
CGCATTGCTAGATGCTTGGTGGTGTGGAGCTTGTGAGAATTTGCTCCCCTGGCAATTTTGTTGGAGTCTTGTGACCTGTTATTTGAAAGATAATTGAAGGTCCAGTGCGTGTTGGCTATGCAGAAGCAAATTTTGTCCTTTCATTTATTAGTATTTGATGGTGCATTCTCTTTCGTTTAGTTGGAGCTCCAGTAGCCTCATATATGTTATATTATTTAGAAGGGACCGAAATTGTTTCTGAGATAGCTAGCATTGTAACATTTACTGGCTGAAATAATTTTTTGTTTTAGTGTCTCTATCTTTGTATTATGGGTTGGGGCATCCCTTATGCCCCCAATAATACAATATTTAGCCTATTTAAGTAAAAATAATTAGTATTTTCTGGTATATTGTAAATATGATTAGTATAAATAAATATGTTTTACCATTGATGATGTCTATATATTAGAAATTTATCATAATATCTTGATATTATATATTTATTGACATTTTTATATATTTAAGCAAATTGACCTATATGATGACTCAAAGTTACAAGTCTATTTAGAAATATATATATATAACGTATTTAAGTACCTTAATATGAAGTGTGATTTTAAACTGACTCTCCAACTCTAAAAAACCAACATAATCTCTCGTTTAGTTTCATCTCTATATAGTAGCTTATAATTATGAGTCTGATTGTTGAAAAAATTATTTTAGTATAATTTAACTTATTAGCTTATAAGTTTGATTGCTTATGTACAAATAAGTTTGTTATCAAACGTAAAACTCTTGTTGTGAAACAAGCATTTAAATAGGCTACCAGGTCAAGCCAGACTTTCGAGAAGGCCAGGCTAGACTCGAAAAAAAGCCTTTGACAGGTCACAAGTCAGGCTCAAGCCTTAAGATTTTTAAACAGGTTAGGCCTATTTACGCAAAGTCTACCTAGGCTCGCCCAGCCTATTCCCACTCCTACTCCTAGTGTTCACCTTGTTTGAAAATTTTAACATCAAAATTGAAATAACAAAAAATAATTAAGAGTAATTGAATCTGATTAATGATAATCTTACATTTTCGTTTAAAAAAATAATAATTGATTCAAGATAGATTTAGTTGGTTTGTGTAAATTTATACTAATTATGTATTTTAATTAAATTAATATCTTAATGGATATAAGAAAAGCGGGAATGAATCCTATAAAAAACAAAAACAAAAACATTAATTTAATTTTCTCTCATTTTTTAATTATTAAATACACATAAATCAATGTTAAATGATGTACCAAAATAATCAAAAAAAAAAATTTAACTTAAAAAATATCAATGGAGCAATTTAACGGCCCAATTTAACACACTCCATTTTTATTCTAATATAAAGAGAAGATCATACCAACAAAAAAAAAAGAAGAGGAAACAGAGTGTACTATAAAATCGCGGGGTGGGGAAGCTTGAGAATCCAAAGGGGGACGTGAAAATTAGGGTTTCTCTAACCATGAAAGCAGGTACAGAACCTGGTGAGTTTGAACCCATTCTCCTATGGGAAATTCAAGTAGAAATCTTGTCGTGGCTTCCGGTGAAAACCCTGATGCAATTCAGGTGCGTTTGCAAATCATGGAAATCACTCATCTCTGATGACAAATCGTTCGAAAAACTGCACCTGCACAGATCGGCCAGAAACAAGCACGTACTCCTCACCCTACTGGACACTAGCAGCCCTCCCTCCTACGAAGAAGAAGACCAGGACCTTTGCCTCGTTCCGTGCCCGGTGCGTCGTTTGGTTGAGGATCCGTCATCCATGATCAATGAAGACCGGTGGTGCAATTTGAAGGGCAAGTACTACGTCCTTGACTCATGTAACAGCTTGGTCTGTTTTCGCTACACTTGGGATTATGATAACTTCCCAGGAAGGTGCCGGTTCCGTTTCTGGAACCCGGCCACGCGCTTGTGGTCTAAAAAGTCACCAACCTTTACAATGGACGATCGCATGTGCTTTGGATTCGGCTATGATGATTCACGTGACACTTATAAGGTGGTGGGAATTTTGGATTATTGGTTCGGAGAGGGGAAATGGGCGACAGTGGTTTATTGTATGGGTGATAGATGTTTGAGAGAGATTTCAAGTAAACCTAGTCTCAGACTTTACCTACGGGGGGGAAACTATGGACAGTTTGCGGGTGGCTGTCTTAATTGGTTAGCAGTTGACGAGTTGAATCAGCCTGATCAACACCTTCCGTATATCGAGCGGATGGCGTTGGTGATTCTTTCATTTGACATGTGTAAAGAGACATATAGAGCATTGTCATTGCCTAAGGATATTAGTGATGTTAACACAAATCTTAGTGTTTTGGGAAATTGTCTGTGCCTTTTTCAAGACCGTAAAGGAACTCATTTTGATGTGTGGCAAATGAGAGAGTACGGAGTTCGTGAGTCTTGGACTCGAGTAATGAGTGTCAGCTATGAACATCTTCATGCTGATGATATGCTTCATCACTTGTGGCCGCTGATTTTCCTAGGTGAAGATGGTGACATCCTATTGCTCTTCAGAAAAAAGAATTGGGATGTTACCATGTATAATCTGAGAGATAATAGTGTGAAATATGTTCAACTTCCAGACAACAAACATTGGTTGTGTGCCCATGGTTATGTACAAAGTCTAGTTTCGCCTTATTAAGATTAAGGTTGGGTAAACAACAGAAGCAATAGACCGTGGAAACTGATTAACGCCTTAAATCAAATTGACCTATGGTTGGCAGAAGTGAAATGTCTGAAGGTAAATCATATTTATAGGGAAGCAAATTCTGAAGCAGACAGATTGGCCAAAAGGGGAGCTGAATTTACAAGAGACCTTATCTATTTTAGAGAATCCTTATAAGTGTGCTAGAACCCGTATCTCATGTACTATACTTTATCTGTTTTGCTGGTTTTGTCTGTTGGTTTAGGCTCTTGCTGCTGTTAGCTTTTGGTCCAGCACTCTTTTTCCTCTCTTGGGTTTTTTTCCCACTGGGTTTTCCCTTGAGAGGTTTTAATGAGGCTGGCCATGTAGGGTTTTTATTTACATTTGTAAGCCCTTTATTACCTATCTTGCCCACTATGAGAGGGTTGTTCTCATAGATTCTTCTATTAATAATAGCTATCTTTTGTTCTCAAAAATAAAATATTAAGGTTATTGTTTCCTCCTTGACTGACCCAGGCAGCTCACTTATGACTTACCTCATGCATTTTCTTTTATTTTCATGTAGCTGTCAACCACAATTGCTGAAAGTGACTGTTATTTTTGGTATTTTCAATCGGTCCCATTCCAAGTAATTTTACTTTCATGTTTCACTCTGGTATTGCATTATTCTTTTGCTGTTTTGTCTGTGCTGATTTTGCAAACTATCAATTCTCTAAGATAATTGAAACTTACATGACAGATAAGACAGAATTGGCATATTCCGGAGCTCAAATCTGAACGAAAGGCAAGCATGAAAAGTTTGCTAAGAACTTAAAAATTGAGTAAAGGTTGTGCAATAAACAAACTCAGTATAACAGTATATTCTGGCAAGCTTGCGAACTCATATAAAAGGGTTATACACACCAGCAAGTTGCACTCTAACTCTTTGCTTTTGATCATTGTTTTGAACTATTCATTAATATATTGGGTCTCTTCAGTGTTCTGCCACTGATAACTAAGCTGCTCCTTCAACTTTATAGAACATTTTTCATTTTCTATTCCTCTTTTCTTATAAATAAAATGAATCCACATTAAGAACTTAAATAGTATACTAGCAACACTAACCTTCAACTTCAAGTATGGATTTAACCTGTTATGCCTGCCTGGTTGAGGACATGAGTTCTTTCTTGTGGTTGAATTCTTTCATCACTTTCTTCCTCCACATTCTCTAAAATTTGTTTCAGAATCTTTTCTTCCTCTGCATCAAGATTTTGCATGCACTGTTCAAAGGCAGATACCAGCTCTGGGCTAAATATAGATTCCTGACTGGATTCATTTGCAATCCTAGTGTTCATTAGAGAATAGCTGCCAAATTTTGGGGTGACATAGGATCCCGAAGAATATATTCCATCTGCAGGGAGCCATTCTCTTAGACTAGCAATGGCTGGAGATTCAATGGTGGATGGGATTTTAAGTGATTCTAGCCTCTTTGCTAAAGCCTTTCTCTTATTTCCCTTCTCAATGGTGCTTCTTACGCCTTGAGCAGCAAGCACTCTTGTTTTATGACTTGCAATCACTTCCTCATTTTTTATACCTGAACTTGGAATGTGCCTTTTAGGACTTGGAGTAACTTCATTGCTTTCTGGTTGCATTTCCTTGAATACAGATATGTCAGATTTGAGGACATGTGAATACTCGAGTACATGTGAATAAAACTACGTTAAACAGTGGTTACTATCCAACTTGAACATGGTTGCCTCAGTGCAGTATACTCATGGTTAAAAAAGAAAAATCCTTATGCTCAATACGATGAGTTTCTATTCGATATAAATTTAGATACCTGAATGTCCATGTTGGCTCCCGAGCAGGACACTCGTGGTTTAAAAAAAAATTCCTTTTCCTCAGTATGATGATTTTGTATTAGATATAAATTTAGATACCTGAATGTCCATGTTGCCTCCCGAATCATCTTCTTCATTAAACCCACGTTGCTGAACTCTATTGGACTTGTTCAACCAAATTTTATTAACTATACCATCATATTCCTCCACTGTGTGGAAACTCCTGCTACCTACAGCACCCTTGGAGCTCAAGTCATGTTATCTTCAAAACCAGATAAATTCTCCTGAGCAAGAGAGTGCTCAATATGCTCAAGAAAATAATGCCAACTTTTGGACCTGTTTCTGTTATCACTTTCAAATTGTTTCCCTTTTACTTGGCCTAGTTTTGCTGATAGCTCCAACTTCTCCACAGTTTCAGAACTGGCAGACTCAATAGCAGGTTTTGAGGACTTGTTTGCACTATAGCTCCTAGAGTTCAGCTTGTTGGAGACTGAGTTAGCAGCGCGGACAAGTGTTAGGTACTTGCCACTGCCGATTGCGGAGATGATAAAATCTTCTAGCAATGGAATGCCGTTTACAGTTCTATGTGATCTATGCTTTCTCTCTTCATGGAAACTGATTGATCTGGCAATTATTTCCTTTGAAGAAATGCACCCCATGGTAATTAGCTAATGCACACTGCACACATGTCAATGATGAGATGGGATATAAGCATCAAGCCTCGCAGAACACTAGTAAGATATGGATGTTGACGTATAACATGTTTGGATCAACTTATTTTTCTATAAAATCAATTATGTCACCTACAAGCTACTCAGAAAAGCTTATCCCTGGAATTGATTTTGACTTTAGAATTAATTATAGAGTTTCCAAACATGCACTTAGAAATCTGGGATTCACAAATTGGAAATAAATTGCTAGGAAACATGGCATCTGATTTGTTTTGATGACATATATTTAGATAATGAATATAAGTATACAAGCAGAAAATAAGTAAACTTTAGTCTAGAGGATTAATGGCAAATTTTTACCTGTAGTTGGTGACCATTCTTTAAGTCCACTCCTGCAAACCATACAGAACTGGGGTCACAGAGTGGTTTTACTCTAAAGCAGAATACTTAAAGGCTTTTGGCCTTTGGCTATGAACCTGAACAAGAAACTTGAGTTGAAAACAGAATCCAGCATGAGTTTTCACTTTTCAGCTATACTTTAGAGTTTAGAAGCAAAATCCAGCCTTACACCATGGTACATCTTTGTTACTTGATAGTTTACTAACTCAAGTGGAGCCGGATCTCAAATTGATAATTTGAAATCTTGGAGTGGTTTGTGAATTTGGAATCACATACACAAAGAAAGAGAATCAGTTATGATCATTCTTTAGTTAAGGTCTAAAAAGTGCTCTGATGCTACCTACTTTCTACCTTTTCCATTTATAAACTTATGTTAGCAGCACGGTGCTCAAAGTTAGCTGCATAAACAATCTCATTTTCTATCCAGTTTTTGCTCAAAATGTTCAATTCGTACAAAAAGGCTAAGAATAAATTAATCATATGCACCAAAAAATCAAGTGGTATGAAAAAAAGATACAAGAATGTGCTCATGTGTTATATATCTCAACTTACTTGGCTTAACTGGAATTAAATGTACAACTTGCTGATCTTCAGTTCTAGTTCTGACTGTGTCTTGTCTTGGTCTTCTTTTTTTTGAATATGGAGGTTTAGACTTTTGGAGATGGTTTAGACTTTTATCAAACATGGGAAGGTCCCACTATTGATTAAATATTCCAAGTTTGAAATTATATGTACCTAGAGTTTGTATTAAATAATGGGCAACCCAATAGATGCTCTACTAGTAAAATTGCATACTACATCATCATCAAATGCATGTTACATCAATGGTAGAAAAAAATGAATTAATAAGACAGCAGAGAATGGACCCCTAGAGCCCTTCAAGGCCCAAGTGATCTAACTCCAGTTCACATGATCCGCAAAAATTGATTTGCCAGTTGATGTTGTTTTGCACAAAAATTTGTACCAAATATGGAAATGTTACATTTCCAACCTCACATTCCAGGGAATGTTTCAAGTAGGCATGCCCACACTTATCCGGCTCGATCCGAAACTGGATCAGTGTGGACAGACACTATCTCTCCTCTCTTCCAACAAACCTTAACCGTACCAGAGTCTCCTCTTCTCTTCTCACTACTCTGTCTAAGTCCTATCCTTTCTCACCATTATCTCTTCCTTTCCATCTCCGCACCCCACCATCATCGCATCCTTTCAATTCGCCGCCGTCGATGCCGCCTCATCTCTTGTCTCAAACCGAAGGAAACTATTGTCGCATGTTCCGATATGTTGTTCTTCGCCTTTGAACTCGTTGACAGCGACACTCCTCACCTCATTAACGTGTTTTCGTCAACCTCCATGGCTTATGCTGAAGTTTTTTAAATTTTGTTGAAATTTTTTCATATGTAATATTATTTGGTTGTTATTATATATTTGAATCAAAGCTTTGTAATGAAAAAAATTCTGTTAAAGATTTATCTTTGGTTTCTTCTACTTTCTTTCTTCTTCATCTCTTGTTTTTTTTATTTCCTTCTGTTGTGTTAACCGACAGGTCCGACCGATGAATCTGTGATCCGTCAAACCATAACCCAAGCTACCGAAGGGTGTGATCAGACGGTGGCGGTTCCGGTGATTTGGTGATTTTCAACCGACAAAAACCAAAGGCCGACCGAATCCGACCTATGGACAACCCTAGTTTCAAGATACCTTTCTAACAAACGCCCCCCTAAAGCTTTTTTAATGCATTAAAGGGCGAGGATTTGGAGTAATTTTAATTAGTACTCCATTTTTTTTTTTTTGTTCTTTGGCCACCAGTCTCCACGGGGGAAAGGGGCCCCACGTGACTAATCTGGCTCGGCATACAGTAGTGATGTCCCTGGCCACAAAGGTATTATTTTTTACCTCAGAGGGGATCGAACCCAGGCCAGAAGCCTAGGTGAAATCCTTTAAGAAAATGCGCATTCACCACTTGTGCCACCCCTTGCGGATCCCTCCTCATACATATAATCTTAATATTAAAATATCTGAATTTTGTTTATGCATAATCTATTTGAAATTGAAAAGTTTTACAATGAGTAATTACTAAAAAAGATTATTAATAACTAATCAATATTTGTTATAAATGTAAAGGTCAAGTCAATTTCACTTATTATTATTATTATTAAAACAATAAATTCTTCAAGATATGATGATTAACAATAATAAATTAAATAATGTTAATACTTAACTTTAAATATGAGAAATTTAAAAGTCTTACATTCAAAATTAATATAAAAGATTATTAATATTTTCATTAATGTGGAGGTCATGTCAACTTAAATTCCTGAAAATGTGAGTAATAATTAAATTTAAATAATATTAATATTTATTTTTATTATGAGAATTGAAAATTGACAAAATTAGTAATTAAGATAAAGTATTATTAACATCTAATTCATATTGTTATTAATTTTAAAGTCAATTCAATTTAACTTATTTTTATTATTATTATTTAAAAAATCTCAAATAGTGATTAATGAAAAAAATTAAAATATTATTATTATTTAATTCTAAATATGAGAAATTGAATTTTTTTACAATTATTAATTAATTGAATGAAAAATATAGAATATTATTATTATCTAAATAATATTTTTATTAGTTTAAATTTGAATTCAATTTGACTTTACTTATTATTATTCTTAAATTTTTTCTCAAGTTGTCATTAATAATTAAAATAATATTAATATTCTTTCAAATCTTAATCATAGTTACTTTTAAATATGTTCAGAAATTGACACTTATAGAATTAGTAGTTATTATAATGACTAATTAATATTGTTATTAATGTATAGGTGAAGTCAATTTTAATACTTAGTATATTTTATATGTACAAAATAATAATTTGTTTTATTTTATTCTTTAAAAGTTCCTTAAAATGTGATTAATAATTAAAATTAAATAATATTTATATTTATTTTATATATGAGAATTGAAAATTCTCACAATTAGTAATTAATATAAAAATGTTATTATTACCTAATTCATATTGTTATTAATGTAAAAAATATTCAAGTAGTGGTATTATTATTTTTTGAAAGTTTTCCTCAAGTAGTGATTAATGATTAATAATAAAATAGAATTATTATTTAATTCTAAATATGAGAAATTGAATTTTTTTACAATTAGTAGTTAATTGAATGAATAATATTGAAGATTATTAATAACTAAATATTATTTTATTAATTCAAATGTCAAGTCAATTTTACTATATCTGTTATTATTGTTATTATTTTTTTTCCCAATTTGTGATTAAGAATTAAAATTATATATATTACAAATTAATTTTTTTACAATTATTATGTAATATAATGAATCATATATAAAAATTTATTAATAACTAATTAATTTTGTTACTAATGAATATGTCAAGTCAATTTTACTTATATACATAGATATAGTTTAATGAATAAGAAAAGGAAACTGAGGATACTATAAAATCAAGAAGGTTGGGTATCCAAAGTGGAACGTAAATATTAGGGTTTCGTATATCGAAAAATTCAAATTCATTGGGCACATAATTTGTGAGTCTCTTTGATTCAATAAATTTTCTTCTCACAACCATGGCAATTGTTGACCTTGTACCTGTTCTTCCTTTCGAACTCCTGATAGAAATCTTGTCATGGCTTCCCGTGGAGACCCTCATGCAATTAAGGCGTGTTTCAAAGTCATGGAAATCACTCATCTCCGAAGACAGAGACTTCATGACACTACACTTGAAGAGATCGCCAAAAAACAAGCACCAACACATTCTGCTCACCTTACTAGAGTCTTCCTTTCCCTACTTGGAATATGATGAACCTTACGCCATTTCGTGCCCTGTGCGTCATTTGCTTAAAGAGTCATCACCCGCGATCGATGAAGATGGGCGTTACACCTTGAAGGAAAATTACCTCGTCGCTGGCTCATGTAATGGTTTGGTCTGTTTGCAGGGCTTTTGTGATCTTGACATCATGGGTGAGTTCTGGGTCCGACTTTGGAACCCGACCACGCGCTTAAGGTCCAACAAGTCACCAACCTTTTGTAACGATGCCGACAGCGTGAACTTTGGGTTCGGGTATGATGACTCACGTGACACTTACAAGGTGAGTTAAAATTCAATGTCAAATCCAATCTTTGAAATACAAGTTTAGTCTTTAATATGAATATGATGTTTCTTTCGGTCAAGTCAATTCCCACTTCAAATTACCTTGAATTGAAGACTATTTTGATCATAGAGAGGAAATTAGGGTACAAGATAAGTGAATTTAATTTGAGTAATGAAATGAAAGTTTAAAGATTACATAATTTTCATTACCCAACACAGATACATGATCCTTTTGGTTTAATTTTATTATTTCCTCTTTGCAAGGTGGTGGTGCTTTCAAATTATTATTACAACCGTAGAGAGCCAAAATTGGAGACAATGGTTCATTGCATAGGTACTGATAGTTGTTGGAGAAAGATTTTGAACGACCCTGGTTTCCCCTTTTCGTTAAAGGAACTTAATGGACATTTTGTGGGTGGCTGTATAAATTGGTTAGCACTTAACGAGCTGAAATGTCACCAGAAGTTTGTGATTGTTTCATTTGACATGTGTAAGGAGGCATATAGTTCTTTGTCGTTGCCTGACGGTACTAATGAGAGTACTAGTCAGCTTCCTAACCTTAGGGCATGCCTTGGGGTTCTGGACAATTGTTTGTGTCTTTTTAATGACCAAAAGGGAACTCATTTTGTTGTGTGGAAAATGAGAGAGTATGGAGTTCAAGAGTCTTGGACTCGATTGGTGAGTGTCAATTATGAACATCTCAGATGTGTTGGCTTTAGGTGTCGTCCACTGATGTGCTTGAGTGAAGACGGTGACATCCTGTTGCTCATACAAAAGGAAAATCTTGATGTTATCATGTACACTGTAAGAGATAACAGTGTGAAATATGTTCAACTTCCTGACAACAAAATTTGGTCGGATGTCATTGGTTATGTACAAAGTCTAGTGTCACCATGTTAAGATTAAGCTCCTCCATTGGCAATATGTACTTCTGAATTTATGATTAATTATGCAAGTGTTGATTAATATTGGTGGTTCTTTAGCTTCACTAATTTGTTGGTGACTCTATTGTCGGTTGCTAATTCATTAAGCTTCTTTGGTGCTTGAAAGGGTTATGCCTAACAAACTTCACAGATTAAGGTGTCTAGTTATAATAATATGTCCATTAATACTTAGATTAAAATTGATGAGTTTTATCACATAATTTGAAAACTAAATATAGTTAGATATTCAATTCATGCTTATCAAAGTATAATTATTTCTTTACATAAAAGAATTTTTAATTAAAATTAAACAAAATTTAAATAACAAGGTGTGATTGAGATTACAAAATAATTTATCTACCCTTACTTAAAGGTAGAAAGATGCTGAACAACGGTGGCAATTAAGAAAATTAACAGTAGAATATCATAACTAGATCAGTTCAAAAGGATTAGGACATGAGCATAGTGTGATAATGGTTATCCCAATACTTAATATGCAGGCAGGGCAGTTATGCATTCCCCTGTGCAAATATTAACTTTCAAAGTAAAAGTTTCCCTTAATCTAATGCAATTGCAGGTTAAGTGTAAACAAAAACTGAAAATATAACAGAGTAACAATGAAAACAATTAACAAAGGGGGTTAATTGGTTGACAATTGCGGTATGTAAAAAGGATTTAGAAATCAATTGAATATAGTCAATCTTTCGGTATTAATCATTCAATTGCAGCAAATCTTCCTTGCGCACAACCACAATTGTGAGCTGGAAGTTTGTGATTCTCTACTACACAATACTAGACAATCGTATTTCATAGAATCTCCAAAACTAGCTAGCAGCCAATCAGTGCTAGAGATAAACGTCTCTCATGTGAACAAAGTATGATTCAAACCCAACTAGTAAGAACTCAAAAGCACACAAAAGCTCAGAGTAAGGAAACATAAATCAAATTCATTAACAAGGTAAAATATAGCATTAAGAACAAAACCTCATGTATGCATACAAAAGAAAATTAAACTAAGATTCACTAAGGAGTTTAGTAACTCATGTGAAAACAAAGAAAAATAAAATAAGATGAAGTAGTAATAGAAGTTGAGGTAGAAGCTGCGAAGTCCTAAGCTATCACACTAGTATTTATAATAGAAGGTCAGCTTGTCCTCCAAGTTTCCTTTGTCCTTATTCTATGTTTCAACTTTCAAGGGCCGAGTTCCCAATAGAAGTAAGTGGCTTTTGACTAGACTCGATTCTGAGTTAAAATAACAAAGTTACATTCAGTTATGTGAGGAATTATTGTGCAATAACGACAATTAGCTTCGGACTAGCACACGAGACCGTGAGGACCTTCACTTGAGTTCTTCATGAAAGTTGTAGCCCGTTAAGTTAATTTTTCATTCATTCAAACCTCATCCAATTTGGAGGCTACAACTCAAGCTATCCCCTTCAAAAGCAGCATTGTTCAAGAGCTCATTGCAGTATCAGACACAGCGCAAGATCCACTTCAACTCAAGCTAGAGGCCGAACACAACATGACTCAAGTGCAACATAAGAATTGTAGCTTTTTCTCTTAGCTTTCCATCCTTATATAATAATTTGTCCATTTATGCTTAGATTATAAATGATTAGTGTTTTAACATAATTTTACTAAATATAGTTACTTATTCAATTCATGCTTATCAACTATAGAGTCAAGGTTTTGCATGCACTGTTCAAAGGCAGATTCCAGCTCTGGACTAAATGTAGAGTCCTCATTGGATTCATTTGAATTCCTAATGGTCCTTACAGAATAGCTTCCAAATTTTGGGGTGACATAGGATCCAAGAGAATTTATTCCATCTGGAGGGAGCCATTCTCTAAGACTAGCAATGTTTGATGGGATTCTAGCCTCTTTGCCAAAGCCTTTCTCTTATTTATCCCTTTTCAATGTTGCTTCTTACCCCTTCAGCAGCAAGCATTCTTGTTTTATGACTTGGAATCACAATATGTTCAGGAAAATAATGCAAACTTTTGGACCTGTTTTTGTTATCACGCTTAGTCTTGGTGATAGCTCCAACCTCTCCACAGTTTCAGAATTGGCAGCCTCAAAAGTCAATAGCCAGTTTTGAGGACTAGTCAGAACTAAAGCTCCTAGAGTGCAATTTGTTGGAGACTGAGTTAGAGGCTCGGACAATTGTAACCATTACTGGAGATGGGCAGGACCTACTATTGAGTATTGATTAATTAATACACACATCATTTGATTATCAAACATGGGCAGGACCTACTATTGATTAAAAATTCCAAGTTTGAAATTATATGCACCTAAAGCTTTGTCTCAAAAGTACCTAAACTCACAGGGGATATTGCATGGGACATATAAGAGAGGGAATTCTTATGTCTGGCAAAGCATTATTCGGGCCAAAGATCATATTGCAGTTGGTTTTAAACCTCAGTTCTAAGTTAGGTAATGGAAGTTCATCTCTTTGGTATGCAGATTGGTTAGGGACGTGACGATTATGTGAGCGTGTGCCCTTCGTCCACATTTCGGATACACAGCTACAAGTGGCCAGTTTATGGCGAGGGGGAGCATGGAATTTTGAGGGTCTCTACACGGTTTTACCTCCAGATATTATTAGTGAAATTGCTGCTATATGGAGCACTTTTAGAGCTGTCCTGCCATCCCCTGCTGTGCAAATTGATTTTAAAACCTGGTTTGTAGATGTCCTTTCTCACAGAAATAGCACTTAATTTGGGTGTTGCAGCTATGTGGTGGACGTGGCGTTGGAGAAATACGAGAGTTTTTGTTTATGCATCGTTGTATTTAGATGTAATTAGCTAGTTTATTTTTCCTGTTAATTTTTCTCTTGTGACAAAATAAAAAGTTTATATTAATTAAATAATGGGTAAACCAATTGATGCACTACTAGTAACACTACATACTAGATCATCATCAAATGCATGTAACATCAATGGTAGAAAAAAAAATTAATAGGACAGGAGAAAATGGACGCCTTAGAGTCTCTGAAGGCCCAAGTAAACTAATTTCAATCATATTTTTTTTTTTGAAAATTTCAATCATATTATTTGCGAAAATAGATTTGCTGGTTGATGTTGTTATATATGACCCGAGCAGGGAATTTCAAAAGATAGAAAAACAAAAATAACTTTGGGCTTTTTTTTTTTACATTGGAAAGATAACTTTGGGCTTAAATATGCTTTTAATTAATAATATAATAAACGTATAGTGGTCAGAAATTAGTTTAACCTAAGATACACATATTAATATTTTTTAATTATCTACGACATACGACATACGTATTCCCCGTGCATCGCACGGGTAAAAAAACACTAGTAATTTAAATATTAAATAATTTCATATTTTTGAAAATAATTAATGCATTAATATTACATTTAATAGTTATTAATGAAATTAGAATAATTAACAAAAGTCAATTGTGACACTTTTTAAAAATAACTACTACATTATTTTGACATTTAATGGTTTTTAATGATATTATAATAATTAATAAAAAACAATTATGACTTTTCTACCATTAAAATAAAGTCTTTTTAATTATACTAATTATGTATTTTAATTATTGTAAAATAAAACACAAGTTATGTATTTTAATTAAATTAATATCTTAATGGATAAGAAAAGCGGATGGATCTTATCAAAAGTGTCAAGTTGGTCAAGTCAAACAATTAATTTAGTTTTATCTTACTTCTTTAATTATCAAATACACATTAATAAATAAAATCAATATTAAATGGACCAATTTAACACACTCCAATTTTTTTTCAACAGAGAAGATCATACCAAAAAAAAAAAGGAGACAGCGTGATCTATAAAATCGTGAATCCAAAGGGGAACGTGAATCCAAATTAGGGTTTCTCTAACCATGAAACCTGGTGAGTTTGATCCCATTCTCCCATGGGAAATTCAGGTAGAAATCTTATCATGGCTTCCGGTGAAAACCCTGATGCAATTCAAGTGCGTTTGCAAATCATGGAAATCACTCATCTCTGATGACAAATCGTTCGAAAAATTGCACCTGCACAGATCGGCCAGAAACAAGCACGTACTCCTCACCCTACGGGACACTAGCGGTCCTCCCGTCCACTATGAGGAAGAACAGGACCACTGCCACATTCCGTGCCCCTTGCGTCGTTTGGTCGAGGATCCATCGTCCATTATCGACGAAGAAGACGGGTGGTGCAGTTTGAAGGGTAAATACTTCGTAGCTGGCTCATGTAATGGCTTGGTCTGTTTTCACAACATTCCGTGTTATATTGCTTGTCTCAGTGACACGTTCTGGGTCCGGCTTTGGAACCCGGCCACGCACTTGTGGTCCAACAAGTCACCAACCATTACCATCTACAATTTCAGAACCGTGAGTTTTGGATTTGGCTATGATCATTCACGTGACACTTACAAGGTGAGTTCAAAATTATTTTATTTTAATCTGTTATATGAAATATTCATTTTAATCCTATAATAACATGATTTTATGATTTTTATCCTTTTGATTAGTTTTATTATTTATTTCCTCTTTGTAAGGTGGTGGGGATTGCAGAGTCTTCCGGAGAGCATCAATGGGGGGAGACAATGGTTTATTGTATGGGTGATAGCGGTTGGAGAACGATATCGAGCAAACCTGGTTTGGAACTTTCGCTAAAGGGAAACTATGGACAGTTTGCGGGTGGCTGTCTTAATTGGTTAGCAGTTGACGAGTTGAATCAGCCTGATCAACACCTTCCGTATATCGAGCGGATGGCGTTGGTGATTCTTTCATTTGACATGTGTAAAGAGACATATAGAGCATTGTCATTGCCTAAGGATATTAGTGATGTTAACACAAATCTTAGTGTTTTGGGAAATTGTCTGTGCCTTTTTCAAGACCGTAAAGGAACTCATTTTGATGTGTGGCAAATGAGAGAGTACGGAGTTCGTGAGTCTTGGACTCGAGTAATGAGTGTCAGCTATGAACATCTTCATGCTGATGATATGCTTCATCACTTGTGGCCGCTGATTTTCCTAGGTGAAGATGGTGACATCCTATTGCTCTTCAGAAAAAAGAATTGGGATGTTACCATGTATAATCTGAGAGATAATAGTGTGAAATATGTTCAACTTCCAGACAACAAACATTGGTTGTGTGCCCATGGTTATGTACAAAGTCTAGTTTCGCCTTATTAAGATTAAGGTTGGGTAAACAACAGAAGCAATAGACCGTGGAAACTGATTAACGCCTTAAATCAAATTGACCTATGGTTGGCAGAAGTGAAATGTCTGAAGGTAAATCATATTTATAGGGAAGCAAATTCTGAAGCAGACAGATTGGCCAAAAGGGGAGCTGAATTTACAAGAGACCTTATCTATTTTAGAGAATCCTTATAAGTGTGCTAGAACCCGTATCTCATGTACTATACTTTATCTGTTTTGCTGGTTTTGTCTGTTGGTTTAGGCTCTTGCTGCTGTTAGCTTTTGGTCCAGCACTCTTTTTCCTCTCTTGGGTTTTTTTCCCACTGGGTTTTCCCTTGAGAGGTTTTAATGAGGCTGGCCATGTAGGGTTTTTATTTACATTTGTAAGCCCTTTATTACCTATCTTGCCCACTATGAGAGGGTTGTTCTCATAGATTCTTCTATTAATAATAGCTATCTTTTGTTCTCAAAAATAAAATATTAAGGTTATTGTTTCCTCCTTGACTGACCCAGGCAGCTCACTTATGACTTACCTCATGCATTTTCTTTTATTTTCATGTAGCTGTCAACCACAATTGCTGAAAGTGACTGTTATTTTTGGTATTTTCAATCGGTCCCATTCCAAGTAATTTTACTTTCATGTTTCACTCTGGTATTGCATTATTCTTTTGCTGTTTTGTCTGTGCTGATTTTGCAAACTATCAATTCTCTAAGATAATTGAAACTTACATGACAGATAAGACAGAATTGGCATATTCCGGAGCTCAAATCTGAACGAAAGGCAAGCATGAAAAGTTTGCTAAGAACTTAAAAATTGAGTAAAGGTTGTGCAATAAACAAACTCAGTATAACAGTATATTCTGGCAAGCTTGCGAACTCATATAAAAGGGTTATACACACCAGCAAGTTGCACTCTAACTCTTTGCTTTTGATCATTGTTTTGAACTATTCATTAATATATTGGGTCTCTTCAGTGTTCTGCCACTGATAACTAAGCTGCTCCTTCAACTTTATAGAACATTTTTCATTTTCTATTCCTCTTTTCTTATAAATAAAATGAATCCACATTAAGAACTTAAATAGTATACTAGCAACACTAACCTTCAACTTCAAGTATGGATTTAACCTGTTATGCCTGCCTGGTTGAGGACATGAGTTCTTTCTTGTGGTTGAATTCTTTCATCACTTTCTTCCTCCACATTCTCTAAAATTTGTTTCAGAATCTTTTCTTCCTCTGCATCAAGATTTTGCATGCACTGTTCAAAGGCAGATACCAGCTCTGGGCTAAATATAGATTCCTGACTGGATTCATTTGCAATCCTAGTGTTCATTAGAGAATAGCTGCCAAATTTTGGGGTGACATAGGATCCCGAAGAATATATTCCATCTGCAGGGAGCCATTCTCTTAGACTAGCAATGGCTGGAGATTCAATGGTGGATGGGATTTTAAGTGATTCTAGCCTCTTTGCTAAAGCCTTTCTCTTATTTCCCTTCTCAATGGTGCTTCTTACGCCTTGAGCAGCAAGCACTCTTGTTTTATGACTTGCAATCACTTCCTCATTTTTTATACCTGAACTTGGAATGTGCCTTTTAGGACTTGGAGTAACTTCATTGCTTTCTGGTTGCATTTCCTTGAATACAGATATGTCAGATTTGAGGACATGTGAATACTCGAGTACATGTGAATAAAACTACGTTAAACAGTGGTTACTATCCAACTTGAACATGGTTGCCTCAGTGCAGTATACTCATGGTTAAAAAAGAAAAATCCTTATGCTCAATACGATGAGTTTCTATTCGATATAAATTTAGATACCTGAATGTCCATGTTGGCTCCCGAGCAGGACACTCGTGGTTTAAAAAAAAATTCCTTTTCCTCAGTATGATGATTTTGTATTAGATATAAATTTAGATACCTGAATGTCCATGTTGCCTCCCGAATCATCTTCTTCATTAAACCCACGTTGCTGAACTCTATTGGACTTGTTCAACCAAATTTTATTAACTATACCATCATATTCCTCCACTGTGTGGAAACTCCTGCTACCTACAGCACCCTTGGAGCTCAAGTCATGTTATCTTCAAAACCAGATAAATTCTCCTGAGCAAGAGAGTGCTCAATATGCTCAAGAAAATAATGCCAACTTTTGGACCTGTTTCTGTTATCACTTTCAAATTGTTTCCCTTTTACTTGGCCTAGTTTTGCTGATAGCTCCAACTTCTCCACAGTTTCAGAACTGGCAGACTCAATAGCAGGTTTTGAGGACTTGTTTGCACTATAGCTCCTAGAGTTCAGCTTGTTGGAGACTGAGTTAGCAGCGCGGACAAGTGTTAGGTACTTGCCACTGCCGATTGCGGAGATGATAAAATCTTCTAGCAATGGAATGCCGTTTACAGTTCTATGTGATCTATGCTTTCTCTCTTCATGGAAACTGATTGATCTGGCAATTATTTCCTTTGAAGAAATGCACCCCATGGTAATTAGCTAATGCACACTGCACACATGTCAATGATGAGATGGGATATAAGCATCAAGCCTCGCAGAACACTAGTAAGATATGGATGTTGACGTATAACATGTTTGGATCAACTTATTTTTCTATAAAATCAATTATGTCACCTACAAGCTACTCAGAAAAGCTTATCCCTGGAATTGATTTTGACTTTAGAATTAATTATAGAGTTTCCAAACATGCACTTAGAAATCTGGGATTCACAAATTGGAAATAAATTGCTAGGAAACATGGCATCTGATTTGTTTTGATGACATATATTTAGATAATGAATATAAGTATACAAGCAGAAAATAAGTAAACTTTAGTCTAGAGGATTAATGGCAAATTTTTACCTGTAGTTGGTGACCATTCTTTAAGTCCACTCCTGCAAACCATACAGAACTGGGGTCACAGAGTGGTTTTACTCTAAAGCAGAATACTTAAAGGCTTTTGGCCTTTGGCTATGAACCTGAACAAGAAACTTGAGTTGAAAACAGAATCCAGCATGAGTTTTCACTTTTCAGCTATACTTTAGAGTTTAGAAGCAAAATCCAGCCTTACACCATGGTACATCTTTGTTACTTGATAGTTTACTAACTCAAGTGGAGCCGGATCTCAAATTGATAATTTGAAATCTTGGAGTGGTTTGTGAATTTGGAATCACATACACAAAGAAAGAGAATCAGTTATGATCATTCTTTAGTTAAGGTCTAAAAAGTGCTCTGATGCTACCTACTTTCTACCTTTTCCATTTATAAACTTATGTTAGCAGCACGGTGCTCAAAGTTAGCTGCATAAACAATCTCATTTTCTATCCAGTTTTTGCTCAAAATGTTCAATTCGTACAAAAAGGCTAAGAATAAATTAATCATATGCACCAAAAAATCAAGTGGTATGAAAAAAAGATACAAGAATGTGCTCATGTGTTATATATCTCAACTTACTTGGCTTAACTGGAATTAAATGTACAACTTGCTGATCTTCAGTTCTAGTTCTGACTGTGTCTTGTCTTGGTCTTCTTTTTTTTGAATATGGAGGTTTAGACTTTTGGAGATGGTTTAGACTTTTATCAAACATGGGAAGGTCCCACTATTGATTAAATATTCCAAGTTTGAAATTATATGTACCTAGAGTTTGTATTAAATAATGGGCAACCCAATAGATGCTCTACTAGTAAAATTGCATACTACATCATCATCAAATGCATGTTACATCAATGGTAGAAAAAAATGAATTAATAAGACAGCAGAGAATGGACCCCTAGAGCCCTTCAAGGCCCAAGTGATCTAACTCCAGTTCACATGATCCGCAAAAATTGATTTGCCAGTTGATGTTGTTTTGCACAAAAATTTGTACCAAATATGGAAATGTTACATTTCCAACCTCACATTCCAGGGAATGTTTCAAGTAGGCATGCCCACACTTATCCGGCTCGATCCGAAACTGGATCAGTGTGG
This sequence comes from Lotus japonicus, assembly GCF_012489685.1. NCBI lineage: Eukaryota > Viridiplantae > Streptophyta > Magnoliopsida > Fabales > Fabaceae > Lotus > Lotus japonicus. The sequence goes on along the minus strand of NC_080046.1, from coordinate 59,548,821 downwards.
ACAGACACTATCTCTCCTCTCTTCCAACAAACCTTAACCGTACCAGAGTCTCCTCTTCTCTTCTCACTACTCTGTCTAAGTCCTATCCTTTCTCACCATTATCTCTTCCTTTCCATCTCCGCACCCCACCATCATCGCATCCTTTCAATTCGCCGCCGTCGATGCCGCCTCATCTCTTGTCTCAAACCGAAGGAAACTATTGTCGCATGTTCCGATATGTTGTTCTTCGCCTTTGAACTCGTTGACAGCGACACTCCTCACCTCATTAACGTGTTTTCGTCAACCTCCATGGCTTATGCTGAAGTTTTTTAAATTTTGTTGAAATTTTTTCATATGTAATATTATTTGGTTGTTATTATATATTTGAATCAAAGCTTTGTAATGAAAAAAATTCTGTTAAAGATTTATCTTTGGTTTCTTCTACTTTCTTTCTTCTTCATCTCTTGTTTTTTTTATTTCCTTCTGTTGTGTTAACCGACAGGTCCGACCGATGAATCTGTGATCCGTCAAACCATAACCCAAGCTACCGAAGGGTGTGATCAGACGGTGGCGGTTCCGGTGATTTGGTGATTTTCAACCGACAAAAACCAAAGGCCGACCGAATCCGACCTATGGACAACCCTAGTTTCAAGATACCTTTCTAACAAACGCCCCCCTAAAGCTTTTTTAATGCATTAAAGGGCGAGGATTTGGAGTAATTTTAATTAGTACTCCATTTTTTTTTTTTGTTCTTTGGCCACCAGTCTCCACGGGGGAAAGGGGCCCCACGTGACTAATCTGGCTCGGCATACAGTAGTGATGTCCCTGGCCACAAAGGTATTATTTTTTACCTCAGAGGGGATCGAACCCAGGCCAGAAGCCTAGGTGAAATCCTTTAAAAAAATGCGCATTCACCACTTGTGCCACCCCTTGCGGATCCCTCCTCATACATATAATCTTAATATTAAAATATCTGAATTTTGTTTATGCATAATCTATTTGAAATTGAAAAGTTTTACAATGAGTAATTACTAAAAAAGATTATTAATAACTAATCAATATTTGTTATAAATGTAAAGGTCAAGTCAATTTCACTTATTATTATTATTATTAAAACAATAAATTCTTCAAGATATGATGATTAACAATAATAAATTAAATAATGTTAATACTTAACTTTAAATATGAGAAATTTAAAAGTCTTACATTCAAAATTAATATAAAAGATTATTAATATTTTCATTAATGTGGAGGTCATGTCAACTTAAATTCCTGAAAATGTGAGTAATAATTAAATTTAAATAATATTAATATTTATTTTTATTATGAGAATTGAAAATTGACAAAATTAGTAATTAAGATAAAGTATTATTAACATCTAATTCATATTGTTATTAATTTTAAAGTCAATTCAATTTAACTTATTTTTATTATTATTATTTAAAAAATCTCAAATAGTGATTAATGAAAAAAATTAAAATATTATTATTATTTAATTCTAAATATGAGAAATTGAATTTTTTTACAATTATTAATTAATTGAATGAAAAATATAGAATATTATTATTATCTAAATAATATTTTTATTAGTTTAAATTTGAATTCAATTTGACTTTACTTATTATTATTCTTAAATTTTTTCTCAAGTTGTCATTAATAATTAAAATAATATTAATATTCTTTCAAATCTTAATCATAGTTACTTTTAAATATGTTCAGAAATTGACACTTATAGAATTAGTAGTTATTATAATGACTAATTAATATTGTTATTAATGTATAGGTGAAGTCAATTTTAATACTTAGTATATTTTATATGTACAAAATAATAATTTGTTTTATTTTATTCTTTAAAAGTTCCTTAAAATGTGATTAATAATTAAAATTAAATAATATTTATATTTATTTTATATATGAGAATTGAAAATTCTCACAATTAGTAATTAATATAAAAATGTTATTATTACCTAATTCATATTGTTATTAATGTAAAAAATATTCAAGTAGTGGTATTATTATTTTTTGAAAGTTTTCCTCAAGTAGTGATTAATGATTAATAATAAAATAGAATTATTATTTAATTCTAAATATGAGAAATTGAATTTTTTTACAATTAGTAGTTAATTGAATGAATAATATTGAAGATTATTAATAACTAAATATTATTTTATTAATTCAAATGTCAAGTCAATTTTACTATATCTGTTATTATTGTTATTATTTTTTTTCCCAATTTGTGATTAAGAATTAAAATTATATATATTACAAATTAATTTTTTTACAATTATTATGTAATATAATGAATCATATATAAAAATTTATTAATAACTAATTAATTTTGTTACTAATGAATATGTCAAGTCAATTTTACTTATATACATAGATATAGTTTAATGAATAAGAAAAGGAAACTGAGGATACTATAAAATCAAGAAGGTTGGGTATCCAAAGTGGAACGTAAATATTAGGGTTTCGTATATCGAAAAATTCAAATTCATTGGGCACATAATTTGTGAGTCTCTTTGATTCAATAAATTTTCTTCTCACAACCATGGCAATTGTTGACCTTGTACCTGTTCTTCCTTTCGAACTCCTGATAGAAATCTTGTCATGGCTTCCCGTGGAGACCCTCATGCAATTAAGGCGTGTTTCAAAGTCATGGAAATCACTCATCTCCGAAGACAGAGACTTCATGACACTACACTTGAAGAGATCGCCAAAAAACAAGCACCAACACATTCTGCTCACCTTACTAGAGTCTTCCTTTCCCTACTTGGAATATGATGAACCTTACGCCATTTCGTGCCCTGTGCGTCATTTGCTTAAAGAGTCATCACCCGCGATCGATGAAGATGGGCGTTACACCTTGAAGGAAAATTACCTCGTCGCTGGCTCATGTAATGGTTTGGTCTGTTTGCAGGGCTTTTGTGATCTTGACATCATGGGTGAGTTCTGGGTCCGACTTTGGAACCCGACCACGCGCTTAAGGTCCAACAAGTCACCAACCTTTTGTAACGATGCCGACAGCGTGAACTTTGGGTTCGGGTATGATGACTCACGTGACACTTACAAGGTGAGTTAAAATTCAATGTCAAATCCAATCTTTGAAATACAAGTTTAGTCTTTAATATGAATATGATGTTTCTTTCGGTCAAGTCAATTCCCACTTCAAATTACCTTGAATTGAAGACTATTTTGATCATAGAGAGGAAATTAGGGTACAAGATAAGTGAATTTAATTTGAGTAATGAAATGAAAGTTTAAAGATTACATAATTTTCATTACCCAACACAGATACATGATCCTTTTGGTTTAATTTTATTATTTCCTCTTTGCAAGGTGGTGGTGCTTTCAAATTATTATTACAACCGTAGAGAGCCAAAATTGGAGACAATGGTTCATTGCATAGGTACTGATAGTTGTTGGAGAAAGATTTTGAACGACCCTGGTTTCCCCTTTTCGTTAAAGGAACTTAATGGACATTTTGTGGGTGGCTGTATAAATTGGTTAGCACTTAACGAGCTGAAATGTCACCAGAAGTTTGTGATTGTTTCATTTGACATGTGTAAGGAGGCATATAGTTCTTTGTCGTTGCCTGACGGTACTAATGAGAGTACTAGTCAGCTTCCTAACCTTAGGGCATGCCTTGGGGTTCTGGACAATTGTTTGTGTCTTTTTAATGACCAAAAGGGAACTCATTTTGTTGTGTGGAAAATGAGAGAGTATGGAGTTCAAGAGTCTTGGACTCGATTGGTGAGTGTCAATTATGAACATCTCAGATGTGTTGGCTTTAGGTGTCGTCCACTGATGTGCTTGAGTGAAGACGGTGACATCCTGTTGCTCATACAAAAGGAAAATCTTGATGTTATCATGTACACTGTAAGAGATAACAGTGTGAAATATGTTCAACTTCCTGACAACAAAATTTGGTCGGATGTCATTGGTTATGTACAAAGTCTAGTGTCACCATGTTAAGATTAAGCTCCTCCATTGGCAATATGTACTTCTGAATTTATGATTAATTATGCAAGTGTTGATTAATATTGGTGGTTCTTTAGCTTCACTAATTTGTTGGTGACTCTATTGTCGGTTGCTAATTCATTAAGCTTCTTTGGTGCTTGAAAGGGTTATGCCTAACAAACTTCACATATTAAGGTGTCTAGTTATAATAATATGTCCATTAATACTTAGATTAAAATTGATGAGTTTTATCACATAATTTGAAAACTAAATATAGTTAGATATTCAATTCATGCTTATCAAAGTATAATTATTTCTTTACATAAAAGAATTTTTAATTAAAATTAAACAAAATTTAAATAACAAGGTGTGATTGAGATTACAAAATAATTTATCTACCCTTACTTAAAGGTAGAAAGATGCTGAACAACGGTGGCAATTAAGAAAATTAACAGTAGAATATCATAACTAGATCAGTTCAAAAGGATTAGGACATGAGCATAGTGTGATAATGGTTATCCCAATACTTAATATGCAGGCAGGGCAGTTATGCATTCCCCTGTGCAAATATTAACTTTCAAAGTAAAAGTTTCCCTTAATCTAATGCAATTGCAGGTTAAGTGTAAACAAAAACTGAAAATATAACAGAGTAACAATGAAAACAATTAACAAAGGGGGTTAATTGGTTGACAATTGCGGTATGTAAAAAGGATTTAGAAATCAATTGAATATAGTCAATCTTTCGGTATTAATCATTCAATTGCAGCAAATCTTCCTTGCGCACAACCACAATTGTGAGCTGGAAGTTTGTGATTCTCTACTACACAATACTAGACAATCGTATTTCATAGAATCTCCAAAACTAGCTAGCAGCCAATCAGTGCTAGAGATAAACGTCTCTCATGTGAACAAAGTATGATTCAAACCCAACTAGTAAGAACTCAAAAGCACACAAAAGCTCAGAGTAAGGAAACATAAATCAAATTCATTAACAAGGTAAAATATAGCATTAAGAACAAAACCTCATGTATGCATACAAAAGAAAATTAAACTAAGATTCACTAAGGAGTTTAGTAACTCATGTGAAAACAAAGAAAAATAAAATAAGATGAAGTAGTAATAGAAGTTGAGGTAGAAGCTGCGAAGTCCTAAGCTATCACACTAGTATTTATAATAGAAGGTCAGCTTGTCCTCCAAGTTTCCTTTGTCCTTATTCTATGTTTCAACTTTCAAGGGCCGAGTTCCCAATAGAAGTAAGTGGCTTTTGACTAGACTCGATTCTGAGTTAAAATAACAAAGTTACATTCAGTTATGTGAGGAATTATTGTGCAATAACGACAATTAGCTTCGGACTAGCACACGAGACCGTGAGGACCTTCACTTGAGTTCTTCATGAAAGTTGTAGCCCGTTAAGTTAATTTTTCATTCATTCAAACCTCATCCAATTTGGAGGCTACAACTCAAGCTATCCCCTTCAAAAGCAGCATTGTTCAAGAGCTCATTGCAGTATCAGACAGCAGCGCAAGATCCACTTCAACTCAAGCTAGAGGCCGAACACAACATGACTCAAGTGCAACATAAGAATTGTAGCTTTTTCTCTTAGCTTTCCATCCTTATATAATAATTTGTCCATTTATGCTTAGATTATAAATGATTAGTGTTTTAACATAATTTTACTAAATATAGTTACTTATTCAATTCATGCTTATCAACTATAGAGTCAAGGTTTTGCATGCACTGTTCAAAGGCAGATTCCAGCTCTGGACTAAATGTAGAGTCCTCATTGGATTCATTTGAATTCCTAATGGTCCTTACAGAATAGCTTCCAAATTTTGGGGTGACATAGGATCCAAGAGAATTTATTCCATCTGGAGGGAGCCATTCTCTAAGACTAGCAATGTTTGATGGGATTCTAGCCTCTTTGCCAAAGCCTTTCTCTTATTTATCCCTTTTCAATGTTGCTTCTTACCCCTTCAGCAGCAAGCATTCTTGTTTTATGACTTGGAATCACAATATGTTCAGGAAAATAATGCAAACTTTTGGACCTGTTTTTGTTATCACTGCTTAGTCTTGGTGATAGCTCCAACCTCTCCACAGTTTCAGAATTGGCAGCCTCAAAAGTCAATAGCCAGTTTTGAGGACTAGTCAGAACTAAAGCTCCTAGAGTGCAATTTGTTGGAGACTGAGTTAGAGGCTCGGACAATTGTAACCATTACTGGAGATGGGCAGGACCTACTATTGAGTATTGATTAATTAATACACACATCATTTGATTATCAAACATGGGCAGGGCCTACTATTGATTAAAAATTCCAAGTTTGAAATTATATGCACCTAAAGCTTTGTCTCAAAAGTACCTAAACTCACAGGGGATATTGCATGGGACATATAAGAGAGGGAATTCTTATGTCTGGCAAAGCATTATTCGGGCCAAAGATCATATTGCAGTTGGTTTTAAACCTCAGTTCTAAGTTAGGTAATGGAAGTTCATCTCTTTGGTATGCAGATTGGTTAGGGACGTGACGATTATGTGAGCGTGTGCCCTTCGTCCACATTTCGGATACACAGCTACAAGTGGCCAGTTTATGGCGAGGGGGAGCATGGAATTTTGAGGGTCTCTACACGGTTTTACCTCCAGATATTATTAGTGAAATTGCTGCTATATGGAGCACTTTTAGAGCTGTCCTGCCATCCCCTGCTGTGCAAATTGATTTTAAAACCTGGTTTGTAGATGTCCTTTCTCACAGAAATAGCACTTAATTTGGGTGTTGCAGCTATGTGGTGGACGTGGCGTTGGAGAAATACGAGAGTTTTTGTTTATGCATCGTTGTATTTAGATGTAATTAGCTAGTTTATTTTTCCTGTTAATTTTTCTCTTGTGACAAAATAAAAAGTTTATATTAATTAAATAATGGGTAAACCAATTGATGCACTACTAGTAACACTACATACTAGATCATCATCAAATGCATGTAACATCAATGGTAGAAAAAAAAATTAATAGGACAGGAGAAAATGGACGCCTTAGAGTCTCTGAAGGCCCAAGTAAACTAATTTCAATCATATTTTTTTTTTTTGAAAATTTCAATCATATTATTTGCGAAAATAGATTTGCTGGTTGATGTTGTTATATATGACCCGAGCAGGGAATTTCAAAAGATAGAAAAACAAAAATAACTTTGGGCTTTTTTTTTTTACATTGGAAAGATAACTTTGGGCTTAAATATGCTTTTAATTAATAATATAGTAAACGTATAGTGGTCAGAATATTAGTTTAACCTAAGATACACATATTAATATTTTTTAATTATCTACGACATACGACATACGTATTCCCCGTGCATCGCACGGGTAAAAAAACACTAGTAATTTAAATATTAAATAATTTCATATTTTTGAAAATAATTAATGCATTAATATTACATTTAATAGTTATTAATGAAATTAGAATAATTAACAAAAGTCAATTGTGACACTTTTTAAAAATAACTACTACATTATTTTGACATTTAATGGTTTTTAATGATATTATAATAATTAATAAAAAACAATTATGACTTTTCTACCATTAAAATAAAGTCTTTTTAATTATACTAATTATGTATTTTAATTATTGTAAAATAAAACACAAGTTATGTATTTTAATTAAATTAATATCTTAATGGATAAGAAAAACGGATGGATCTTATCAAAAGTGTCAAGTTGGTCAAGTCAAACAATTAATTTAGTTTTATCTTACTTCTTAAATTATCAAATACACATTAATAAATAAAATCAATATTAAATGGACCAATTTAACAAACTCCAATTTTTTTTCAACAGAGAAGATCATACCAAAAAAAAAAGGAGACAGCGTGATCTATAAAATCGTGAATCCAAAGGGGAACGTGAATCCAAATTAGGGTTTCTCTAACCATGAAACCTGGTGAGTTTGATCCCATTCTCCTATGGGAAATTCAGGTAGAAATCTTATCGTGGCTTCCAGTGAAAACCCTGATGCAATTCAAGTGCGTTTGCAAATCATGGAAATCACTCATCTCTGATGACAAATCGTTCGAAAAATTGCACCTGCACAGATTGACCAGAAACAAGCACGTACTCGTCTCCCTGATCGAAACTGGCGGCCCTCCCGTCCACTATGAGGAAGAACAGGACCACTGCCACATTCCGTGCCCCTTGCGTCGTTTGGTCGAGAATCCATCGTCCATGATCGACGAAGAAGACGAGTGGTGCAGTTTGAAGGGTACATACCGCGTAATTGGCTCATGTAATGGCTTGGTCTGTTTTCACAACATTTGGGATTCATATTGTGGTGTCAGCGACACATTCTGGGTCCGGCTTTGGAACCCGGCCACGCGCTTGTGGTCCAACAAGTCACCATCCATAATTACCATCTACCATTCCGATTTCGCGAGTTTTGGATTTGGCTATGATCATTCACGTGACACTTATAAGGTGAGTTAAAATTTTATTTTAGGCTATGATCCATCATGCTCCAGCTCCATTACTTTCCTGAATGGAAAGATTTTAATCCTAACATACCCTTAATCTGTTATAAGAAATATTCATTTTAATCTTATAATTAGGTACTAATAAGTCAATAATAAAATGCCAAAATTTAAGATTTTATGATTTTTATCCTTTTGATTAGTTTTATTATTTCTCTTTGGAAGGTGGTGGGGATTGCAGATTATTTGTCTTCCTTGGAGACAGTGGTTTATTGCAAGGGTGATAGTGGTTGGAGAACGATTTCGAGCAAACCTGGTATTGGAATTTCGCTAAACGGACACTATGGACACTTTGCGAGTGGCTGTCTCAATTGGTTAGCATATGACGAGTTGAATCAGCCTGATCAAAACCTTCTGGATATCGGGAGGAGGGCGTTGGTGATTCTTTCATTTGACATGTGTAAAGAGACGTATAGAGCTTTGTCATTGCCTGAGGATATTAGTGATGTTAAGACAAGTCTTAGTGTTTTGGGAAATTGTCTGTGCCTTTTTCAAGACCGTAAAGGAACCCATTTTGATGTGTGGCAAATGAGAGAGTACGGAGTTCGTGAGTCTTGGACTCGGTTGGTCTCTGTCAGTTATGAACATCTTCAATGTGATGGCTATATGTCTTATCCGCGGCCGCTGATGTGCTTGTCTGAAGATGGTGACATCTTAATGCTCTTCGAAAATCAAAATCGGAATGTTATTTTATATAATCTAAGAGATAATAGTGTGAAACATATTCAACTTCCCGACAACAAACGTTGGTTGAATGGCTATAGTTATGTACAAAGTCTAGTTTCGCCATATTAAGATTAAGGTTATCGTTTCCTCCTTGACTGACACAAGCTGCTCAGTTATAACCTAGCTACCTCATGAATCATCTTTTATCTGTTTTAGAGAATCCTTATAAGTGTGCTAGAACCCGTATCTCATGTACTATACTTTATCTGTTTTGCTGGTTTTGTCTGTTGGTTTATATCTATTAAAGACAATTGCTCAAAGTGACTGTTATTTTTGGTATTTTCAATCGGTTCCATTCCAAGTAATTTTTCTTTCATGTTTCATTCTGGTATTGCATTATTCTTTTGCTGTTTTGTCTGTACTGATTTTGCAAACCATTAATTCTCAGAGATAATTGAAACTTACACATGACAGATAAGCCAGAATTGGCATCTTCTGGATCTCGTATCTGAAAGTAAGGCAAGCATGAAAAGTTTCCAAACAAAGCCCTAAAACATAGACTAAAGGTTGTGCAGTAAACAAACTCAGTATTACAGTATATTATATTCTGGAAAGCTTGTATGTGTAGATTACAAACTCATAATTAATCAATATTCTTTCCACTGCTTAAATGAAATGGTTCTACACACCAGAAAGTTGCACCCTAACTATTCGCTTTTGATCATTGTTTTGAACTATTAATCAACTTACTGGGTCTCTTGTGTCTTCTGCCACTGATAACTGAGCTGCTTCTTCAACTTTATAGAACATTTCTCTTTTTTCTATTCCTTTTTTTTATGAATTCATATAAAGAACTTATATCAGCAACACTAACCTTCAACTTCAAGTATGGATTTAACCTTTTATACCTGGTTGAGTACATGAGTTCTTTCTAGGGGTTGAATTGTTTCATCACTTTCTTCCTCCACATTCTCTAAAATTTGTTTCAGAATCTTTTCTTCCTCTGCATCAAGATTTTGCATGCACTGCTCAAAGGCAGATGCCAGCTCTGGGCTAAATATATAGTCCTCACTGGATTCATTTGCAATCCTAGTGTTCATTAGAGAATAGCTGCCAAATTTTGGGGTGACATAGGATCCCAAAGAATATATTCCATCTGCAGGGAGCCATTCTCTTAGACTAGCAATGGCTGGAGATTCAATGTTGGATGGGATTTTAAGTGATTCTAGCCTCTTTGCTAAAGCCTTTCTCTTATTTCCCTTCTCAATGGTGCTTCTTACCCCTTGAGCAGCAAGCACTCTTGTTTTATGACTTGCAATCACTTCCTCATTTCTTATACCTGAACTTGGAATGTGGCTTTTAGGACTTGAAGTAACTTCATTGCTTTCTGGTTGCATTTCCTTGATTACAGATATGTCAGATTCGAGTACTTGAGAGTACTCGAGTACCTGTGAATACAACTACGTTAAACAGTTGTTACCTTTTCCTTAGTATGATGATTTTGTATTAGATATAAATTTAGATACCTGAATGTCCATGTTGCCTCCCGAATCATCTTCATCATTAAACCCACGTTGCTGAACTCTATTGGACTTGTTCAACCAAATTTTATTAACTATACCATCATATTCCTCCACTGTGTGGAAACTCCTGCTACCTACAGCACCCTTGGAGCTCAAGTCATGTTTATCTTCAAAACCAGATAATTTCTCCTGAGCAAGAGAGTGCACAATATGCTCAGGAAAATAATGCCAACTTTTGGACCTGTTTCTGTTATCACTTTCAAATTGTTTCCCTTTTACTTGGCCTAGTTTTGCTGATAGCTCCAACTTCTCCACTGTTTCAGAACTGGCAGACTCAATAGCAAGTTTTGAGGACTTGTTTGAACTATAGCTCCTAGAGTTCAGCTTGTTGGAGACTGAGTTAGCAGCGCGGACAAGTGTTAGGTACTTGTCACTGCCATTTGCGGAGATGATAAAATCTTCTAGCAATGGAATGCCGTTTACAGTTCTATGTGATCTTTGCTTTCTCTCTTCATGGAAACTGATTGATCTGGCAATTATTTCCTTTGAAGAAATGCACCCCATGGTAATTACCTAATGCACACTGCACACATGACAATGATGAGAGGGGATATAAGCATCAAGCCTCGCAGAACACTAGTAAGATATGGATGTTGACGTATAATATGTTTGAATCAACTTATTTTTCTATAAAATCAATTATGTCACCTAGAAGCTACTCAAAGAAGCTTATCCCAGGAATTGATTTTGACTTTAGAATTAATTATAAAAGGGTTTCCAAACATGCACTTAGAAATCAGGGATTTACAGATTGGAAATAAATTGCTAGGAAACATGGCATCTGACTAGTTTTGATGACATATATTTAGATAAGGAATATAAGACAATGATGAGAGGAGATATAAGCATCAAGCCTCACTGAACACTAGTAAGATATGGATGTTGACGTATAACATGTTTGGATCAACTTATTTTTCTATAAAATCAATTATGTCACCTAGAAGCTACTCAAAGAAGCTTATCCCCGGCATTGATTTTGACTTTAGATTTAATTATAAAAGGGTTTCCAAACATGCAGTTAGAAATCAGGGATTTACAGATTGGAAATAAATTGCTAGGAAACATGGCATTTGATTAGTTTTGATGACATATATTTAGATAAGGAATCTAAGTACACAAGCAGAAAATAAGTAAACTTTAGTCTAGAGGATTAATTGTAAATTTTTACCTGTAGTTGGAGAATGGTGACCAGTCTTTAAGTCCACTCCTGCAAAAGATACAGAACTGGGGTCAGAGAGTGGTTTTACTCTAAAGCAGAATACTTAAAGGCTTTTGACCTTTGGCTATGAACCTGAACAAGAAACTTTTGAATTGAAAGCAGAATCCAGCATGAGTTTTCACTTTTCAGCTATACTTTAGAAGCAAAATCCAGCCTTACACCATACCCATCTTTGTTACTTGATAGCTTACTACCTCAAGTGGAGCCAGATCTCAAATTGATAGTAATTTGAAATCTTGGAGTGGTTTGTGAATTTGGAATCACATACACAAAGAAAGAGAATCAGTTATGATTATTCTTTAGTTAAGGTCTAGAAAGTGCTCTGATGCTACTTACTTTCTACCTTTTCCATGTATAAATTTATGTTAGCTGCACGGTGCTCAATGTTTAAACAATCTCATTTTCTATGCAGATTTTGCTCAAAATGTTCAATCCGTGCAATAAGGCTAAGAATAAATTAATCATATGCACCAAAAAATTAAGTGGTATGAAAAAAAGATGCAAGAATGTGCTTATTATATGTTATATATCTCAACTTACTTGGCTTACCTGGAATTAGATGTACAACTTGCTGATTTTCAGTTCTAGTTCGGATTGTGTCTTGTCTTGGCCATTTTTTTTTGAATATGTAGGTTTAGACTTTTGGAGATGGTTTAGACTTTTATCAAACATGGGAAGGTCCCACTATTGATTAAATATTCCAAGTTTGAAATTATATGTACCTAAAGTTTGTATTAAATAATGGGCAATCCAATAGATGCTCTACTAGTAACATTGCATACTGCATCATCATCAAATGCATGTTACATCAATGGTAGAAAAAAATGAATTAATAGGACAGCAGAGAATGGACCCCTCAGAGGCCTTCAGGGCCCGAGTGAACTAATTCCAGTTCACTTGATCTGCAAAAATTGATTTGTTAGTTGATGTTGTTTTGCACAAAAACTTGTACCAAATATGAAAACGTTTCATTTTCAACCTCACATTCCAGGAAATGTTTTAAGATACCTTTCTAACAAACGCCCCTTTTTTAATGAATTAAAGCTCAAGGATTTGGAGTAAATTTAAATAGTACTCCATGAATAAGTGGATCCCTCTCTTACATATAATCTTAATATTAAAATATCTGAATTTTCCTAAAAATCTCAAGATGTGATTAATGATAAAAATTAAAATAATATTATTATTTAATTCTTAAGACAACAAATTGAAATTTCTGACAATTAGTAATTAATTGAATGAAAAATATAGAACATTATTAATAACTAAATAATATTTTTATTAATTTAAATTTGAATTCAAATTTACTTTACTTATTATTATTCTTAAAGTTTTTCTCAAGTTTCCATTAGAAATTAAAATAATATTAATATTCTTTCAAATCTTAATGATAGTTACTTTTAAATATCCATTTAAAAAAAAAAAACTTTTAATATGTTCAGAAATTGAGACTTATAGAATTAGTTGTTATTGTAATGACTAATTAATATTGTTATTAATGTATATGTCAAGTCAATTTTAATACTTCGTATATTTTATATGTACAAAATAATAATTTTGTTTTATTTTATTACTTTAACAATTCCTCAAAATGTGATTAATAATTAATATTTATGTTTGTATATGAGAATTGAAAATTCTCACATTAGTAATTAATATAAAATATTATTATTACCTAAATCATATTTTTATTTTTTTGAAATGAATTCATATTGTTATTAATGTAAAAGTTAATTCAATTGTAATTTTTTTTATTATATTATTAAATTTTTCCTCAAGTAGTGATTAATGATTAAAATTAAAATAGAATTATTATTTAATTCTAAATATGAGAAATTTAATTTTTTTACAATTAGTAGTTAATTGAATGAATAATATTGAAGATTATTAATAACTAAATAATATTTTTATTAATTTAAATGTCAAGTCAATTTTACCTTATCTATTATTATTGTTATTACTTTTTTCTCAATTTGCGATTAATAATTAAAATTATATATATGACAAATTAATTTTTTTACAATTATTATGTAATATATTAATAGCTAATTAATATATAATTTTTTATTAATAAATAATTAATATTTTTACTAATGAATATGTCAAGTCAATTTTACTTATATATACATAGATATAATTTAATGCATAAGAAAAGGAATCTGAGGGTACTATAAAATCAAGAAGGTTGGGTATCCAAAGTGGAACGTAAATATTAGGTTTTCGTATATCGAAAAATTCAAATTCATTGGGTGTGAGTCTCTTTGATTCAATAAATTTTCTTCTCACAACCATGGAAACTGTTGATCTTGTTCCTGTTCTTCCTTTAGAACTCCTGATAGAAATCTTGTCATGGCTTCCCGTCGAGACCCTCATGCAATTAAGGTGTGTTTCAAAGTCATGGAAATCACTCATCTCTGAAGACAAAGACTTCATGAAACTACACTTGAAGAGATTGCCAAAAAACAAGCACCAGCACATTCTCCTCACCTTACAAAAGCCCGCCCCTCCCGACTTGGAATATGAGGAACGTTACGCCATTTCGTGCTCCGTGCGTCATTTTCTTAACAAGTCGTCACCCGCGATAGATGAATATGGGCTTTACACCTTGAAGGAAAAGTACCTCGTCGCTGGCTCATGTAATGGTTTGGTCTGTTTGCAGGGCTTTTGTGATCTTGATATCATGAGTGAGTTCTGGGTCCGACTTTGGAACCCAGCCACGCGCTTAAGGTCCAACAAGTCACCAACCTTTTGTAACGATGCCGACAGCTTGAACTTTGGGTTCGGGTATGATGATTCTCGTGACACTTACAAGGTAAGTTAAAATTCAATGTCAAATCCAATCTTTGAAATACAAGTTTAGTCTTTAATATGAATATGATGTTTCTTTGGGTCGAGTCAATTCCCACTTCAAATTACCTTGAATTGAAGACTATTTTGATCATAGAGAGGAAATTAGGGTACAAGATAAGTGAATTTAATTTGAGTAGTGAAATGAAAGTTTAAAGATTACATAATTTTCATTACTCAACACAGATACATGATCCTTTTGGGCTAATTTTATTATTTCCTCTTTGCAAGGTGGTGGTGCTTTCAAATTATTATTACAACCGTAGAGAACCAAAATTGGAGACAATGGTTCATTGCATAGGTACTGATAGTTGTTGGAGAAAGATTTTGAACGACCCTGGTTTCCCATTTTCGTTAAAGGAACTTAATGGACATTTTGTGGGTGGTTGTATAAACTGGTTAGCACTTAACGAGTTGAAATGTCCCCAGAAGTTTGTGATTGTTTCATTTGACATGTGTAAGGAGGCATATAGTTCTTTATCGTTGCCTGACGGTACTAATGAGAGTATTAGTCAGCTTCCTAACCTTAGGGCATGCCTTGGGGTTCTGGACAATTGTCTGTGTCTTTTTCATGACCAAAAGGGAACCCATTTTGTTGTGTGGAAAATGAGAGAGTATGGAGTTCAAGAGTCTTGGACTCGATTGGTGAGTGTCAATTATGAACATCTCGGATGTGTTGGCTTTATGTGTCGTCCACTGATGTGCTTGAGTGAAGACGGTGACATCCTGTTGCTCATACAAAAGGGAAATCTTGATGTTATCATGTACACTGTAAGAGAAAATAGTGTGAAATATGTTCAACTTCCTGACAACAAAATTTGGTCGGATGCCATTGGTTATGTACAAAGTCTAGTTTCACCATGTTAAGATTAAGCTCCTCCATTGGCAATATGTACTTCGATTAATATTGGTGGCTCTTTAGCTTCAGTAATTTGTTGGTGACTCTACATAATATGCAGGCAGCTATGCATTCCCCTGTGCAAATATTAACTTTCAAAGTAAAAGTTTCCCTTAATCTAATGCAATTGTTTCATCTGAGTATTCAATAGTCATTTTTCTTATTTGCACAACTAGCTAGTATACAAAACAGATTAATCAAAAATAAGAACAAGGCTTTGCAGGAAGTCTTTAATATTTATTAAATCATATATATATATTAGCAATTCTAAAGAACATTTGATAAATTGTGAGTTGAAACTAATTTAGTCATAAGCCACCTTTAACGTCTGTTATTCATAATTCCCTATAATGTCAATGGGGTTATTTTCAGAGATTCCAGCAGTGGGGTTATTGACGATCACATTGTAGCAAGTGCGGGTGAATAAATACAGTACAAGGTTAGTGCTGCAAAATGAACACAGGTCTATCTATCCAATGCTAAAAGACCAAAGTTATGCATTGTTTCACAACAAAGATCAAATGAGTGAGATAATCCAAACCTCAAACAAGTCTTTCACATTAAGCACAATTGCAGCTCAAAATGGCTATGCTTTTTACACATGACAAGTATAACAAATATTCATTGATCAGTTATAATTGGCATATTCTGGAGCTCAAATCTGAAAGAAAGGCAAGCATTGACTAAAGGTTGTGCAATAAACAAACTCAGTATTACAGTATATTACACCCAATTCTTTCCATTGGTTATATGAAAGTAGACAAGACACGTGCGTTGCACGGTAGTTGCTGGCTTTAGACTTTTTTGTTTTTGTTTTAATAGAGTAGAAAGTGATGTGTTAAGTTTCAAGCATAAAACAAAAAAAAAATTGCAGATAGAATGAGACTGAAAAATTACTTGAAGATATGATAAATAAAAGTTTTATTTTTTTATCATCTATGATATCAAGTAAACTAGTGCAACAGAAGTGGATATACTACAAATACGAGAATAAATAATGTATGAGATGGTATTGTTATTTAAAAATTGTATTAAGGAGACAATAGTACTTTTGTCATTGAAATGGAATTTGAAATTAAGACATTGGAAGCTAGCTAGTAAAGATGTACTTATTGATGTTTATTCCTTTTTTTTTTTTAAACTATTTCCCTCTTTATTTAAATTGGTTGGACAAATTTTTTAAATAAATGTCAAAGTAATGTATTAAAATAATATTAATTGTTTTATGTATAAGGAAAGTTGTTGATCATAATCATTTAGGTGAATCTACCAATGCTGCTTACAAACATTTGCTAATTTATAATGCATGGATGCCTAAAATAATTGAAGGTATACATGCCCCTATACAAATATTAACTTTCAAAGCAAAAGATTCCCTTAATCTAATGCAACTGCAGGTTTCGTCTGAGTATTAAATAGTCATTGCTGTTATTTGCATAGCTATTATACAGAACAAGCCTTTGCAGGAGGTCTTTAATATTTATTTCAACATATATTTATTTGCAATGGCAAGCATCATCTGATAAATTGTATCCAACCCCAGCTTTATGAGTTGAAACTGATATAGTCAGGGAACAAGTAGTACCAGTGGTCACTGGCAGCCACCAGCTGCAAATCCAATCTTTGAATTGGCAACATCATAAGCCACCTTAAATGTCTGCTGTTGATAATTCCCTATAATGGCAATAGGGTTATTTTCAGAGCTCCCAGCAATGGCCAAACAAGTAACTCCCTTGTCAAGTTCTATAAGGGTATTATGAGCCTTAAGTGGAAGATCAGCACCCCCACCAAATATCATCTGAATCTCAGGCACTTCTGACATTTCTTTGACATTCCCCTTAAAACAAGTATCCAATATTGAAATTCCTGGGGCTTGTGCATACTTTTTGGACATTATCCTCACAAAAGAGTTTTTAAGTGCAGTATAAACTGGCATAGGTAGCCTTGTAATTACTGTACCGGAGTCTATGATAGTAGGCACCTTATAACTTGATGCTGCTAATCCCAATGGCTTTCCTCCCACAGTAATAGCTGTCAAATCCAGACCATACAAGGTGGGAAGCATTGGATTCTTAACCAAAGGAGTGAACTTGTATGATGATGTTGATGTTATTGATGAGCTTCCAATGGACAAGAAACCTTTGTTGGAAGAGTTGGGGGCAGAAAATGATGTGGGGAGACAATAGGAGAAGGCATAGCCATGTTTGCTTGACACTTGGGCAAACATGGAGAGTTTGTCATTGGCTAGGCCTAAGATACCAGCAGACTTTCCAAACAACCCTTGATTGTCCTGTCCACACCCAAACACAAAACTTGATAATGTCTCTGATGGAGATAAGGTTAGCACATCTTGACTCAAATAACCAAGTGAGAAAGAAGTGTCACCATAGCTTGCTTTGTAGACACAAGCACCAGATCCACTTGAACAAGTTGGGGCATTGAGTGTGGAGCCCTTGAGAGAGGAGCACTGAGAGGATGAACATGGAAAGGTTTTATAGGTCTTGGAAGTGGAAGGATTGAAGACAGGGTCAACCTGCGCATGGCAGTATATAACACAAGGCTGGCACTGGAGCCAGGAGAGAGAGCTACCAGTGTCTACAAGCATGCTAAAATACTTAGCAGGAGTCCCAATTCCCATTTTTGCATAGTAATTGCCTGAGCCAATTGACAAACCTGATTTCAATGGCGTGTTCACAAGTTTTGGTCCCTCCACTTTATCAGAAGAGGCAGTAGTATCTGAATGGTTAACCAATCTGGAATGAAGAGACCTGACACGCTCCTCATCTTTTATGAACATGTCAGAGAATGAAAATGGTGATGTGGATTTTAGAGAGGAGTCAAGACCTGTAACATGATACAAATTGAGCTGCATGCCAGCTTGCTTGTTCCTTAAATCATTATCTGCAAAATGGAGAGTTTGCAAGTTTAGACTACATAATCTACATGCACAAATTCAGAATTTCAATCTACTAATATAGAAAAAACACAAAAGGTTGCTATCTATAATAAGTTGCCTCAGGTAAACATTCATGTAAATTAAAGAAAATTAAAACTGCTATCGAACAAAGGAAACTAGTAGTTAATTATGCTGCGGTATAAAGAGGAAGCTTTTGCTTCCATCAAGTTAATTAAGAATTAGCTAGAAAATTGTTAAGATGGCATACCTTCAACTTCCACCAGAGAAGATGCTATTGCAAGATATGCAAAGAAAACTAGAAACCCAAAGAGGCTCATCTTATTTTGCTGCATCTGCAAAATTGATTATGAGCTAGTTTCTTTACTCTTCCGTCAGCAGATATATGGTACACTAGAGCAACCAGACACTTTTCCTTACCAATGAGGCAACTGAAAAATGTACAGAAATAATAATTTGTAGCATGGGGCCAAAGTTCAAACTACTGTCTTTCATTTTCACCATTGGAGTGAATGCTTTAAATACCCTCCAACCTCTTTCCTCCTTGACGGACCCAAGATGTTAACATACCTCGTGAATAAGGATGGAGCAACTAACCACATGGTCCTGTGACCCTTGATAGACTATAGTTGTTACAACCGCATTTTAAATACTCAACCTATCATTAATCTACCTTGATAGACACTATCATTAATCACATAATCTAAACATACACAAGGGAAGAGAGAAAAAGGAAGAGTAACTATGCTGGCCAAATATTAATTATAGGTGTCCTTGTGCAGCTGAATCTTTCTAGCTCAATCAATCAACAAGGAAACACACGAGCAAGCCATAAATGTGGCCAACTTGTTCTGCTATATTTACTATATCATGATATAGAGTTATTTGCCTGAGAGTTATATATATCAAGCAAATGCCTACCCTGAGCACAATCAGAGATGGCTCCAGAAGACCAGAAGTCAATAATTATCAGGTTTGTCGGCAGAAGAAGCATTTAACAGTTACCCTTGTCAAAACTGATGACAGGGACAAGCAACCGTAAGGTGCACCATACTAGTATTAATCAAGGAGGAAGCCATCACTGGCTAGATTTAGAACAACAGTGATTTCCCTGATTGTAAACTAGCAACCTCAGCTTTTTGCCTGCATATCATATACACTACCGGCCTTTTAGTTCCAAGGTCACAGCTCATTGATGCTTTTATTAAAATGAACCTCCATAATAGATCAAGTTAGCTAGTGAAAGTTGCTATTTTCTTTATCAGGAAAGGAAGTGAAGTTTTTGCTATGCATAATAACGGTGCTATAATTGAACTTTCTTCTTTGAGTAATTTTTCTCAGCGCAATTCTTAAAACTATTGCCGTACTCTTCATTTTGAAATGTAATATTAATTAATTGAAAATATGAATTAATTAGTAATTATAGTACACATACGTGTAATAATACATATATTTACCTAAACAGAAATCAACAGTTTACCTACAAAGTATATCAGTTTGGAACATGACTTAAAAATCACAAGGAAGGATGAAAATTTTGAACCATAAAAGAAGAACTAAGAATCCTCGATATAATGTCATAAATATCACAGAATTTCATATATTGATACACGAGAGTCATATGTTGGTACATGGAAGAAAACATATGCCAAGTATTCTGGAGAAAACTTGAGATAACTAAAAACAATGATAAAACCACCCCAGCATTCAAGTCCATCACCGCCGAAATGCATTGCCTTCACCTGCAGATCTGCCTTGAGAATAATGTGTCCGACGCCGGACACTCTCAGCTATAGATGAGCTCCCACCTTCTGCAGCACCATATATACTTTTTTGCGCAGTATCCAAGAAATTCTTGCCACCAGATTTACTATTTTGGGTTGCTTCCTGTGCATCAGTCTCCTCAGCCTTCTTAATACGTTTCCATCTCTGCTCTTCATGCAACTCAGCAGCAAGTTGCATCTGCCTAAGTTTAGCAGCCCGCTCTTCTTCTGAAAGTTTAGGAGCTGCATTTCTGCGCTTATAGTGTGATCCATGTTCAAGTGAAGTACCAGAAGATCTAGTGGAGCTTGGTTCTGGAAAGCTCACATTCCCCCTTCTTGGGGCATCAATGATGGATCGACCTTCTGAATTTCCTGGCTTTGACTTGTTATAGTTTCTGTCATCAGCATCTTCTTTATAGTCTTTGACATTTCTTTGCCTCTGGTGGTGACTGGGGGGTCTTTCTCTGTATTTTGTATCTTCATAGTGATTCTTCCTTCTTTTCCTTTCTCCTTCACTTGATTCATACTCTGAATCTGATTGGGTCTTGTGATACTTCTTGTCAAAATCTCTTTCACCAGTCTTTCCTTTTCTCCTATCACCTGTGTCATCTTCGGAATCGGACGGTTTTTTGTGCTTTGATTTACTAGAGTGGTGCTTCTTTTGCTTTTCCTTCTTGCTTGGATCTTTCTTCTTGTGTTCCTTTCCTTCAACCTGACATTGTTAACAAATAAGATGGCCATAAATTAGAAACGTCAAACAAAATGTCTTGGTGAAAGTAAAGCATAACAACTTTTTGACATCTTATTCAGTGAATGGAATTTAAAGACTATGAATGCAAAAAGTAAATAAAGAGGGAAAAAAGCCCAATGTGGGTGTAATAGACTATAAAGTAACATAAACATAATCCTCAATTGCATAGAATTATACAAATCCTTCATCAGACAGAAACTGAAGATAGCATGAACAAGAACAGTAGCAAACAACATGGACACCCCTGAGGTGGCTGCTATGGACACAAGTTTGCAGACAATGGATGGTCCTAAACCCAAATTGAAGTCACCAAGGAGGAGAAGGAGGCTGCAGAGAAATAGCAAAAATGTGTGGTGATGGGAGATATTGTTATTGTAACAGCACTATGTCTTAACTAAATCACAAGGAGAGACCCGTAGAATTCATGAGTTAACAAGGTTTTAGTTGGTCAGCAGTTTCTGCAATATGCTCCAGCAAACAAGAGCCCAGGGCACACACTAGCTAGTTCTAACAATTTATGAGTGTTACATAAAAGTTAAAACATGACCACTGCAATTCATCTTAGCCAAGATATTAACCCTGGTTCACACCAACAAGTGAACCAATTTAACTTTAGTCAAAGGTAACAAGTAACAACTAATCAATTACCCTAACCAAAAAAGGTCATCAGGGGAATCTCAAATTTTCTTCCATACAAGCTAAACTGTATCTACCTGCCAGTGAAAACCAGCTAATTAACTAGTCCCTACCTTGTAACCCTCAATCAATCTAAAAACACATACAACCAAATACCAAACTAGTATGATTTCATAGATTTCAACTCTTCACATCTAATTTCCAAATCCAAAATCAACGAGAGGCTTACTGATTTTCTGATGATGGCCATCTTGACAGGGTTATTTTTAATCTTCGCAAGCGCTTCCTGCTCGCGCTGTCGAATCATGAGCAAAGGGTCAGAATGAAGCTTCCTCCATGCATCATTGGCAGACTGAGGCTTATCCTCGAACAACGCCCCAGGCACACTTGCCCCCTGCTGCTGCTGCTGCTGCACAAATCAACCATAAATCAACCCATCAGAAGAAACAAACCAAAAAAAAAAAATCTTTTTCTAAAAAAGCACAAAAATTCAACAAAAAAAAGATCATGCAAACTTACATTAGAAGCCGTAGCAGATGACGACGGCGCATCCGCTGCATCGGATTTAGGAAACGCTTCAAGCGATTTGAAACCTTCAGAGGAAGTTTTTCCAACCGACAATCCCGAATCATACAGAAACTCCAACCTCTCCTGATGACTGCAAGAGAAAAAAATAACAATCAGTAATTCAGTTTGCTTTTCAATTTGGGAATGCGGTGAAAACCCTAACCCTAGAAATTGAAATTGGGAATAAAAATTGGGGATTTGATAGGGGAAATAGAGAGAAAGTGAAGGGAAATTACGGGACGAGGCCAGCTTTCTCTTGAAGAAGACGAAACTCGGTGCGTTCACGTTCTTCCTTGATCTGTTTGCGAAGCTCGTCAAGCTTCTTCTCCTCTGCATCGTGCTTCTGCTCTGCTTTCCAGACGTTCTCGATGTTTCTAAGGCTTCCCGTGTGCCACCCTTTCTTGTTCAGAAACTTCAACGCCATTGTTTGATTTGAATTGATTTGATTTCAGGAATGGGAATGGAGCAGTAACACTCTGGTTTTCTTCAATCTTCGTAGCTTCTTCCTTCGACTTGTTCGAGAGAGAGAAGGAAAACGAGAACTGAGAAAAATCAATGATGGGCGATTTTATACTGCTGGGCCGGGTCGGGTGGCCCATAATATTTGGGCTTAAATATGTTCACCCAAAAAATCTTAAATATAAAACAACTTAAATATGTTTTGAAAGGCGGGCATGTAGATCGGTCTTGGCCCAAGCTGGGCGACTTGACCTCCACAAGGAAAGACCAGTGTCTCAGGCGAGTCTACCTCTTAGGACTTAAGTTGAAACTTAGCGAACTTGACTAGTCTTGAAAGACTCATCAAGACGAATCAGGGTCCAGATGTAATAGACTTAGGATTAGAGTTTAACTCAGCTATAAAAGGCTAAACCGAAATGTTTCGGACAATGCAAAGTTGATGTCTTCTAAACGCTATGTTGTAAATGAACATAAGACAGAACAAATAAACAGAGGTCAAAACAAGGTTTAGAATCTAGTGACTTTCCACATAAAGGTCCACTTGAGTCAAGTCAATCATTATCATATCATATAAATATATAGCAAAATAGGGCATGTTCGACAAGGGAAGAACAGAACAAACGAGGGCTTTGCTTTACTTTGCATGAGAACGAGGGTTTGTTGCAGCTGAAGGAAGCAGCAAGATACGTAGTGCTTTGTGGTTGTGGTTGTGGTTGTGAGAGAGAGCGAAGAAGAAGAGATGAGTGAATGGAACTACGTTGTGACTGCTCACAAACCCACCAAAGTCACTCATTCATGCGTCGGCAATTTCACTGGCCCTCAAGACCGCAATCTCATCGTCGCCAAATGCACCCGTCTCGAGATTCATTTGCTCTCTCCTCAGGAGGGCTTGCAGTTGCAGTTGCAGTTGCAGGTATATATCACAACTTTGAAGAGAGGTGTCCGTGCTTCATAGCAGGAAGAATACTATTTTGCTGTTGTTTTAGTGCTTAATGGAATATTCATTCCTTTTCCTTTTTGGTTGAGTATTGTAATAGAGTCAGATAGATAAATGTGAAGATTTTCTTTGCAGCCTATTTTAGACGTCCCCATATATGGAAGAATTGCCATCCTTCAACTCTTCCGCCCTCATGTACGTTTGTTGAATTTCTATCTAATATTCTAGTTTTTTTTTTCTTACATAATAGTCTTCCTCTTTATTCTTTCATTGCTTGTTTGGTATCAAACAGGGTGAAGCACAGGAATGTCTGTTTGTTGTGACTGAAAAATACAAATTCTGTGTTCTTCAATGGGATCGTGAGACTCATCAACTTGTTACAAGGTATGCATGAAAGAAAACACTTCTTCCCTTCTGAATGAACTTACTTATGTTCTGGCTTTTTTTTATTTGTATAGATTGAAATTAAAATATTTTTCTGGAAAAATTCTTCATAAATTATTGATGTGGGAGTCTGTCAACTGGTTGTAAATGTTATGTGGCTGTAATAACAATCTCATTGTGATTTTGGTAATGCAATAATCCATTTAGTAAACTTGTTTTGGATGCTGAACTTAGTATGCACTATGCAGTGTGTAAAAGCCAGTTTCATAACTTTGGAGGAGCACCTTTCTTCATAAAAAATCAATTTGTATAAGATTTACAGAGTCAATAGTCAATTAGTCATTGAAGCATATGGCTTTCAGGTGTCGCCATTGGCTAAAGAAATGAAGACAAAATAATGTTCTTGATGTGTGTTTTGTGGTGCTTGTTGTTTATCAGCTGCTTAAACACGATATATTACTAGAAAATCCATGTTGATGAATTTTTTATCCTCTCTTACATAGGAGTTAGAGCCTATGAAAAAGGAAATTAGCATCCTTTTGAAGGTAGGAAGGAATAACCATAATCCATTATAATTTTTATTTTTTAGCATCCTCTCTTGTTTGGTTACATCTCCCCTCCCTAGACTGAGCCCCGTGCACTGGGCCTCCCTTTTACCTTCTGTGTATTGGAATCAGTGGTTGTTGGTTTCATAATTTTGAGTAGCGCCAGCGGCTTAACCACACAAGCTTGGAATTTCAGTAAAGAATGAAGAATGGAAGTTTTTCTTGACATTGTCTTTGTCAAATTTTGATTTACTAAGGTATATGAAAGGAGGGGTTTATCTCGTTGTTTGTTGAATTCTCTGTATTGTTGTCATCCAGGGCTATGGGGGATGTTTATGATCGTATAGGACGGCCCACAGATAATGGTCAGGTATTTAAATTGTTTCACTTCTATCTACTAATTATTCATGGGTGGTGATTGTGTCCACACAGTTCTGATAATTTTTAACAACACCAGTGCTTTATCTAGTTTAAGATCAGTTGAATATTCTTCAGTTCATTTCAGCGGTTATCCATTTCTCTTTCTGCAGATTGGCATTGTCGATCCTGATTGTAGGTTGATTGGACTCCGTTTGTATGATGGCTTGTTTAAAGTATGTAACTTCCTTTCTTTCATTATCCTGTAAAAATATTAGATTAGAAAGACAATACATTTAGGTTTTCAGTTTCATGTTAACAAATTGAATGATTTATTGTTCATTGATCTTCCAGGTTATTCCTTTTGACCATAACGGACAACTCAAGGAAGCGTTTAATATTAAGTAATCCTATTATCTTTTGATTGTCTCCACACAAGATTTTATTTACAATTTGACCTTCACTAGGTGTTCATAATTGTAGTAACTGAGGGTAGTACCTTGATTAATTATTACCAGTATACCACAGTCCTAACCATGTATATATGACTATGACCTAGAACCTTTCATGTTGAATATTGTGTCTCTATATAACTTGACATACTTTTCATGTGTCATACATTTGGGTCAATAAAGAACTTAGATGTAGTTTTCTCTTAGAGAATAAAAAGAAGTATGGGTATACTTTGATTAGCTGGTTTAATCTATGTTTAGTTGAAGAGGTTGTTTTACAAGCCAAAGTTTGTACCAGTTAGGTGGTTAAGGTACCTATACTTCCTTGGGTTCATATCTCTGTCCTAAAGAAATCATTTGTCATGGTAGAAAAACTGAAAAGACTTTTTTATCAACGACGATGCTCCATTTATCAAATGTATGAGTCTTGTTTATAAAAGCTTTAACATGTAATTGTTATGGTGGAAATAATTCATGGCTATAAAAAGATGTAGATACTGTTCAGTTTCTTTATGTCTTTTACATCGCGCCCCCTGTTACTTTGGGTAATGGCTGTGCTGGGAAAACAACCCTAGCTTTCTGCTCCCCTGGTCTGATAGTAGCTTGTGAGTTTCTTTGTGTACATCTCTCAGTTGCCATAGCATTTAAGAAAACATTCTTACATATATGGGTGTAAAACTGTAAACCATTTCTTAAGTTATTAAAATGTCAGAGTTGACAGCAATGTAGGGGATATATGCAGATCCTTGTTTGCAACTTGCTGATAAATTTGTCAAATATAAATTATAAGGCTAGTAATTTCTGTTTCTTTTTCTGATTTAGTTTAGTATATTAAGATTATGATGCATCTTTTTTTCAGGCTTCAGGAGCTCGATGTTTTGGATATTAAATTTCTTTATGGTTGTTCAAAACCAACTATTGTGGTTCTTTACCAGGTTTCTAATTCTATTCCACCTTTTGTTTTGGGGGTATTAGTTGATTAGTTCATCAAATAGACTCCGTCTGAGCTGTTAACTTGTTTGCTAGTTTCTTTCCTTCACTCATTTATTTTGGATTTGGAAGAGGTAGTCAGGGAGTGGAGAAATCTACAACACCTGTTTCTGTTTGATTTTATGCACTTATTTTCTTATATGGATAGAAGAGCATGGGCTCTTGACTCCTTACTCCTTAGTGAGAATTCTTTTTTCCATTTCTTTTCCGCTCTGGGAGAAAAATTCATTTTTTTTAATGGCTTCACTTAAAAAAATGACTGTAAAGAAAGCATGTGATCAGTATAATAGCATGCGTTAAGTCAGTTTTTGTCAAATTAATTCCCTCAATTTTCTAATATTGCTATATATGAGAAACAGAAGATGAAAAAAAGATTACAGGCAAGTTATACACGTAATTTGTTATAGAAATGACTGAAAAGAGTTAGCATGACATTGACTTTTATTAGAATTTTTAAACATGTATAACAGTATAAGACAATATTTGTAGTGTTGAGGTTTTGAGACCCACATGTCTTGTATTATTGCAGTTTGAGTTTATGATTGGGCATTCATATTCTTGCATAACATTATCTATTCAATGTTTCTATGATTTTATTGCAGCTGTATATTTTATATTTCCCTTATGTAATATATTTGGTTGGAAACATAACTGCTTTTAACATAACCATTTTGTTGACTTTGGTATTATATTTAATTAATGACAGGACAACAAAAATGCTCGTCATGTGAAAACGTATGAGGTTGATCTGCAGGACAAAAATTTTGTTGGGGGTCCATGGTCCCAGAACAACCTTGATAATGGGGCTAATTTATTGATACCAGTTCCCCCCCTCTTTGTGGTGTGCTTATTATTGGTGAAGAAACCATAGTATACTGTAGTGCTACTGCTTTCAAAGCTATCCCAATCAAACTCGGACCTGTATGTAAAAAGACTATTTGCTACTTTCATTTAGATCATCTGCATTCTTCAGTGAAATTTTAATTTTGGTGAACTGTATCTATATTACAATTTTTTGGACTTATCTAAATTCTACCATATGATCTGCTTTTCAGTCACTTACAAAAGCATATGGAAGAGTTGATTCTGATGGTTCTAGATATTTACTTGGTGATCTCACAGGAGCGCTTAATCTTCTTGTATTAACCCATGAGAAAGAAAAGTAAATGACCACCCATTGTCTTGTTTTACTTTTGTCTTAACAGATTTATTAATTTTCTCTGTGCACAAATTTGATGATTAAAGTAGTAATCTGCATTTTATCTTGAAAAACCAACGATGCAGTTTTTAACTTCTGAATATTATGGTTTGTCATGTACATTTTTATTTTGTAGGGTTACAGGACTGAAAATTGAGCCCCTTGGGGAGACTTCCATTGCATCTACAATATCATACCTTGATGATGCATTTGTCTACATTGGTTCATGTTATGGAGATTCTCAGGTGGGATAGTAAATTTAAACATTATTGTATAAATGTTTATGAAGTCCATATGCATATGGAATTTTAATTTTATCCAAAATTCTGATTCCCCCAACTCCTTCTTATGAACTTAGTATGGAGACTCTGGAATATTTATTATTTATATGTGAAGTGGAGTCTGCATATTATGTTGGAAGTTGGGTAATTGCCTATGTTGAAGAGGCTTTTGAAAATGTTGCTTAAAAAATACTCCCTCCGGTCCTATTTATAAGCAACAAAAAAAAAATTCACATAGTTTAAGAAATGTAGTTAAACTAGATAAAATGCATTAAATTTGTCTTGAATAAAAATAAACTTCCAAAATTACCCTTTGTTATTAGTGTTGGAAAGTGAGAAAGAGAGAGAATAATTAATGAGACACATTTTACAAGTTAGAATTAATAAGGGCATCATTGGAAAAAAATAATTAATATAGCTCAAACTTTCATTTGGTTCTTATAAAAAGGACCAAGATTTTTCTTCTCTTTCATGCTTATAAATAGGACCGGAGGGAGTATATGCTATCACCCCACACATAATTTAACAGCATATGTATGGCAAATATTTAGCATTTCAACTTCATGACATAAAAAGTGAAAACATAAGTCAACAAGACAAATTAATGATCACCGCTTCCTGTTCTTAGCTTCTTCACCAAAATCTCATTTAGGTATTTGATGTGTTTTCTTCATATTTTGAAATGTATTATGACTTATCCTTAGCTGTTTACTTTTACGTGCATATTCAGACATGCCATTAACAATTTCTGATGGATGCAATTCAGCTTATAAAACTAAATCTACAGCCTGAGGTAAAAGGCTGTTATGTGGAAGTTTTGGAAAGGTATGCGAATTTAGGGCCAATTGTTGACTTCTGTGTGGTAGACCTCGAAAAGCAAGGCCAAGGTCAGCTTGTAACCTGCTCTGGAGCTTACAAAGATGGTTCTCTTCGCGTTGTTTGTAATGGAAGAGGGATCAATGAGCGGGTCAGTTCCCCTTCCTATCCGCCCAGAATGGGACTTCTGTACCTAAGAAATTTTAAGAAGAGATAAATTAAACTGTATCAAGCAACACATGTTTTGTAAAATATTATTTTATTGATGTAGGCATCTGTAGAACTTCAAGGTATCAAAGGAATGTGGTCATTAAGATCCTCAGCAGATGATCCTTTTGACACTATCCTGGTTGTGAGTTTTATAAGTGAAACGAGAATCTTAGCAATGAATATTAAGGATGAGCTGGAGAAAACTGAGATTGAGGGATTCTGTTCTCAAGTACAGACATTATTTTGCCATGATGCAATTCACAATCAATATGTACAAGTAGGTTCTGATCTTATTTTCCTGCTTTGGTATTTTTCTTCTATTCTTGTTGATTTTAACGCCTGCATCTCTCTATCTAACTCTTAAATGAAGTCAGATTTATTAAAAGAAGATAATCAAGATATATCTTGTGCACATGCAGACAACTTCATTAAGTGGGATAAGGCTCAGTTGTTGTTGATGCTGTCTTTGATATTTTTCTTTTGTTTGAAAAATATAATATAATGAAGGGAATTTGATTCAGAGTGTGAGGAGAATACGCTGATATTGATGGGTCTTAATCTGAGTCATAAAAGAATTGGAATCCATTGTAATTGAAAGAAACAGATTTGAAATTATGCTTTATGTTTCTGGAAGCTTCTTGTAAATGCTTAAGACTTGCATGGTCGATTATAGTTTGTCTGTAATCTTCGTAAGTTGATACTATAAATTTACATTCATCATTTGCATGCTTCTTTGTTTTTTTTTTTTTTGCTTATTTATTTTGTTGAAATGATAGCTTCCAATCATTAGCTAATAAACCAACATAACAGGTCACCTCAAGCTATGTAAGACTGGTTAGTTCCACAACTAGGGAGCTCCGGAATGAATGGCATGCACCAGAAGGCTATTCAGTAAATGTAGCTACTGCAAATGCTACCCAGGTTTGATTCTTATTTTAAAAAAAAAATATTACATTTTAAACTATAGGTGATATTTCTTGGTGATACCTCTTGATTCTCCAATTACTCTTACATTAACACACATGTCAGATGTTGGATTTTACTATCTAAACACAACTAAGTTTGTATCGAGTTGGTAATTATTGTTACACCTGGATTCAGGTTTTGTTGGCCACAGGCGGTGGACATTTATTTTACCTTGAAATTGGAGATGGCATACTACGGGAAGTAAAGCGCACCCAACTGGAGTATGAGATCTCATGCCTAGACATAAATCCAATTGGTGAAAACCCCAATCAGAGTCATCTAGCAGCAGTTGGAATGTGGACTGACACAAGTGTTGGAATTTTTTCTCTTCCTGACCTGAATCTCATCACAAAGGAGCATTTTGAAGGAGAGAAAATACCTCGATCTGTTCTTCTTTGTGCGTTTGAAGGGGTGCGCTTTCCTTGACCTATCTTGTTGTGTACTGGTTTTTTTGCTTCTGCGTAGGGCATACTAATTTTAAAAAAAAATGCCCGAATACCATTTGGGGTGCTCATCTCCTAAGTTCTAATTTTAGAATGGGTATTTCGGATTTTACACATTCAAATGGTTTTGGTGGAATAAGCAAGATCAGCAACATTAATGTCTATTTTACAATTCTGCTCAAGTTACATATTTATCTAATGATGCTCCAAGGATTGATGACACATCTGCTAAGCTTCCAACTTATCTTTCTTAATTTTAATTGTAGTTTCCTAGTTTAAAGATTTCTATTAAAGTGTGTTTCTCTTTTCATATTGTTCTCCAGATATCTTACTTGCTATGTGCCCTTGGTGATGGTCATCTCTTAAACTTTATGTTGAACACAAGTTCTGGTGAGTTGACAGATAGGAAAGAGGTCTCTCTTGGCACACAACCTATTACACTATGGAATTTCTCATCCAAGAATACTACCCGTGTTTTTGCTGCATCGGATCGGCCAACTGTGATTTATAGTAGTAACAAAAAATTACTATATAGTAATGTGAATCTGAAGGAAGTGAGTCACATGTGCCCTTTCAACTCTGCTGCTTTTCCAGACAGGTACGGTTGTCTTTTTTAGCTTGACATCCAAGAATGGTTGATTTATCCCATATTGTTGTTTCTGGGCCTTGTACTTTTGATGCAAAATCCATTATCGGTGATAGTACTTTGCCCCTCATAATTTCAACAGTTTGGCAATTGCAAAAGAAGGTCAGCTCACTATTGGCACCATTGATGACATTCAAAAACTTCATATTCGCTCAATTCCACTGGAGGAGCATGCACGGCGTATCTGTCACCAGGAACAATCCAGGACTTTTGCTATTTGTAGTTTGAAGTCCCCTACAAGTGCTGAAGAATCTGAAACGCACTTTGTTCGCTTGCTGGATGACCAGTCTTTTAAGCTCATATCGACTTATCAACTTGACTATTACGAGTACGGTTGCTCTGTAATTAGCTGCTCCTTCTCAGGTGATAATAATGTGTATTACTGTGTTGGAACTGCATATGTATTGCCAGACGGAAATGAACCAGACAAGGCAAGTTGAGAAATCTATATTATTTTCAGCTTTGATCTAGTCAAAGCCTCTGATATCCTGATTCATTGGCCTTTTCTAAACAAATGTAGGGAAGAATTCTTGTTTTTACTGTTGAAGATGGAAAGCTACAACTAATTGCTGAGAAAGAGACTAAAGGAGCTGTTTATGACTTGAATGCGTTTAATGGTAAATTGCTTGCTGCTATTAATCAAAAAGTTCAGCTGTATAAGTGGGTGCTCCAGGATGATGGCACCCATGAGTTACAGCCTGAATGTGGATTTCATGGACACGTCCTAACTCGATATGTGCAAACTAGAGGAGATTTCGTTGTAGTTGGCGATCTGATGAAATCAATTTCCGTATTAATATATAAGGTAAGCCTCTAAGTGGTCTTAATGCTGAAGTTCATTTGCAAATGAATTTACTATCTTCAATATAACTTTTCTAACCATGCCATTTACTTTGTTTTTGTTGAATTTTGAACTGCTATGATCCTTATTGTGGATGAATAGTTAATTTTCTGGATATTTGCTCCATTTTCTTTTGGAATGATAAATTGTTGCTCTTTATTATTTAAGCATGAAGAAGGTGTTTTTGAGGAGAGAGGTCGGGACTACAATGCAAATTGGATGTCAGCTGTTGAAATCCTTGATGATGACGTATACCTTGGCGCGGAAGTTAGCTTCAATCTCTTTACAGTTGGGAAAAATAGTGAAGCATATCCAGGTCGTCTGGAAGTACTTGGTGAGTATCACCTTGGAGAACTTGTCAATCGGTTCCGGCATGGCTCCCTTGTCATGCGCGACGATGGTGCAGGAAAGATTCCAACTGTTATCTTTGGCACCATTAATGGTGTTATTGGGGTAATTGCTTCTCTTCCTCATGAGCAGTATGTTTTCTTAGAGAAGCTTCAGTCAAACTTGAGGAAGGTGATTGAAGGCGTTGGAGGACTAAGCCATGAGCAATGGAGATCATTCAAGAATGAGAAGAAAACTGTGAAGGCCAGAAACTTTTTGGATGGGGATTTAATTGAATCATTTCTTGATCTCAACCGCAGTAAGATGGATGAGGTTTCCAAGGCATTGGATGTTTCTGTAGAGGAGTTAATCAAGAGAGTACAAGAGTTGACTAGGTTGCACTAAGTTTATCCTAATTTGGAGCTTCTTTGTTCCTTTGTTATATCTTCTCCTTAAACTTTTACTTTCCTTTTTGTGAATGTGGATTAAAGTGACAACAGTTTATGTCTCATCTTGTTTCCCTGACCTTTTTCCCTCAGCTATGCTGAAACTAGTGAACAGTATGCATTTTACAATATGGAGCACAAGTATGTATGGAGTGCACTGTAAAAAAATTATCCATTTAATCCTAATATTTTTTTTAAAAATCCAATGAGGTTTGAAATATTATGTATAAGTTATTATCCATCCACAAGATTAAATGTACTGGTCATTATCCATCCATTTAATTTTAATTTTGTAATTAGATAAGTTGGATGGATTAAGTTGTCGATGGATTGTGGGTTAATAAACTATTTGCCACCCCTATTTGGAAACCGTTGTTTCTACAGTAATGGAGATTGAGTAATCTACTAATCTTCTTCCAAAGAAGACCACTCATCTGATATGGAATCTGTGATTGCACCCAATAAAATATACAAATTACTATCACTGATACATATACTATTGTTGATATATATATATATATATATATATGTGCACCACTAGAATGCAAAACTGTTAAAAGCATAAAGAAGTTTAAGTGGCCAAAATCACGCATTTCTGATATTTTCATTGCAATTTAAAAAGAGAGTGACGAACTGGTAAATGTGAAAGGAAATGGCTGCGCAGCTCTTGTTATTTATTCTGTTCACACCACACCAAAGCATAAGGAAACTTGACCCAATCTAGGAGCTTACTTTTCTAAGACTGCTTCATGCACTCGTGGCGGCGCAGCTCTTGTTATTTGTGATTTGTCCAAAACAAAACCAATCCTTCCTCTTCTCTTCCTCCCCTATATATACTCCTCAACCACCCAACCCTTTATACCATACTCACCAGACCTCTCTCTCCCCATCATCCCACAAAAACAAAAAGCCTCCTCCTCTTTATTATTCTCTTTGTTTTCTCATACAGTTTAGCAAACACTCTTAGAACCAGTTTGAATACGAGTCAGCAAATATGAAAATGGAAAAGTAACGCATCTCGAAACATTTTTTTATTAGTTAAAAATGTCTCGAAATGTGTTATTTTTCTGTTTTTATACTTTGTGATTGATATCGATCTAATTCCCCACCATGACATTGTTAACTTCTCGATCTTTGCCTTGTGCTTGGCCTCAAGATGCACACAAGAAAACATTGCATGGTCGCTTTTGTTGATCATGTCCAACCTCGCAAGCTTATCAAAAAAATATGTCCTACCTCATTCTGGCTTGCCATGACTTTCTTTTATTGGTTACACCATTTGGGTCCTGCTTGGGGCAAGTACTACTCCTATTACCACTTCTCCATCATCTACTTCTTCTGTTGTTTCGGACCCCAGCCGCAAAAACCTAACAAGAAAACAAACAACAATCTTTGATCCCAAAAGGTACCTTTTAATTGGAAGCATGAACCTCATGTCCTCCTTGGCACAACACTGTATTATGGCCGAGTCAAAAGCATGCATGGCCACAAAGCTCATGGTGTTCAACCTCGGTGACAGACGTGTCATCTCGACATGCCACCTCCAACTTAGCCAAGGAGACTCTCCATAGCTATGTGTGAGCTGATTTCCAATCAAGGAATCCGCCTACAACCTCATGTTCAAACACCGAAGCGTAATGCCATGAGCCTCATGGCCCTGCATGCTTTTGTCGCCACCAAAATACGATGGTGTGTCAGGGAGGACATGAGGTTCATGCTTCCAATTAAAAAGTACTTTTTGGGACCGGAGATTGTTGTTTGTTTTCTTGATATGTTCTTGTGGCCAGGGTCTGAAACAACAGAAGAAAAAGTATATGATAGAGAAGTGGTAATAGGAGTAGTACTTGCCCCAAGCAGGACCCCAATGGTGTAACTAGTAAAAGAAAGTCATGGCAAGCTAGAGTGAGCTAGGATATGATCATCAAAAGCGACCATGCAATGTTTTCTTGTGTGCATCTCGAGGTGAGCCCAAGGCAAATACCCAAATGCTGTCAGTGTCATGGTGGGGAATAAGAGTGTTTGCTAAATTGTCAGGAAACAAAGAGAGAATAAAGATGAGGTTTGGTGTTTTTTTTTTTAATGATGAAGATTGTGAAAGGGAGAGGTCAGGTGAGCATGGTTAGAGGTTGGTTGGTTAAGGAATATATGTAGGGGAGGAAGATAAGAGGAAGTGGTAAAATCATTATCGTTATTGATAATGTTCCTACATGAAGGATGACAGACCAAGTCATACGAGTTGGAGGTAAAAGCTTCATCAGGCATGTTTCGTCTTCCTTAGGGGCTTGTCTTCCTACATTAGAGTGATCCACCTCTACTAGGGGTATGCGACCGGCCGCAATTGGGGATATGAATTTTATTACGTAGTTAATGCCCTCGTACTTGTAAATGAGACATATGGTTAATGAAATAAACATGCTCAATTTTGGATCAGAGGGTTGGATTAGATTTCTGTGTTCTAGCTTGGTCTCCTAGTTTCACTTTTTGAACATTGTTGTCCACTGAAAGGTTACGGTAAAACTTTTCCCAGATTCGTTTTTCATTGTCATGACTTTAACATTCAACCTCTGTTTGGAAGCGTCAATGGTTGGATGGATTGATCATGACAGCAAATATTGCACCAAAGCTGATAATTCTTGGAATGCAAATCTTGTTTGGAGAACCAAGTTTTCCATTCCATTTGACTCAACACAACGCCAACACTACAAGAAAATATGAGTTTTCTGCCTTGGAATGTGGATTTAGATTTCCAAAAGTAACCCCAACTGAAAAACAGACACAACCTTGTATTTTAAAACTTTGATTTTCATTTCATACTTATGTATATAAAAACAGTACTTTACAAGATTGGCCTCGGTTGTTTTAAATCTTCAAGTTTCATTCCAGAGCATGAATGTAATTTTACATTTAAAAGAAAAGTTCCAATGCTATTTGTGCTATTTGAAGTAAACTCTCATACATTCAAGGACAAAGTGTCCTATTACTTTTATTGACATCCAGTGAGTGAAACAGGGAGAGAGACCATGGTGAATTCACTCAGGCCTACAGTGAATTCAAGAGATAGCTACTCAAACAAATTTTACATGTGATCAATCATGATCCTCTCCCCCTTTCTCAACTAATGTAAAAAATGTTAAAATGAATTCTCAGGCCTTGTACTCTTGATGCTCCCTTAACAAACTATTATTAACAACATCAGATGGGAGGTATTTCCACAGTTGACTGGCAAAGTAGCAATTTAATTATCACTTTCTTGTTGTTCTTTATTCTTATTCTTTTGACAAATTGAATGCAGTTGGATTAGCTGGCCCCTTAAGCTGCACTCCTCCACCTAAAAATCACAGCACCTTCTAGATATTATGAACTGCTGGAGATAAACAAGATGAAGATGAAAGGACTGTGAGCAAGACAAACCTGTGATTTATATGTCTTTGACAATAAATCGCCGCTCTCTCCAATAAGAGCTCTTTCTCCTCCGACAACTCTCGCTAATTCTGAAATAGAACTATCTGTTTCTTCTGCCTGAGTTTCACAAACTTTTATGAGTCCAATAGCAAATAGTACATCTGTTTTCCATTCACTATTTATGCATAAAATCTAGGAATTCTTGATGTGTTTCTTCACTTAAAGAAACTCATCAATTGCCCCAACTGGAAGGCTACATGTCAATGTGAACAAAACCAACCTTTGGCATGATGGTTTGAAGGAAAAATAAGTGCATTGCAAACAATTGAATAGATCCATTCTTTCATTTTTCTCACCTTTGGCACTAATCTTTGGATATTGGAAACAATTGTTTCCATCATCTTTGATGCTGAGTTCAGCGCCTCCCCCACCTCTCTTTCATCAACCTGTTGCATAATACATTTTTATGAAGGAGAACTTGCCAACAATCTCAATGAATAAACATAGCAGAAAGAAAATAAACGCTTGTCTTGTACATAATCAACAGACATGAGAAGAGGATTTATAATAATACCCTAACATTGCCACCAACTGGAAGCTGCACTGAGGCGTTCACCAAGGCCTGAGTTGCTTCAGTAAGGGAGACTGAATAATCTTCTTCCATAGAAGACCACTCCTCTAGATATGGCATCTGTAATTGCATCCAATAAAATGTACAATTACTATTACAGTGCATTTACCAAAAAGAAAGAAAGAAAGAGAACTGATAGCAAAAGAATTTGGTATTCTATCAAAACCACTTCAAGATATATCAAAAACATATAGACTTAAATATTGATACCATAAGAAGTCATCAAGCAATAATCACTTTCAGTATCACAATCAGGAAGCTTTACAATGGGCACAACTAGAATGCAAAAATGTAAAAGAAGCATTCAGAAGTATCAGTGGCCTCACTTGAGCATCAAGAATTGTTGATAGAGTCTTATATCTCTGCAAAAGCTCCAGTTCTGCGCGTTTCCTGTTCACAGAATCACGCATTTCTGATATTTTCATTGCATGAGAATATAGTGCTTTCTGCAAGGATAAAGAAGAAGAAAAACAAAGAGTGACAACAAGAGCTAAGGGTGATTAAATTGAAAAGGGTAGCAAGTTTTGATGTTATATCAAAACCAACTGTAATACTGAGTATAAATGCGCAGGAGAGTTCTAAAATCTAAATATCTAAAGCACAACAACACTTGCACATGAATGAAAGTGTTGTACTTATCTACAAAGCCACATCAAGTTCATCGGAGTATAATTTCAAAATAACCAGTAAATGAAGATGTGAGGTTAGTCAGTTTACACACTGAAAACTAAAATCTAAATAATTTGATGGAGACTTACAGAGATTTCTCTCCTCTTTCCTTTATCCCTGAGAAATACATATCTTTTAATGATTGTATCTAATACAAGGTGTAGGAAATAAAAAGTTAATAACCATATCTTTCAAGCTACAATCAATGTTATTTCAAGTTTCAACATCTGCTTTGTAACTGGAATAGAGATCCACCTTCTTGCTCAAGAGTCATGACCAAACAAACATTGCTAAATTCCTTGTATCAAAGAGAATTACAAGTATAGAACTGCCTAGCCAGATAACAGCGATTTTCTGTAGTAGTCTTGTGCTACTACTACATATTTGTAACTTTGCCAATAAGTAGGAATTAGAAGGTACCTCGCTTTCTTTTTGCTGAGCTTTCATCGAAGCTGCCGCTTTCGCATTAGCAAATCTCCATTGCAGATAACGATTATGGAGCAATCTAAGGGAATGCACATCTTCCTGATGACTAGACCCTTTCCTCCCTTTCCTTGTGTCCAATGCAGGTCTCGCACACTGAGGAGCAACCGGCGGCAAACTAAGCCCTCCTAACTTCACATGATTTGACACAGAAGCCGGTTGCTTCTCAGACCCCTTTACCAGCAGCAAGTGCTCACTGCTTGAAGCAGGCAAAGTAACAGACCGGGACAAAGGTGAAGGATGGGATTTCAATTCCCCACTATTGCCAATTTTCGCAGCGTCGTTCAGAGTCAACCTATCTCTATCATTCTCAGAACACAACTCAGGAAGTGACTGTGTGCTGCAACTTATCGCAGAATCATCGCGCGAATTGGATTCCAATTGAGACAAAGCAGAAGCAGCAGCGGCAGCATTGGCCTTGGACAATGACTGTGACATGCCACTCGCTTGCATCAATTTTGCAGCAACTGATGCACTTCCATTGATAGACCTATGGTGGCTGTGGCTGTGGCTGTGGTTGTGGTTGTTGTGATGATGAGGCGTGAGCCGGAATCTCGAAGGCACGAAAACCGAGGGAGTTGGGGTATCAGGCCTAGAAGGTGTAGCAATTGAATTAGGGTTATTAGTATTGCCACTACCCCCAATTCCAATTCCAATTCTAGATGAACAAGACTTTGAAGGGTGAGGAGGGTGAGGAGGGTGATTTGGCACCTGATCAACAACTCCATTGCTTTCCCTGAAAAGCTTCATGGCGGCACGCTGCTTCCTCTGAGCAACAGAATTCGCGATCGGAAACGAGGATTCAGAATTCTCGTCGCCGGAGAGGTCTGAATCTGCCCGATGCTGCCGCCTCTGGGAGGAGGAAGCAGCCGGCGACATGAATCTGGAGCTGACTTCCCGGACCCTCGGCCGGCGGGTGTGGGGAACCGGCGGCGGAGGAGGTGGAGCGGGGTTGTCGGAATCCGTGAGTTGCATGGTGTCGGTTGCAGCAAGAGGTTTCACCGGCGCCGCCGCCATGAAGGAATTGGAACCGCCCCAGATTTCAGAGGAGGGAAATGGTGGTGTGAGTGAATCGGAAGTGAAGATTTGGAGTGACAGAGGGTTCGGTTTCGGCGTTGTGTTGGAAGGAGATGTAGCCGTTGGGGTTATGTTTGGTTGAGTGGGTTTACGTTGTAACGGTTCCAATTTCAAAAATCGATAAACGGGATTTTTAATGTTTTTGTTATTGTTATGTCACCCTGCGCTCTCTTTTTGTTTCATTGTAATATAGATATAGATGTTGTCTCTTGTTAGTGGTTACTATTATATTTGGGAGGGGAGTGTTTCCATCTAGGTACGTGTTTCTCTCGTGCTTTCAGCTTGCTTTACGAGACTATCTTATTTGAGTCGGAACATCTATATTATGGTGAGGCTAACTCTTTCAACGAGGTTTTTTTTCATTTATAAAACTCGAACTCAGGATCTTATTTAAGATGAATCGATAATGTATCACTTGAACCAATCACTCGTTACTAAAATTAAACATTTATTTTTTATTGTGTGTTTTGATTAGCGTTAATAAAATTTTTATTTTGCTAATATTGGTTTGGTTCATTTGGTTGCGATAAAAGTTTGTTGAAAATAAAGTGATGAAAAGTAATGAATGTGATATATGATGTGATTTAATAAGATTAATAGATATAAATTAGTTTATTTCTTAATTTTATATTAATGTTGATTAATTAATTTGTTAAATTAATGACATCACAATTGACTTTTATTAATCATTCTAATGTCATTAAAAATCATTTATTGTCAAATTAATATAGTAGTTATTTTTGAAAAAAGTCACAATTGACTTTGATAACTATTTTAATGTTATTAATAACTATTGAATGCAATATTAATACATTAATTATTTTCAAAAACATAGAATTATTTATTATTTAAATTACTAAAAAATCATAAAATATAAATATGGCATCATCTTTCTACTCATTATAGTATGAGAGAGAAAACTTATGAAGAAATGCATAAAATGAGGGAATGACACTTGTCAGAGTTGCCACTTTTTTATTTCGAAAATAGTATATAATATAAACAAAATTTCCTAAGATATTTCTCATTTTGCAAGTTCCAACATCCTCTTTTCCTCCTTCAAAGTACTAAATAGAACTTCATATATTCTTATTTATAAGTCACTTTTACCTAATTATTAGTGTTAAAAAAAGTACTAGTTACTATCAATAAATTTATAAAAAGTTTTATTAACTTTACTATATGGACTTTAATATTTAAAAGATTGCAAATTCAATTAATTTATCTCTTGACTTTAACTATCTATTTAATTTTATGTGAGTTTCTCTTTCTAAATTTAAAACTTTTCAAAATGTTAATATATCTTTTATAAATATGAGGGTAATTTTTTTATAAAAATTAAATACTTCATTATACTATAAAATGAGTTATATTCCAGAACAATAAAAGTATTAAACTATCTAAGCAACCATGATGATTAGAAGCTGGAAATCGCTGCCGAGGGAAGTATCGACCTTTGCGTTGATGGCAGCTTTAGGAGTGAGGTCAAGTGCATGGGATGGGGGGGGGGGGGGGACAACGCAAGACTCTCAGGGGTCGTGGTTGTTTGGGTTCCATGGATACCATAATGGAGGCATTGAGTTGCTAGCAGAGGCGAGTGCACTGAAGAATGGCGTGCAAGTAGTGTGGAAGAGAGGATACAAGGACGTGTTTTGCAGAGTGGATTGCAGGGATTTGCTTCAGGCGTTGGAGGACGAAAAGCAGGTTGTTTCTCCCCATCTTGGATGACATTCGTCAGCTTTTGGGAAGGAGATGGTCGGTAACCTTGACCAGTATCAGCAGAGAGTGTAATGAACATGCTAATTGGTTGGTTAAGAGAGAAGCTTCTTCCCTGTCTATCTAGTGGTGTTTGTTGGAGGCTACGCCCTTGGACTTAGAGATCCTTAGTTTGAGGGATCGTTTAGGCTTTTTGTAGTTGTTTGTTCTATTGTTAGTTTTCCGATGTAACAAAAAAAGTGACAATCATTTCGAAGCACTGAAAAGTATATTGTATAGTGTATACAATTCCATTTTGTTATAGAAATTTGTTTCAAGTCCAGGTAAATTTATTATTACAAACTTTCTTCACCTAATATATAAACTTTTGGCATAAGTGAAGCATTTATTTCTGAACCCTCCAATGGGTGTATGCGTGTTCATTCAAGTCTGTTACTGTAAGATTATGAAAATGAGATTTAATTACACAAATTAGAGTTTGCTTCTATTTCCTCAGTCTTCTGGTTTCACTTTGACATGAACTGTGTAAATTTTGTTGTTGGGTTAATTTTACAGTCAGTTTTTTATTTACTGTTATTTGTTATTATTTATTATTTGATAACTCAATTCTATTTTAAATCATCTTATATTCCAACTATAGTAACACAATCTAACATTCACACGCTACTCTATAAACATATGATGTTCAACAAAGAGGGTTTTTCTAGTCAATAGAAAATTTTACATTAAAGAAACACACCGAGTTCATCAAAGAAATACATCCGAGAAGAATACTTTTGAGCTGTTCTAATTAACATTGCCTCATGATTCCAAAGGTTTTTTCTGCTCCAAATCAATTCTATGGGTTACTTTTGTAAACACAAATCACTTTACTTTAATCCCCTATTAAACAAATTCAATTTTACAAAATCAAAATCACCAAAAATAACGACTCAAACACACATTGCATGCACCAACCTCAGTGCCAAATAACAACACCATGAAAAAATTAAACATGAAGAAAATCCTGTATTCAGTAATGTGCTCATTTGCCAAATACTTGACCATTAACTTCCTGCATAAAGCTCATTCTTACTCCATAACTATATTCATTTTGTAATATAATAAAATCATTGTCACAATAATGAAGTAAACTAAAATTTTCAGAACTGAATAGAGCTATACCTAGGTGATAAAACGTGTAAAAACGTCAAAATGAAAATAAAGGTGTCGTCAGTTCTACATTAAAAACCTCCAACTTCAAAGCAGAGGCATATAATCATTGTGTGGAATGGTAATTCTGCAGAGATGATGTTGTCCAATCTAATGACGCTAGTCCAGAGATTCTCAAACGTACAACTTGGAATGCAGGATGTAGATTTGAACCTTGTATTATGCTAATTTCTACGAGCTGTCTATAAATTGCGTAACTGAAGTTATGTACAGAGGAAATTTTGAAAGCAGCATGTGCTTTGGACGAATCATGATGAATAATGGTTCTGGCCATTAAATCCTGATCTTGGAGAAGTAAAAGGCTCGGCTGTTAAGACCAAGAACAACAAATTGTGGTGATATGATGTCAAAACAAAAATAATTCAGTTACACTAGACAGGAAAGAAAATTATTACTACAGGTGCATGTGGATAAATAGACTAATTAAACACAAAATAAGCTCAAAAAAGCTCATAAAAGTAAGCTTAAAAGAGTTTATAGATAGGTTGTAAACTATTTAGAGTAGCTGATTCATATATTGGTATCAGGACCTCTACGACTAAGTGGTCTATACTCTATAGTCTGAAACTTGTTGTCTCTACTCTTCTATTAAAATGTTAAATTTAAGCATACGCAGTGAATTGCCCTCGCTTCAAGCCCAAAGGGCTTTCGTGCAAGAAGGCATGTCAGGAAAATAATATAAATCCATTATGTGTCCATCACCCAACATCTTAAGCTTTTGGGGTTGGTTCATGAAAGCCTGAATTTTGTAAGGGGTTGCTAATTTGATAGTTTTCTCTCTGTTTCACACTTAGTTTGTTGGTTTTAAACCCTCATATGATAATTGTTTCGCCGTTTCGATAACTTTGTCTCTTATGTCTCACGATAACTTTGTCTCTTACGTCTCACTTGGTCTTTGTCACTCATTCCTTTAATTTTCTCTCATTCAAATTCACTAGTGGCTGAGTAGCGGATTCCTGGGGGTTTTAGTAGGCTTTCATTGTGCCGTGACTAGTATTTTTTATTTTACACCGCTATAATGCAATTATAGAGACAATGATTATCTTCATTTTCCGAGTTGCACAGTTCTAGTATGATTCTATTGCACATTTACTATTATTTTGAGGACTTATTGAAAATTTCATGTACCCTGCATTCTGATATATGTAAATTGAGGTTATAAATCTTGGTTACTGATTCTGGCTATTTCATTTTGTGGTTTGGCAGATCAAATAAATTTGTGGGTTGTTACATTTTTGGGGTAAGTTGTCAAATACACTACCTATCAAGCCAATTTAGAAGAAAAAAGTAAGCCAAGGTTACGCTACATATCTACTACATAAATTCTTCAGCATAAATGACAGAGTTCTGAATAAAAATTACAGTCAAATTTACCTTCATCTCCATTTTGACTAGTAAAGAATGGGGTAAGGTAGTTTCTATCTAATGCTGTAAAAGACCCAGCACTGCAAAAAAGAAGCAAAGAGAAATTAGCAATGGCGACATCATTAAGGTAGCATTTTAGGGCAAAAAAGTAGAATGGGATGAACATATTTGTTTTAGTCTGTTTGTTACATTTTAAAAGTAGAACAGAATAAAACACAAGGCTTAAAAAATTGAGATAATTTGGTTCTACTAAAAAAGTATAATAAAAAAGAACAAAAGGGTGTAGTATATTTCTTTCTGTTCTAACTGTGCCAAGCACTGTCTACTTGTGCGGGCGCACATTGACAGATATACATACATACATACATGCATACATACATACATACATACATGAGTTATCCTATATTTACAAAAACAGTTTGCATGAATCTACACAAAGTGGTTTGCAACTATAAAAATGAAAAGGAGAAGCGGTGGAAGTGGTTTAGACAGATACAATTTCGTATTAAGCATCTTCTCCTTCATACATACTCAGTTACATACATTCACAAGTACATATAACACACTCAGAACACAGATAATACCTCTTGTGGAATTCTTTTAGCTTCATCTTGATTTTGTTCCCAGATGAAGATGATTCTTCATCGTATGAAGGAGCAACATAACCAATGTTCCCCTCATAAACCTTGAGTAAAACAAAAAGATGTCAGTTGAAAGAGAAACAGACAAACATGTGAAGTAGATTCATCTAGTTATATATTATCCACTGTCAGGATCATTTGAACTGTCAAGATTGAGACTTTCAATTTGGAAGCGAACCAAAAATTTGACAACAAAATTTATAACAATATGGATTCTTAAAATTCAAATCATGAGATAACTATATCAAACACTTAATTCTCAGTTGGGCATGTTTGGTACCTAGAATTTTATTTTAGCCAGGGCAATCATCAACCTCTACTTCTTAGGCTATGACTTTTTGAGATAACATAACCACTTCTTTCTACATCAAATATATATATATATACACACACAAACTAGTCCCACCCAAATCTTAGTCAACCATAACTTGTAAAGCATAACTTCCTTCCTGCAAGCTTCTATTATTTGAGAAAGCAAAAGAGCCTAGTCTTTCATGTTAAGAGCTAACACTTAATTGACAAAACAAAATGAAATGTGCAAGAGGACAGCCGTTACAATTAAATTATACAGCCAAGCTACTATAGATGAGTCCAAGTTATAACAAGAAAAACATGCATATAATGCTACAATAAATTAAACAACCTTGCAAACAATGTTTCATGTGAGCATTATGCGATATAAGTCTTTCTTTTTATCTTTTCTATCAATATAAGACAACACATGTTCGTTACAGTCAGTCAGTCATTTACTTCTCTTTCAAGCATTCAACAATGACACCACATATCAAGATCACTTTAAAAAGATAAATGAGATGTATGAAAATGAGATGCATAATCTTGCAATAAGCTTGTGAAAGTGAAAACTTATAAGCCCAGATCATATTAGTATTTGGCCATTCATCTTCTAATATTAATGATGGGTGTTGCTTCCAAATGAAAGTTTAAAGTTAAAAGTCATATA
Source organism: Lotus japonicus (assembly GCF_012489685.1). Classification (NCBI taxonomy): domain Eukaryota; kingdom Viridiplantae; phylum Streptophyta; class Magnoliopsida; order Fabales; family Fabaceae; genus Lotus; species Lotus japonicus. The sequence continues at coordinate 59,504,075 of NC_080046.1, read as the reverse complement.
ACATAAACGAAGGGTGTTTAACGCGTTATCGTTATAAAGCTTAACCTACATTATTTGTTGCAAAACTTGCTGGGACGGAACCAATTGAAGCCAAAGGGCTATCGTTTGGACTGTCTCCACCTACAACATCTAGAGCTTCAAGCATGGTTCCTGTTGAACCACCAATCAGTAATACCTGAAACAACAAACAAAAGGTTTCATACTGGAAATGGAGCTCAGGAATGGTGACTAAACAAAAAATGGGAGAAAAAGTTGGCTGCATGCGAATAACCTACATAAGAAAACTATATAAATTTGACAAAACTTTCAGTCAGTTCTTTGGATGCTTACCATCAGATTACTCAATAAATGTTACTTATATATTCTCTTACCACATATTACTTTACCACAACTTCCTCCATTTATAATTTGGTCACCATTTACAAAACCAATTTTCTCTGAGTCGTCTGAGATTCCTGAATGGCATTTGTATCATATGATACCAGAAGACCCGTAGCTCATGATCTTATGTGGTGATCGCATAAAATTGGATTCAAAGATCTGGCACTTTTTTGTAAGGTTCTCCGAAAGAGGTTGAAAGGATATATGAATTTAAAGATATCTTTATTCAGATCTCGACTTAACTTTTCTATTGTCTCCATTTTATGATTTAATTTTTTTGCAATCTCTTTTGTAATACAACCCTCAATTTTCTCTGCACCTCACGCTGTATTTGGATTGTAAGTTTTCTACTGTGTCCTCTTTATCTTTTATCTGTGCAAATGTTTTCCTCTCTTATTGAAATACAGTAATGATTTCTTGCTCCAACTTTCTCCTGAATACATCTGTTCATGATCTTATATTTTCTTGTGTACTCACTCATCTACCTCAACATTCACATCTCCCCTACACTTGATCTTTGCTCCTGTTGGCACATGGTGAACGGAAGTAACATTTACAGGTTACACAATGTCCAACACAGCCCAGTACCTAACACTACCTTAGTATTTAGAAGATTAGCTTAACTAAAGGACAACAAGAGTGTGCCTACCGTCAAAACAACTATTGCTGTAGTTGCAGTGAAGATGGTCTGTCCATGTCCTTCCGGAAGATCGTGAACTGATTGCAAAGCGAGGGCAAAGGCCATGGCTCCCCGAAGTCCTGTTCATGTTCACAAAATGAAAAACTCAGGCACCGCATTAAAGAATGCACCAATTGCTTAAAGCAGTTTGTTTCCTTGACAGAAGTAATCCAAATTTGCACCGAAAAGTCAATGATATATGTGCTGGTTAATTCCTTACCACTGTACCAAAGTGCTTTCTGGTGTTTTACAGGTATCTTTCGATGAGCTGGTCTTGCCAGATTAACCAGATAAGCACAAGAGAAGACATTTGCCGCTCTGCATGAAATGACCCAACAATCTAGTTTAAGATTTTCAAGCGACATGTGAAATCAAAGCATAGAATATCCAAAAAGCCTGAAATTATCATGTGCCCCTATAATCAAGGACTTATAATGATAGCAATCAGTGAAAATACCTTGCAATTCCAATGAATATCTGAAGTAATTATCACACGGGTTGAGGAAAAATCCCATAAGAACATGATATGTTGAGCTAAAGCTAATACAAATCGCAACATTTCAATTTTCAGGGCCAAAAAGAAAGGAAAGAAAAAAGGATACAATGGAGAAGAATATGAATCCAATATGAGACCAGCTATGTTGCTCCATAGCTATATCAAATCCCATGTATATAAATCTGTAGAACACAACAAAAAAGTGTTAACTCATCATTTAGAGGAAATGTTTAAGCAGAAGAGGGAAAATACTGTCAATGAAATCCGCCTTACACAAATGTTTCGGCTAGTGATGATATCAACTCAAAAAAAGCAGAGACAAATCTTTGAGAACTTTGTGACAAATTTGAATATGCATAATGCTTCATGACCTAAAACAAAACATCAAAATACTCATAACCATGTTATGATACAGACATGAAATAACACAGGGAAAATGCAATATGAACTTACTATTCCTGTGAATAGTATTGATACGATTCCAGACAGACCAAGGCCTTCAGCAAGCATATACCTGAAAAAGAAAATAGTTTTACGCTGATTTGCACCATAAATGGAAAAACTTGTAAAAATTTTGTGGACAAGTTATCAAGAAATGGTCAGGAAGGTTTCTTACGAGAAATATGGGAAAAGAACAAAAAGACAGCTCTCCAAGTTCTGAAGGCTGGATAGAAGCATAAAATTCTTCTGATTAGTATTTTCTAGATGTAATGTGAATCATCGAATGACAAATATCAGAAAGAAAACTAATATTAAATGTTTACCTGTCAATATCCAACCCTGCATACTTAAATAGGTTCTGATAGTCAAGGTTTTACAATAAATCTTGATTTTAAAATTTCCAAATATTTATGCTGCAAATATACAGGACATGAGGGTTTAAAAGGATATCAAAGAAGATATAAACCCAACTCCAACACCTGCAGATCCATCAAAAGAACCACAGCTCACAACTTAGTAATACTGAAAACATAATAACTCACAACAATACAGAAAAGCATCTAAGACCCTAAGTTTATATAATAAAAAAATAAAAAATCTCTAAAGAGGCTCCCTCCTAACACTTCCTAAACAGAACATTGAGTAAAAGACTGACCTGCTGACATTGACCCAACAAAAGTCTCCAAAAATCGAACAATCACCATGAATATATTTTGTCCAGATGGATGAGTTTTAACCAATGACATTGTCCTGCAAAGTAAGTGCTTGAGTTAGAAGTGAACTTTAATAAAACTTGGGCTACTTCAGTTCAGAGAAGCAAAAGATACTTCGGAAGTTCAGGTACCTGTACAAAGAAATTGCCATCTGCCCATAGTGAAGGAGGGAGGATAGGACAAAAGAAATAACAAGGGGCCCAATCAAGCAAAAGATTAGCAAATTAAAATCAACTATATTTAAACCAAATCTGCAGTCAAGTATTAAAAAAGGGCTGTAGCAAGTACCAAAAGAAACTTACTGCATCGTTCAAAACAGATTCTCCAAAAACCAAGGCATATAGATTGACATCTGTGCCCAGCTCCTGGCAATTAAAACTCCAAGTTAGCAATAACTAAATTCCAAGTTAGCAATTCCAGATTCTCCTTCTGGTCCTTATTATAAGAACCAAATAACTACCCCACATATACTAAGAAATATGGTTAATGACTTCCTACTTTACCCTATATAATGACTCCCTCGCTTTAGAGAAACGAAATCCACATTTTAGACATTGTCGGTGTTGGTGTGTCAGTGTCATGTCTAGTAACTATCTATGTCTATGTCCCTGCTTAATAGATGATGAGCTAAGGACATATCCCATTATAGATTTCAAAGGCTTGGAATTTCCCAATCGAAGTTTTATAACGCTTTTCCTATTAAATCTATTTTTAAACACAACTAAGTTCTGCATTAATCTCTTTGCCATTTATTTACGTCATAATAAGTTATGATCATCTACTACAAAGCTTCAATTATGCAAAAAATGTAGTAGCTGAAGCATGAGCACATGCAACAAACTAGCAGGTGGAGAGGAATGCTAATGAGTCCTGACTATTCATTGACACCCCATGGCCTTTGTATTAGACAAACATATTCGATTCGCAGCAATATAGATGATAATATTGGAAGTCATAACAAGTATCTAACCGAGTAAATGTATAAACTATAAATGAAATTATTATTAAAAAGGCACAAATCACCTGAAATATGGACAAAACAGTAACGGGGTCGGTTGCTGATATAAGAGCACCAAACATCAGGCACTCAACAAAAGGTAGTCTATACATGAGGAACACCAGCCCACCAAGATAACTGAATCATAGAGGATAACCATAATCAATGAACTGAAAAAACTCTAATTAACCACCACCCTAATGTGTTATGTAACTTATGTGCATCACCAATAAGTGTAAAAGTTACTATTTTAAAAGGGGGAGGGATGAGGGGAATAGAACTTACACCAAGACACCGGTTACAACGGAAGCTAATAAGGTGCCGAATATCGCAAATGTCACAATTGCTCCAAAATTTGAGAAAAATGGTTTCTGTAAAAAGCCACATTACCAGTCCCTGATAAGTCCAAAGCCCTTTCCCAAAAAAACAAAGTTCAAGTCCAACAAAGAGAACACTATGAAATGACTTACAGGTGAGAGACTGAAGCCAGACTGAGTAAACTCAAGAGTCAAGGAAACAAACACAACACATATGATGCAGTGAGCAGATAAAGCATTATACATAAGAACTAACAATGTTAGTAAGGATATAATATGATGGGAGGTAACAAGAACAAGAAGAAAAACTCCTCATGAAAATTGAACCAAGCCCTGCAGAAAATTGACAAACAAGAACTTGAATCACTGAAAAAGTAAAAGAGAAACTGAGAATGATGTGATAGATTGAAATTGAAATTGAGAATAACCTGATGTTAGTTTCAGTGTCAGAAATGTTAGCTAGTATTCCAACAATTAACCCTGCAAAAAAAGGGGGTAAAATTCAATTTAGGGTTAGAAAGTGAATGGAAGAACAAGAAGAAGAAGAGAAAATTACCTATGAGAAGAGAAGCACTGGCTTCAGGGATGATGTAAATCTTCTTGCGACGGAGAACGTGACCGAGAACGAAGGACAAGACCAACATCATGATCTGAAGAAGGATTCCGACGCCGGCGGCTTGCTGCTCCTTGCCGGGAGCCTTGTGACCATCGGCCGGAGAAATTTCATTCTCCGAGCCCATTCCGACCACCGCGAGCGACGACTCCTTCAACTCCGATTGAAGAATTCGATTGATTGTTGCGGTGTTCTTCAGAAAATTAGAGGGAAAGTGAATGTGATGCGTGTTTCGATTGTTCGATTCTCCGTTTTCCCTTTCGATTCTGTTTCTTTCTCTCCTTTGCTCTTGGACTCTAGTTTAACTTCAACACGAAACTCTAGCTAACAAAAAAAAAATGTATATTATTATTGTTATATTATAATTATCAATTCTTTTAATATTATAATGAAACAAAATAAAGAATGAATATGAATTTTTTTCTAAATTTTTATTTCCCTTCACTGTCATTTTGATGATTCGTATGAACAAATTTGGTGATGATTTCATATGTTTAAGAGATTAACAAAATATTAAACTGTTATATTTAAATTATTATTAAAATAAGCTAGTTAGAGACAAACAAATTGTGGCCCCTAAAATAAAAATAAATATGAGACAACTTTCTATGTTTGTCAAGGTCAAATCATATGCTGGGGGGCATTGTTTTCTTTTATTAGGAAAAAAGTTCACTTTTGACTTTTCAATCAAGTATTACGTCAAAGGTGCCACCTAATATGCACCACTTTTTAGTGGTGCAACCTTGCACCACTATACCAATTGTCAATTTTACCCCTGTTAAAAAAAATTATTTTATAAAAAGAAAAAAATATTGGTATTACCGGGTGGATTTTGATGGGATTAATTTTTTGAACAGGGGTAAAATGGACAATTAACATAGTGGTGCAAAGTTACACCACTAAAAAGTGGTGCATATTAGATATTAGGTAGACCCCAAAGGAAATTTGTTTTGATTTACATGCTTTAACTTTAATATTAAACAAATGGCTTATGACAAATTAGAACTTTGTAATCATTTTTTGTTAAAATATTGTATATTAATTTTTTACATTTTATAATTCCTGAATTGTAACTACACTTCTTTACTTTTTTTTGTCTCAACTACACTTCTATACTTTAGAGTTGTGGAAGTGCAAGTTTGGAATTTTTATTTCATAATTGTTAAGTCTCACAATAATTATAGATATGACTAATAGAGTATTTATAACTTCCACCATTATGATTATATACTTATACTCCAGAGAAGTTCTTTAAAAGTCTTTTATGAATGCTTGAGTTGGAGTTGTGGAAGTGTAAGTTCTACATTTGTTATTTCATGATTGTTAAATCTCACATTAATTATATAAATGATTAATGAAATATTTATAAGTGGGAGGATAATATATTAATATCTACCTTTAAGCAATTTGTGCGTTAGGCTCAACTAAAATTTTAATATTTCAAAAACAACTTTTCTCATTCCTGCACACGAAGTTATGAAATTAAAATCCTATAATAATAATTGTGGATGAAGTATATGATGTAAGAAAACTCTTACAAAACTTGTAATTCATAAAAGAATGTTGTGGGTATTGCACCATATACCACTGAAAAAAAAAACAAGGTTATAGTTATAAGTTATAACAGTTATAACATCCTCAGTGATATTTCAAGTTTTGTAAATTTTAAACCAATCTAGTAATGGCATGGTACCCTCCACCACTCCAACCAACTCTTCACCACATCCTCTCACTCCTAACCTCTAGCCCACCACCTCAACCACTAATTTCCTCTCCACTTCCTACCAACAACCAACCACCATCCCCTTCACTTGCACTACCGTGGGCAACACGCCAACACCGCTTACCCAATCCACACCCATAAACAAGACCCTTCATTGTACGGTGATCCAATCAAGCCATCTATGGTGTATTTGCTCCTCTTCTCCGTTTTCCATTCTCATTCACCACTCCATTATGTATTATTCCATAAATCTTGTTCTTCTTCCTCATCTAGTCATATCAATCCCAACCCCAACTCCATCCTCATTGCTCTTCTCGATTCACACTACACACCAAAGCCCTATGAATAAGCATCGAGTGCTGGGCTCAATCGCATTATTCGATAGCTCGACAATGTCAAAGCGATTCGACATAGGCAATAGCTTGTACAAATGAGGGTACAATGGTCTTAAGGGGGTTTGGTAGGGCTTTCGTGTGCGGTCAAGGCCAAGATGAAGGGTGTGAAGTGTGAACAACTAGGTCAATGAGGTTTGGTTGTGTCGTGTAGGTGGGTAAGGCTTTTGGTATTGGGTTGTGGTTGCATATTGATGTCCCATTAGGTAGTGTGACTATTGGGGTTACACGATTCAGCTATACATCTTTACTCGGCTGGTTAATTAAATTCGGCCGACGATATAGTTAGAAGAAACATAAACATATTTAACCCAAAACAAATTTATGAATATTACATTATTGATCAAATTGTGAGTTTGATCGTAACCAAACAGCTAGAAGGATGTCGGTGCGTGCTGTGGCACGGCCATTACCGTTGAACTCTCTTCATATTCCCTCCGACCAACTGCTACGACAAGACATTTCCCATCTCAACTCCCTCATCACCTCCCATGTCCGCCGTGGTGACCCTTTCTCCGCCTGGAGCCTCTTCCGCTCTCTCCGCCGTCTGCGTTCAGACATCGATGCACATACCTTCACCCCTCTCCTGCGTCCATCTCCTCTCTTACTCGTCCCCCAACTCGGTAAACATCTACATGCCCAGATGGTTAGAACCGGTGCGGATTCTGGGACCGTGGCGAAAACCGCACTGTTGAACATGTATTCACGATATGGGTCTTTGAGTGAGTCCATCAAGGTGTTTGATGAAATGGGTCACAGAGATGTTGTTGCTTGGAACGCTTTGCTTTCGTGTTATTTACGGTGGGATCTTCCTGGTGAGGTGATTGGTGTTCTCAGGGAAATGGGGAGGGAGAATGTTGAGATCAGCGAGTTTACTTTGTGTTCAGTGTTGAAATGTTGTGCTTCTTTGAAGGCGGTGGAGCTTGGTAGGCAGGTTCATGGTTTGGTGGTGTCTATGGGGCGTGACTTGGTTGTTTTGAGCACTGCTCTTATTGATTTTTATTCCGGTGTCGGGCGTGTTGATGATGCTTTGAAAGTTTTCTCTAGTTTGAAGGGTTGGAAGGATGACATGATGCATAATTCATTGGTTTCTGGGTGTATTAGGAATAGAAGGTATGCTGAGGCATTTGAAGTTATGAGCTTGGTGAAGCCCAATGCTGTTGCACTCACTAGTGTTCTTGTGGGTTGCTCTGAGAATTCGGATTTGTGGGCAGGGAAACAGATACATTGTGTTGCTCTTCGTTGGGGTTTTACTCTTGAGACCCAACTATGCAGTGCCCTGTTGGACATGTATGCGAAATGTGGGAATATTTCGCTTGCTCGGTCACTGTTTGATGGAATCTGCCACAAGGATGTTATTTCCTGGACTTGTATGATTGATGCATATGGAAGACATGGGCATGGGCATGAAGCTGTTGAGCTGTTTCGGAAGATGAGGGAGGATGGAAGCAAGGTGTTGCCAAATTCTGTGACTTTTTTGGCTGTCTTATCAGCTTGTGATCACTCTGGACTAGTGGAGGAAGGCAGAGAGTGTTTCAATTTGATGAGGGAGAAATATGGTCTTGAACCAGACCCGGAGCACTATGCATGCTTCATAGATATCTTAGGACGAGCTGGTAATATAGAAGAAGTATGGTCTGCATATCACAACATGATTGAGCAGGGTACTAGGCTTACTGTGGGAGTGTGGATAGCATTGTTGAATGCTTGCAGTCTCAATCAGGATGTTGAAAGAGGTGAATTTGCTGCAAAGAATCTCTTGCAGTTGGAACCCAATAAAGCTAGCAATGTCGTGCTTGTATCCAATTTTTATGCAGCCATTGGTAGGTGGGATTGCGTTGATGAAGTGAGAAGCATCATGAGGACAAAAGGATTGGTCAAGGAAGCTGGGAATAGCTGGATCAGTAGTGATGTGGGATTCAATCTACATGCCAGGTCACTAACTGCTTGATTGTTCACCTTGACAATTGGTAACTAGAGATTTTCCTGCTACTGGGTGATTCCTGCAGGAAGGACAATTGACCCAGACAATCGGAGTGCGCACTTCGATCCACTCTGCGCTTAGGAATTCGAGTGACATTGACTGAACTTGGGACGCTTCGAGCCTTCGATCTCTTCATATACGAAGAGATACGAAACAGACCAAGGGACACACTATCTAACCTAACCCCTATACACTATATATTCTTGGTAATTTGAGCGTTAGAGTGTCTTCCGCCAGCAGAATGCATCACATTCACACGAACGTCGGATGAGCAGCTACTAAGCATGAAGCAACCTCCAAGCAGGGAGCATCACCACCATTGTCACCACTATATATGAAGAGTTACACTCGACTTGTAGTTAATAATTGAGTGAAGCTATTCTGTGCGAAGAATTAATGCAAAAACAAAGAGGAATATGCTTTCAACCAATCAAATTGGTTTTACATTTCGCCGAATAATCTTCGTACTAATTAGGATTTTCCTTAATAGTTAATTCCTTTAATTAAACTAATTTACTTTGTTTTCCTCTTGTAACTAAAAAAACTAATTTACTTTTTAGCTTCAATCTATAACTATTATTTTAAATATAAAGGATTGTTAGTATATTTATTTATTCATAAAATATTTAGCAATGAACAAATAAAAACTAGGAAAGCAGCTCAATTGAGCGCTTATAGCCATAAACTCTTATGCGATGAGCGCCTATCCATAAAATAATTTGAGAAATTTATTGAAATAAATTGAAAGCATATTATAAATGAGCAGAAACTATTCCGAATAACTTACAAAAATTAACAAAATAGCCTGTAAATAGGCCATAAGCTATTACATATTCTCATTCAAACACTTGCAAATGCATTAATAAGAAAAATCAGATGACAAGAGAGGGACAAATCCTTGACACATCTTCAACCCAAAAATTGTTAGGATAAGATAAAACTCAAGCCATACCATACTGTTGTTTCGCCTAATAAAAAGACAATTAAAAAAGAAGAAAACATCAAAGACAAAGCAAAACACTCATGAAGAAGGGGGCCAAAATAAGAAACAACAACACCCTTCTTCTGCCATAGCTCAAAATGATTCAAGCAATTTGGAGGTCCTGAGTACCAAACATTTCCCTAAAGTGGTGATTGAGTATGACTCGGTTGAGGCTATTGCAGCAGTTAATGCACCTGACACTGGTTAATCCTTACTTGGAGCTAGTCCGTGCCATTCATCGTGGGATCCCAACTGAGATAAAGGTTAAATATCACCATGTCCTGCGGGAAGCCAACCCCTTGGCGGAGTGTCTTGCTAAATCTATTCATTGTCGTAGTCTTTTGGTTTAGTGAGGAGGCTCTAGCTTCTTTTCGTGCTCATGTAATTTAGCATGTTTTCGCTTTCGGGGCCATGCCCCTCCATGTAACCAAAAAAATATACACACGCAAAATAATTTTATAATTGTTATATTATTTTCATTTTAAGGGGGAATGTTACGTAATGTTAAAGAAAAAAAGATTTTATCGAAAAAATTAAAAATGCACAATGCATTATCTTTTTTTTCCTCTTTGATTAAATTTTTTGGAAAATTTCAGTACGAGTCCTCTGAAATCTGAAATTCTTATATCAGAGGACGATCCAGAGATTGAAGAAGAAGAAGAGGAAGAAGAGGTGCATAGTCCACAGTTGCTGAACTGTAACTGGATCTGGCACGAATCGAAGAGCACAAATGGTGCGAGCGCGCGATTGAAGAAGACTCGCGAATCCAGAGATCCGCGTAACCACCACCATCTCCGTTCACGATTCGCCGGACTCAACAATGGACAAGTCAAGCGCTCTGGAGTACATCAACCAGATGTTCCCAAACGGTATACATCTCCATCGATTTCAATTCAATTGAACGCTCTGTGTAGTTAACCACTGTGTTCTATGATTTCTCACATTTTGTTACTCTGCAGAAGCATCGCTATCTGGTGTTGAGCCACTCATGCAGAAAATCCAGAACGAGATTCGGACTGTTGATGCTGGAATCTTATCTGCTGTTCGCCAACAGGTAAAAAACTGTTCACCATTCAGCATAATTTGTTTCCACAATTTTCCGCTGATGCCTCTCCTTCTCTTATTTCAGAGTAATTCAGGAACCAAGGCGAAAGAAGATCTCGCTGCCGCTACGTGTGCCGTTGAGGTATGTCTGAGACTCTGAGCTTGTGAAGTAGTTGTTTGCTTTGAAGCATGCCTTGTTTTGGGGGTGTTCAGTGTGTATTTTTAAGCATTATGGTTTTCATAATGCAGGAACTTATGTATAAGATTCGAGAAATAAAAACTAAAGCTGTACAGAGTGAAACGATGGTTCAAGAAATATGTCGTGACATTAAGAAATTGGACTTTGCAAAGAAGCATATAACTACCACTATCACTGCGCTCCATCGTCTTACGATGCTTGGTAAGTCTTGGTTCTTTAGGTTGCTAGATTCAGCATTTCAGGATTTGTAGCTCTAGTTCTTTAGATATGTTGATTAGCTTGAACAAGTCTAGTTCTGTAGAAACACAATTAGATGGTGTATAATTATGTTTGTTTATAATCTTGTCATTTCGTGGAATATAGTTGTCTAATTGGAAACATGCGTAATCTATAAATTACTAAAAAAATGCTGACTTTTGAGGATTATTACTTGACTAGAGACGGGATTGGTATGATTTAACCAACTTTGCTTATACACCATTTTAATTATTTTACCATAAACATTCAGACATCATACAATTCTCCATAATCGACTACAGAAAACAACTGCCAAGTGAGGATGCAATTGCACATGTATTTCTGTATTTGAAACATTAGCACTAGTGAGCCATTAGACCATTTTTCTGATACAAATGTTTAAACTAAGTGGTGCAATTTTAGCTTACTATTTCTAAATGAGAAATGTACATCTATTCTATAGGTTTGTTACATAGTTGATAATTTTTGAAATGTATAGATTTTTTAAATATTTTTACTTCAACAAGCTTACCTATCATATGGCAGTCTCTGCTGTTGAACAGCTTCAAGTCATGGCTTCAAAACGCCAATATAAAGAGGCAGCTGCACAATTGGAGGTATCCACTCTGTCTTTACAGTATTGTTTTTTAACTGCTGCTAACTTACTGCATTGCTATTTGCCGCCAGCAGTGGATTGGTGTTTTATGTGGGTGTTGGGGGAACGGGGTAGAAAGCAAATCTATTGTGACTCTGAAGGAGTGATGGCATAATGCTATTTCTGGTTATTGTATCCGTTTGGGTCGTCTTTGTAGTTTAGGAATTGTTTCATGTAATTGGGGTTTATCTATGAGTTATTTAGGACTACCCAGTTTATTATTGAGGACTATACTGTTTAGTTGGTTAGATCATTTTGATTCTTAGTTTGGGTTGTTTCTTTTAGCATTTTGAGACTTCCAGTTCTCTATGCACACTGGTTAATCTGACTTAAATTCTTAACTTTTAAGCTTAATAATTAAATTTGAATGATAATTTTTTGTGTACATTTTTCCTAATAATTTCTGAATTTTTATCCATGCCATGGAGAAAGTAATGCCTTTTTTTTCAAGAAACTAATGTACTCTTTGTTGTTGTGCCTATTGATTTTTTGATACTGTAATCTTGAATTTCAGGCAGTGAACCAGTTATGTAGCCATTTTGAGGCCTATCGAGATATTCCAAAGATCATAGAGCTGAGGGAGAAGTTTAAGAATATCAAGCAGATCCTCAAGTCACATGTGTCTTCTGATTTTTCGAGGTATATTGTTACTGATCTCCATCTTCTCCTGTGTTTGAAAATCTCCATGGGCACTACAGTGTCAACTGGATATACAATGCCCACTTAAATAGCTCATCTGAGTTACGTGTTTGGAGGCTTCCACCCTCCTTTGTGATTGAGCATCTATGTGAGGTGTAAGGACTTGCTAGTGTAGGGTCTTGTTTTTTTGCTGTCATCTTCCTATGTAACCAAAGGAAAAAACCACCTTAACTATGGAAGCAGCTTGGTTCTAAAGAGGTTATATGTAACTGGGTTTCTCAATTTTCTGTTTTTGTCTCAGCTTAGGTACTGGAAAGGAGACAGAAGAAACCAATTTGTTACAGCAGTTGTCTGATGCCTGCTTGGTTGTTGATGCATTAGAGCCTTCTGTCAGGGAAGAGTTGGTAAACAATTTTTGCAATAGGGAGCTTACTTCGTATGAGCAAATTTTTGAAGGAGCCGGTGTGTTTTACTTATCTATAATGAAAATTTTGTGTTCGGTTATTCATAAAGTTTTTTCCTAATGTCTGTAAATTTGACTTTAATTTTCTTTTTTATCACATCTTTCAGAACTGGCAAAGCTGGATAAAACTGAACGAAGATATGCATGGATTAAGCGCCGAATGAGATCAAATGAAGAAATTTGGAAAATCTTTCCATCTTCATGGCATGTTTCTTATAGGCTCTGTATACTATTTTGCAAAAAGACGAGGTATGTTATTTATCTGTTCATAGAACCTTAGTATTATAAATGGTGAGTCGGTGATAGATCTTTGAGGCCTTCTCCAGTACAAGAAGCCATGGCCATTGTGAAACATGATTACTTCTAGTTTGTTGTAAAATGTCATTTTAATATGTTAAGTGAATATTTTTTTCTGCTGCAGTTATTTAGACTTTATTTTCCGCATCTGTCTGATATTGAATTTACGACATCAAATTTAATCAAGTATCAAAATTTTGAGATGTCTTTGTTGTAGACTTCATGCGGTAACTGGTATGTTTTACAAAAGAAAGGCGATAGAATTAAGCATTTACCAGAATATTGTGCTTTTTCATATGTACTGGACTCAGTTCAGGGTTACTATGTACAAAAATATTATTGTTTTTATGATACTTGTCTCTACAGGAAACAACTTGAAGACATTCTTGCTAATCTAAAGGAAAAGCCAGATGTTGGGACCTTGTTGCTGGTAAGCCATCATATAGTGAGAAGCTGACATTGTTGTTATCATAATTGCTTCACATGCTATGGTGTTATGCAGCTACATTTTTTTGCCAGCTGCCACTATTTCTCATTCCTGGGCTTTTAATTACAAAATAAATGTCGATGGTTAATTTTTCTCAGTTATGGTGGTTATTATGCATAAGTTCTCACATTATCCTGGAAACACTTGGATTTTAATGTGTTATTACAGTGTTTCGTATGTTAATTTCCTGCAGGCTTTGCAGCGAACTTTAGAGTTTGAGGATGAATTGGCTGAGAAATTTGGGGGAGGAACTCAAAACAGAGAAGTTGCGAATGCAATTGAAGAAATAGGTCGAAGTGCTAATTCTAGCAGTAGTGCTTCTGATATCAGGAAGAAATATGAAAAAAAGCTTGCTGCGCAACAAGGAAGTGAGAGTGAAGTATGTTTTGTGAAGTGCTGAACTTGACAATATTTGTTCATAAGGACTTATTCAAATTGAATTTATCAAGTGACCACTACATTTTTCTTTTGTATCAATAGGAGAAAGATGGAAGTAAGGATCTGGCTGTGCCTGGAGCTGGGGTATGGTTTTATATATCTGTTTTCTTATACATATAATTGATTTTAAAGGTTAAGTGCATGTATTTACATTTGTGGTGTTTGAGGTGTTGTCATATTGACATAATTGCTTTTGGGATTAACCTTCTCGGTTTGTCTTCCTGTCTTGCATTTTTATCATGATTATTTGATGTGGCTCTTTATCCAATAGTTCTAAGTTTGTCTCACTTGCTTAATATTTTAATCAAAAACTCAAAATGTGCTACATTACATCATGATATTGCTTAATATTCAAATTTTCAAACTAGAGTTGTGGTTATTTTATCCTGTTTTCCTTCTCAAGCAGAGCCCTGAAAATTCATGGAAAAATATGTTCTTTATTTCAACACTTCTGTTCTTTTGACCCTAAGTCTGAACTTATATACTGAGTCTTGTCATGCAGTTGCCTCTCAGTTATTTTATAATTGTTTCATATTTATCAACAAAATGGAAATAGGGAAATGGAAAAGCTGGAAGTACAAAATTGTAGATAAAAAATAAGTCAAGTGAGGTTGATGTAAAGAAATCAGTTGTCTCTTGGTATTTATTTTCTCTGCTGTTGGTTGTAACTATGTTTTTCTCAGAGGTGTTCTCATTTTATTCCTATTGATCTGTTTCTTTAAGACTGACCTCATAGACATTTGATTGTTTGGACAGTTCAACTTCCGTGGAATTATTTCATCTTGCTTTGAACCTCACTTACAAGTATACATAGAATTGGAAGAGAAGACGCTAATGGAAAGTCTGGAGAAACTTGTTCAGGTAATTTGTTCTTACGTTTCCGATATCTTCTCTTTGATTTCCTTCTGTTTTTTTTCCTGGATTAAACATTTCATTTCATCCACTATAGGAGGAGACATGGGATATTGAGGAGGGAGGTCAGAGTAGTGTTTTGTCCAGTAGCATGCAGGTGTGTCACTAAACCTTTTTACATGTTATGTACTTATGCTATAGAGCACGGTAATTTACCTTTCTACCCTATTTCACGTGTTATGTCTCTAGATTTTTGTCTTAAAGATGGTATCTGATTATTAACTGTTGCAAAAGAGTAATGTGGTTCATAGCTTAAATTGTCCCCTACCCCGCCCTCCCCTGTTTTCTTTTTCTTTTTTTTATGACTTGTTTGTTAAGCTCGTGTTTACATGGTTGTCTTTTGTCATTCTACACAGTTATTTCTTATAATTAAGAGAAGCCTGAAGAGATGCAGTGCTTTGACAAAGAACCAGACACTATATAATTTGTTGAAGGTAAACTCATAAATCATAGACTTTAATATTTCTGTTTGTATAAAGTGGTCATATGTGTAAGTTTTCTAACTTCATTTTCCCCTTTATCTGTTTTCATTTTTTTGGTGGTTGTTTTGAATCATGTCCAAATCTGTGGATTTGCTTTAAATGTCCTTCAGAATCAAACTATTGTTTCTTGTTATTTTCTATGTCAAGTTATTTGCTTTTATCAATTGAACTTCTTTAATAAAGTAAAATAAAAACAAGAGAAAAAAAAATCCTAGCTTAAATAAAGTTGAAGGATTCAATAAATGATGTTTGTGATGAAATTTACGCTAAATAGCCCACTCTTGAGGACTAAATAGTCCTCAACTTGAAACCAACACTATTAAAAGAGCCAAACTTAGTAGGGCATCATGCAAGACTCTTAGGCTTGTGATGGTTGCTTCATGCATTTTATGATTTCATTCCTTTTCAATCTTAGGTTTTCCAAAGAATTCTTAAAGCATATGCTACAAAACTCTTTGCAAGACTCCCAAAGGGGGGCACGGGAATTGTTGCTGCAGCCACAGGCATGGATGGACAGATAAAGGTATCTTGAAAGGAATTGAGTTTTCATTATATGTGAGAATATTCATGTTATCAAAGAACTCTCTCTCTCTCTCTGTTTTTAATCTTTGGAAATGTTGAACAGACATCTGATAGGGATGAAAGAGTGATTTGCTATATTGTCAACTCAGCCGAATATTGCCACAAAACGGTTAGTTTCTTTATCATTTCTTCATGCAGTTAATAATGAGTAAATACCGGTTTTGCAAAACTTTTGCTAACTAGCTTTGTACTTGTCAGGCTGGTGAACTAGCTGAAAGTGTTTCTAAAATTATTGATCCTCAATTTGCAGATGGGGTGGATATGTCAGAAGTACAGGTAATAATGTCTTTTGATAAATAATGTTCTTTTCAACAGCTCTCTTTCTTATGGAGCTATGCAATTATGCAGGATGAATTTTCAGCTGTTATAACTAGATCATTGGTAACCTTAGTGCATGGCCTGGAAACCAAATTTGATATTGAAATGGCTGCGATGACACGCGTTCCATGGGGTACGCTTGAAAGTGTTGGCGATCAATCAGAGTAAGCTGAACTCCTTAATAAATCTTAACTATTATTCTTATTCTTATTCCTGACAAAGATCCAAAGTTTAATTGTACAATTTTTCTTGCAGATATGTTAATTCTATAAATTTGATTCTAACCACTAGCATTCCTACACTTGGAAGTCTTCTTTCACCTCTATACTTCCAGTTTTTTCTTGACAAGGTGATCGACTATAAAATTCATTAAATACATGAAACTGTGTTTTTTTAAATCAACCTTGGTGTTGAGGGTATTTTCTTTTCTAGCATTAGTTATAGTTCTATAATTAATGTAAGTATACATTGATTTTTTTGTTTTAAATAACTATTTCTGATGAAAATGCCATTGTATTAGTTCATATTCATCTTCAACAGTGTTTGTGGCATGACAATTTTTGCTTATTCTGGGAGCATTTGTGAATGTTTATCTATTGCATATTAATATTTTTCTAAGTTTCAGGCTTCTGACTCAAGTCCAGTCAATTTTCACCTATACTGCGTTTTTCTGTTATGAAAATTTACTAAATTTTAGTTTTGATAACATCTCCTATAGTTCATCAATTTAATCATCCGTAATTATTCATATGGTATTTAGTTGTCTGCTTTAAATCTGTTCTTACATTTATTATCTGCAGCTTGCATCATCTCTCGGTCCACGCTTTTATTCTAACATTTTCAAATGCAAGCAAATATCAGAAACTGGAGCTCAGCAGGTACTGACTGCTTTTTTGTTTATCCTTATAACATTAAGAGTAAAGTCACAGAACTTAACTTCAGTGGGAAAGAGGAAGGAGGGTTAAGTACTGTACGAGTGGAGGTTAAGATATGCTCCAAAAAACCCAAAATTCAAAATACAAAAGGAACAAAAAGAAGGAAAACGAGTGAAGCAAGTCTTTTTTTTAATCAAAAGATGAATTTTCTATCATCAAATTGGGATAAATCTATCTCTGTCCAAAAAGCTAGCTCATAAGGTAAAGATTGCCCAAGCATTTTTATGAGCTCTACTTTGGTCATATCTCTCTAGTTGATGTGGGATCTCAAGTTCTCAACACACCGCTTTCACACTTAGAATTGGATATCTGGAGCATGGAGATTAAGACTGTTTTTTTTAGTATTTTTACTGCAATGGTTAAGTTAATTGTAGTGGGAAAGTCGGAGGGCCAGGTTGATTTTTGGACAGCTGTGGATGAACCAATATCAGATCTCGGGTGGGCTCCATATGAAGTTTGGGCGGTCTAACTTTACTTCAAAAACTAACTCGGGAAGTGAAGATTGCCCAAGCCTTTATAAACTCTACTTTGACACATCTCTAGTAGATGGAGGATCTAATCAGCCCACCATCTGATTTAGGGGAGAGTCCTGAATAAATAAAATTTTGGATAAATCCTAACTATGAAATATTTTTGACATTGTGACAAGTGTCCTTTGCTTCCTGTCGCAAGCAAACAGGTTATTGAGGATGTGTTGAAACTAATGCAATAATATTTAGCTTGTATTTACTATTTTTGTTACTTTGAACCGCTTTCCGTACTTTGGGCTTCGAGACCAACTTGCTTTTTCATTGTTGATTTTTTTATTATAATCTGTTTTCTGAGGAGCTCATTGGAACCTTATTAATGTAGTTGAGGAACTAATAAAGTGATTTCTGCAGATGCTTTTGGATACACAAGCTGTTAAGACAATCCTTCTTGAAATTCCTTCCCTTGGTAGACAGGTGAACTAGCTCTTGCCTATATTAATTGATGTCACTAATAGTACTGCTTAAAATACAATAAAAATTATCGCCATCACATAACTTGTGATGGTGTGGCCTCTCTTGCTCTCTCCCTGTTGTAGTTTGTACCTAGTGAATCTAACATCTCAATTTCACATTTTTAGGGGATTTTTGTTGGGTTGTGGTGCAAATTCTTTTTTTTACCAGAAGCATTTAAATATTTTCTTACTCTAATTCCGGGATGGACAGTATTTGTTGTTAGTAAAGCTTTAAAGGAAAAATAGACATACTTATCTGGATTATGATTTGATATTTTAGAAAATCAAGCTGAATCAGAAATTAAACAAGCTTTCAGCTTTTGCTGGTTACTGTTGAAAACTCTATTCTATGAATCTCATTCTCATTGATTTTCAAAGTTACTGAATACAAGAGTGAATACAGTTTATATAATGAACACTCTAGCTTGTCAATCAAGCTAACCAATCTTCACAAACTCTAACAAATGCAGTTATGACAACTCAGCATGACAGCTAAGCAAAACTAACTATGACAGCTAGCATAACTAACTCTAAGGCTGACTGTATACACAGTCAGCAGCTACTTAATAGTAGCTTCTACTACACGGTATGAGATGTACTCTAATAGACCCCCTCAAACTCAAGGTGGGTGAGAAGGAACTTTCTCAATCACATTAAGTTTGGAACGAAGAAGCTCAAACCGGGTAGGAGAGAGGGCTTTAGTGAAGAGATCTGCTAGCTGATCCTCGGAAGGAATGTGATGAACAAAGAGTGACTTGGCAAGAACTTTCTCCCGCACAAAGAAGATATCAAGATCCATATGCTTAGTTCTGGTGTGAAGAACCGGACTATGAGTAAGAGCAACAGCCCCCATATTATCACAGAACACTCTTGGAGGAGTAAAGGGAACTTGAAGTTCCTGTAACAAGGATTGAACCCAAAGTAACTCTGCTGAGGTATTGGCCAAGCTGCGGTATTCAGCCTCTGTGCTAGACCTAGCCACCAAGGTCTGCTTCTTGGAGCTCCAAGAGACTAGATTGGGACCAAAAAAGACACAAGTCCCTGAGGTTGATCGTCTGTCATCAGGATCTGATCCCCAGTCAGCATCACAAAAGGCAACAAGGGGAACAGAAGTATGCAAGGAACAAGGTCTAAGATGAAGACCATGATGTAAAGTGCCTTTGAGATACCTAAGTATGCGGTTCACTGCCTTCCAATGATCTTCCAAGGGCTGACTGAGAAACTGACACACTTTATTTACAGCAAAACTAATTTCTGGTCTTGTCAAAGTAGCATACTGCAGTGCACCAACAATTGATCTGTATAGAGTAGGATCTGCAAAATAGTCTGAGCCATATTTGCTTAGCTTGGCACCTCCAATCATGGGAGTAGAAATGCCTCTAGCATCCCCCATTTCTGCTCTCTCAAGTAAATCAGTAATGTACTTTGTTTGAGTTAAAAGTAAAGACTGATCCTTCAAGTGATGAACCTGTACTCCCAAGAAATAATCAAGCTGCCCCAATTGCTTCAAAGAGAACTCTGAATCAAGGTTCTGAACCACTTGCTGAACCTGAGGCAGTGAATTGCCAGTGATGATAATGTCATAAACAAGAATGTAGATGCAGCACCCTTTAGTGTAAAATGTGAACAAAGAAGGATCACATTTGCTAGGAGCAAAACCATACTTTACTAGGGCTGCTCGCAGCCTCTCAAACCAAGCTCTTGGAGCTTGTTTGAGGCCATAGAGAGCTTTGTGCAGCTTGCACACAAGAGACCTATCTGCACATTGAAAACCAGAGGGTTGAGTCATATAGACTTCCTCTTGAAGTGCCCCATTGAGAAAGGCATTATTCACATCAAGCTGATGAATGTGCCACTTCTTAGTGATGGCCAATGTGAGGATAATGCGAATAGTTATAGGCTTCACCACTGGAGAAAAAGTTTCAGAATAGTCAAAACCTTTCACTTGATGATAACCCTTGGCTACCAACCTTGCCTTGTATCTATTGATGGTCCCATCTGGATTCTCTTTAATCCTGAATACCCATTTACAGCCAATAGGCTTCCTATCCTTAGGAAGAGGGACCAAAGTCCAGGTATCATTAGCCATTAAAGCATCATATTCTGCCTGCATAGCAGCTTTCCACTTAGGATCCTTAAGAGCTTGAGTAGAGGTTGTAGGTTCTGCCTGTGTGAGAAGTAAAGTAGGAAACAACCTTTGCATAACAATGCCAGACTTTGCCCTTGTTTGCATGGGATGAACATTCCCAATAGGCTGAGGAATAGCTCCAGTAGAAGACTCTGAGTGATTGTCCACTTGGTTGGCTGAACCAAAAGATGAGGCAGGCATAGAGGAGGGACTAAGCTGCTGTTGTACTGAAAAGTCACTATGATGACTAGCCTCTGAAGGTGAGGCAGAAGCTGCAGGAGGGTGTGAAACAGTAGCAGCAGGTTGCTCAGCAGTCACAATAGTAGGAACAATAGAAATAACTGAAGAAACACATTGGTCAGAACCAACAGCCTCAGAAGAGGGAAACAGAAGAGGGAAACATATGAGAGTATGGGAAGTTGAACTCATCAAAGACCACATCTTTTGAGACATAGATCTTACCCTCATTGTCCATACACTTGTAACCTTGATGTTGTGAAGAATATCCCAAGAACACACATAGCTTAGATCTGAGAGACAGCTTAGAGTGTGTATAAGGCCTTAAATGTGGATAACAAGCACAACCAAAAACCTTAAGCAGGTTGTAGTCAGGTTGTGTGTTAAAAAGCTTGAAATGTGGACTCATGTTGCCTAAAACTGAGGTAGGTAATCTGTTAATAAGAAAAACAGCTGCTAGAAAGGCATGATCCCAAAACTGATATGGCAAATGAGCATGTGCTAGCAAGGAAAGACCAGTCTCAATAATATGGCGATGCTTTCGTTCTACACTACCATTTTGATGATGTGTATAGGGACAAGTTAGTCTATGAACAATCCCTAATTTTGAAAAATAGGGTGTGAGTGGTTTGAACTCTGTACCATTATCAGTTTGTACAGACTTAAGTTTCATGTTAAATTTCAACTCAACCATAGCTTGAAACTGGAGAAAAACAGAACATGTATCAGACTTCTTTCTCATTGGAAAAATCCAAGTGAAACGAGAGAAGGCATCCACACAAGTGAGAAAGTAAGAGAAACCACAAGAAGATTCAATAGAAGCAGGCCCCCATAGGTCAGCAAAAACTAGTTCCAAAGGTAAAGTATAGACAGTATTAGAAGAATGAGAAGGCAATCTATGTGATTTGGAAAGACAACATGCTGAACAAACAGTGAACTTTGTTTTATTAGGTACTAGAATATTACAAGAAATTAAAGCTGAATGTAAAGCCTCATGATGAGGATGACCTAGTCTAGAGTGCCATAAACCATAAGAGGTTGGGCTTACAATAGTAGATGACTTGTTACTAGAACTAGGAACAGTAGAACTAGGTAAAACAGCTGACAAGGCAGAAACTGAGTCTGAAACAGCAACTGGAGGCAAGGAATTTGGAACGTGAACAGAAGATCTCTTGGAAAGAGAAGGAGTGTGCATGCCTTCAAAGACATACAAGCCATCTGGACCAACATGACCTTTAAGAAGAACCCTAGAGGTGACCTGACATTTCACAACACAAAAAGAGGAGTGAAACTCAAAGTAAACATTATTATCTCTTGCAAATTTACTCACACTAACCAGATTTTTGGTTATATCAGGAACTAAAAGCAGATTTTTGAGAGTGAGTGTGGTGTTAGTATGATAGGGAGAGGGAAAGGAAGCAGATCCTATACAGAGGATTGGCAAACCTTGTCCATTCCCCATGAAGATGTGATCATTACCAGCAAGAGAAACACTATCTGAGACAACTGATGCATCATTAGTCACATGGTGAGTTGCACCAGAATCAGGGAACCAAGTGCTCAGATTTGCTGAAGCAGAAGAGCCTCCTGCTTGTGATGGACCTGTGATCATAGCTTGAGGTGGTCTTGCATTGTAATTCCCAGGTCTGTGCCCTCCACTTGTGAACTGAGAAGAGGATGAATTATTCCAAGGTGTACCAGCAAAAGGATGAAAACCAAACTGCGGAGGACCAAAAGGAAATCCTGGAAAAGAAGAACCAGGTCCAGAGTATTGCTGTTGTCCAAACTGAGTTGGATTTCCAAACTGAGGAGAACCACAGTAAGGAGAGAAACCAAACTGAGGCATAGGAACCATAGGGAAATTAGGAAATTGCACTCCATAACCTGAGTTCATGCCAAACATGCCAGTAGAAGGAGTGGAAGATGCACGATGATAGCAGATACTGGCATCATGACCATACTTCTTGCAGATCTGACATTGCACACTGCGATTGTTGCCTCTGCCTCCGCCACGTCCATTGTAGCCACCGCGAGAGTTGTTGCCTCCACCACGTCCATTGTAACCACCACGACCACGCGAATAAGAGAAACCACTGCGCTCATCACCGCGCTCATCAAAGGAGCGCTCCTCATAGGAAGAATCGACGGAGCTGGAAGCATAATTTGCCTCAGAAGGCACCGGCGAAGGCGCCGACGGTGGAGGTTGCGTCGCTGGCGGCGGCGAAGCCTGCGTCAGTAGCGCCAATGGAGGATTCGCAGTAATCTGACGAGATCGAGCTCGATCTAGCCGCGCTTCATGAGCGATAATCATCGCTTCGATCTGCGAGATTGAACTCGGTGTTTCACGATTATAGACAATCGTTTGGAGATGACTGTAATCCTCTGGCAAACCATCAAAAATTGCTTCCAATTGTTCACGATAGGAGATTGGATCTCCAATAGTGATCAACGCATTAACAATCGACTTGATACGTTTGAGATACTCGGAACACGACTTCGATCCCTTGGAGATGGATCGAATTTCAGATCGCAATTGCGTTGACTGTGCGAGAGAGTGTGCTTGGAAGAAATCGAGCACTGCCTCCCACACTTGCCACGACTGAGAACAGTTCACCACCGTAGGAAGCACCGATGGCGAAAGAGACGAGAGTAACCACGTGAACAGAGCAGAGTCTTGCTGCTCCCAGATTTGATATGCAGGATTCTCCACTGCATTCACACGATCTTCTTCACTGAGAAATCGTGGTGGAATCTCAGGACAAGCAAGATAACTCTGCAATCGATGCGTACGAACGATCCCTTCCACATGCTGCTTCCATGAAAGGAAATTCGTATCATCAAGCTTCAGTGAAAGCTTGTGAACAAGAGTTGAGGAACTCAACTGTGGTTGAGCCACTGCAACTGGAACCGGAATCGGAATCTCAGGAACTTCTTCAGCCATGGTGAAGAAGATGAAGAAGAAAAATTTGAGAAGAGAGACCTCAAGGATCGTACCCTGCTCTTGATACCATGTTGAAAACTCTATTCTATGAATCTCATTCTCATTGATTTTCAAAGTTACTGAATACAAGAGTGAATACAGTTTATATAATGAACACTCTAGCTTGTCAATCAAGCTAACCAATCTTAACAAACTCTAACAAATGCAGTTATGACAACTCAGCATGACAGCTAAGCAAAACTAACTTTGACAGCTAGCATAACTAACTCTAAGGCTGACTGTATACACAGTCAGCAGCTACTTAATAGTAGCTTCTACTACACGGTATGAGATGTACTCTAATAGTTACCCTTTCCCACTTGTATTATATTTTATCGCACTGAAAGAATCTACTTTACAAGCGGTACTGATGCACAATATCTATCAGTATAAACTATTTCTACTTTATTGCTGAAATCTTGAGCTAGAATGGTGAGAAAATAACTGGTTGCTTGATATTCTAAATTACTTGTACACTAACAAGGAAACAATAATGGACTGACTATCTGGACCAAACAGCTATGTTGTCTCACGTAAAGTTATAAACTATATTCCACCGCCTAGACTAAAGATCTCCTTCCAGGAATCTAAAATCTTTACAACTCACCTTTGTCAATTAAATACTGAAAACAATATAATTCTGTTTCCATTTCTAATTGTTGTTGTGTTCTTTTCACCGGTTTATTTCATTACACTAACTGATTGCTTATTTTTGCGACAGACATCAGGTGCTGCTAGTTATTCCAAGTTCGTAAGCCGTGAGATGAGCAAAGCTGAGGCTCTTTTGAAGGTTTGTTGTCTATTTATTACCAAAAAATTTGTGTAATAATAATTTAGTTTGTTTTGATTAGGTTATTTTGTTTTCAAAACATTTTAGAATCAAAATCTGATAGAAGGAATTTTGAAAAAAAAAGATTATTCCCTAAGGCTGCATTTGATGCATGCTGAGAGACAGGATAAGTAGAAGAACACATTACAAATAGTTTAATTACATCATCACAATTTTTTTTTCTGTTTGGTCTTTGATGATTGAAGCACAGCACAAGTAATTTTAAGGGAGATAAGGAGAAAAACCGAAAAAATAATGGAGGAGAGTTGAAGGAGAGAAGGGTTATTGAGAATAGGAAAACAAGTTGGGTATTTTTCACTTTTAGATGTTCAAAAAGTTGTCTCGGTTCATTAACGAGTTTTTGAAACTTTTGGCTTATGCTTCATCTTTTGTTTTATTCTGTCTCCTACTGTTTAAAAATCAAATATAGAACAGGTAATTTTTGTAGCAAATAACCAAACATGCACTTGGTTCCTTCTGATTCAAGTTTGTGCGGTTATCTCTATGTATTAGGTTATACTTTCTCCAGTTGATTCTGTAGCAGATACCTACCGTGCATTGCTACCTGAGGGTACACCCATGGAATTTCAGCGAATATTGGAGCTTAAGGTTATAATTAATATTTCTTGCTAGTTCTTCTATCAATTTCTCTAGTTGGTTGATTAATTGTTCATGCATTATTTCTTTGTTCTGGACCTCTGATCATTGAGATAAAGTACACTGGGCTATATAATGTTCTCTATTGCTGATGTTACAAACCTTGCCGTAATTCTCATTGCTAAAGTATTGGATTATAAGAAGATACAGATTTGATTGCTGAAGAGATGAGATTGATGAGCACCATCTAATGTCTAAATCAGACAGATGATGTAAAACAAAAAAAAAAATTATGATCCATTTCTTAATAAGCAATTGATATTCATTTAAGTTAAAATTTATGGTCATGATTTGTAAGTTATGCTTCCTATTGGAATGACTTATGCCTTGTGTTTTCAGGGTCTCAAAAAAGCTGATCAACAAAGCATACTAGATGACTTCAACAAACATGGACCTGGCATTAAGCAAACTCAGGTTTCGCCTGCAATTGTACCTGCTCCACCTGTAGCTCCTGTGGTACCTAGCCCCGCAGCTGTCGGACTCGTCGCTTCCCGGGAAGATGTTCTAACTAGGGCGGCTGCTCTTGGACGTGGAGCTGCCACCACAGGGTTCAAGCGGTTCCTAGCTCTAACCGAAGCTGCCAAAGACAGGAAGGATGGGCCTTTCCGAAAGCTTTTTAATCCGTAATGAAGAGAGTGATACAGATACAACCCAATTTTTTTTGACAGAGACCAAGAAGCTTTTACTTTCTTATCCCCCTTTGTCTAATTTAGTGTTCTGTTTCTTTTTGTTTATCTTCTCTGATTCTTTTTGTAAGTTTAATGTCATGTTTATCTATATTTCACTCAATCAAATGGAAGCTGATTTTGCGAATAAAGAGATGTCCCAATTTGCAGCATTCTTCGTGTGGCTTTCAAGGGACTTATCGGAGGGGATAGTTTTTAACTGCTCTCTTTATTAGGTGGTCACTTTTCTTGAAACTCAACTCAAATTTTGCCATGCCTTCACTCAAATTTTACCAATCGTTGACAATCATCTTAAGTTATGGATAAAAACAAGTTTGTAGGAAAACAAATATCTCGAAATTTTTGAAGCCATCATGTCACATCTTACAACCTATATTCTATCCGACTAGTCCTACTTATGCCACATCTCCCTAATTATTTTTTTAGCCAAGAATTTAAAAGGAACCAAAATTTCTTATTAATTAGACTTGGAGTTGCTTACGTCATCCAAGGTAATATTTGGTAAAATTATGACATGCGTCATGAGCGAGTTAGAATTTTCTAAGACATGTTAAAATATTATTGACCAATCAAAACTAAATCTTTTTGGTGATTTTAGACTAATCCATTAGGCTTGGGTGACAATCTCATAAAATTTAATTAAGTCTATTTCTATTTACATTCTTAATATTTATAAAAAGACAATTGTGAAATTTTAAATGATTTTACCACGTCAAAATTTCACACACATGAGAAAAGTAAACGGTCAATAAGTCAATTGCTTAGGGCTTGAACTTCTAGATAAGATAATTTAATTATAGTAAAGATATAGGACTAATGGATATGTTCTTCTAGATGCTAATAAGACTTTCCTAGTTTTGCATGCAGAAGTTAGGAGAAGAATATGCCATGCCATTGTTGCATAACATCGCACCTGTCACCTGCTTTTGTTGTATTTATATTTATATTTATATTTATATTTATATTCTGATGTTATGTTATGTTATGCTCCTATCATCACAATGACCACGCGTTAAGAGCGAGTGTGTGTTTCACATCAACCCGGAAAATGCAGGAACATACAAATCAAAGTCAAATTGGTTCAGCGCGTGAGCGCGTTGACTGGTAGATACCTCCAAAGTCCAAATAGTTATTAATAATAGTAAAAGGTCCCAATAACAAGCTGAATTTATGCTTTTGGTCCTTTTATATTAACCATTGAAATTACTTGTGGTATGGTATGTGCCAACTGCCACAACTAATTTTTAATGGGGTGTGTTGGAAGCAACAAAGAGCTCAAACACTTTATTTAAATGGAATTAAACTCTTCACCATGTAAATAGATAAACAAAAAATGCTATAATCATGTTAGTTTTGAAACAAATTAATAATATTTGGTTTTAAAGTTCAAACAACACAAAATATACCTAACTTTTTTAGAGTTTAATTTCCATGCACTATACACTATACAGTGTGACATCAATCATATTATGTCACATAAAACCCTGTCACCTTTTTATTTTAATTTAAATAAAAAAAATAGTTTGATGTAACATAAATTAATTAGATGTATATGTAAATAGAATTTACAAAGTTACATATCTCTGAACAATAGCTCAAGTGGTAAGAGCTGAATGATATATGAGTTGAGATATGAAAGGTCCAAGAATCAATCTCTAACGGGTTCAATTTAACTTTTCGATGTAACTAGATACATCTATCTTCTTCTAACTTTTTACTTGGTTTAAAAAATTGTATATACAAAGTATCATTAATACATACTTGTGGTGAAATAAAAGTTAAATTAGTACTAACAAATTATACTAATATATGACATTAAATTCATGAGAAATAGTAGAAGAGGAAAAAGAATAAGAATAGAGACAAAGGTGGAAGGTGCTTGCATAGTTTGGTTTGAACTTCCTAGTTTGAAAAAGAAACATTCTTGAAAGCAAAGGGTAGGTTGTTGAAGTTCCTTCAATTCATTGCTGTCTCCGGTGAACCCTTCCATCTAAACCAGCTCTTCCGCCGTCCACGGTGGCCGCCGACTTGCTCCGGCAACCTAGGTTAACTCGTGAACCTTCCGTTCATCTCAGCTAACTACAACACGCTCTGCTTCTTCTTCATCATCATCATCATCCCTTTCTTTTTTTTTGCTGGTAAGTTTCATAATTTCAAAGAAAAAATTATATTTTTATAAAAATTTCTGAAAAAAGCATTGATTTTTGCGTGTTTCTTTCATTAATTGAGGATGTTGAGTGGTGGAGGGGGCTTGAATATTCAAAATTTTGTGTATTTATTGAAGTTCAAAAAGTGAAATCACGTGATTGATGTCTATGGTGATTTAATGTTTCACTGGCTTAGTTCATTGCAGTCCACAAAAACCACACTCTATTTGGAAAGTTTTGCCTTTTGGTGGTTAGAGAGGTAAATTACAAATTTTTCTTTCTTTTTATGTGTTTTTGAAGGTTATTTGTTAGGGAGTCAGCATAAAAATCTTGTTTTGGGGGTTTTTGATTGAAGGGTAGTTGCTGCACTGGGTACTGAGATTTTAAGGGTTTTATACTTTTAAGATTTTAGGGTTTTCTTTGTTAGAATTTAAGGCTATTGAATAAGTTCTTGAGGGCCCTTGTTGGTTGTGAGAATTATGATCTGTTTGCATAAAGGGAGGGAAGAAGATAGAAGCTTATAAGGGCTATTTACATTTTACAGTCATTGAAATTTTCCAATCAATGATCAATCATGCATAAATTCTGTTTTGCTGAGTATATATTGTAGATTCTAAATAGTACCTGAACGTTGCATTTTTGGGTTAAATTGCGTGGCTCCTACTTTATGTTGAATCACTTGATCTATATGCAGTTTCTTACAGTCCAAATACAGTTTGATATGATGTAAATAGAAAGTCAGAAATGGTGAAGCACAATTTATTCTGCCCATTGGATATAGGCATTTTGTGCATTTAGTAACTCCTATGCCTGCTTGCTATGTGTTGCTTCACTTTACCATGTAATAATTTCTTAAGCAGAAGCTTACCCCAGTGATTTCTGTTGCCCTACACTTTCAACTTTTGTCAAAATTGTCCATATTCTTCACCTGCATATAATTGGAAGACATGTTCAGTATCTTCTTAAGTGCCCTTGTTTTTTCCCTTTTGGTTACTAGCTGACATTGCTGTCGTAATATAATGTGAATGTTAATTGGCTGCAATTGTGCCGTGTGATTGTTCTTGTTCCATTTATCTATGTAGAATCAAATTTACAAATTTTTGAATCATACCCTAAGCTTCATGCTTATGTTCTACTTTTGCTTCATTTTGTAGCCCTCTGGCATCTCAATGATGATGCCAGAATCATCAAAGGAGATGGAAAAACATGCAACCCCGGGTCATCATGGGAGAGGGAGGGGGAGTAGTGAATATGTTAGACTCGTCATATCTGATGAACCGAGGGCTGTTGAAACTGAGATGATACAGCCTCGAGAAGAATCAAGAATAAATTCTTTCAGGTGGTGGAT
This sequence comes from Lotus japonicus, assembly GCF_012489685.1. NCBI lineage: Eukaryota > Viridiplantae > Streptophyta > Magnoliopsida > Fabales > Fabaceae > Lotus > Lotus japonicus. The sequence continues at coordinate 59,474,675 of NC_080046.1, read as the reverse complement.
GAAAGTCCTTTTATGGTGCCTTGCCTCTGTTGTACTTGGTCTTGTTCTGCTGAAATGGGGAGTGCCATTTGTTTTTGAAAAGGTACTTCCTCTTACTTTACAATTGTTCTGGCTCAATAGTTGCTTTTCTTGATGTGTCTTCACTGGGGATGTGGGCTTTGCAATTGATGTTGATAAAATTATGGCATTCTCGTGTCGCTTTCAGGCTCATAATTTCTTAAACTGAAATGTCTTCTGTGACAATGATATATGAAGTTTGGTATTTTTCCTAGGCTTCAGTTTATGTATTTGGTCATTATTGCAGAATAGTTCAAAGAGTGAAGAAATTCAAGAAAGAGAAAAAATTTCATGAACAGAAACTGCTCCCATTAATCTGAATGATAGCTTTACAATGTTATATATAGTGTGCCTGAGGTTAGCTCAGCAACAACCAGCTCTAGTTGACTCTTTAACAACTCTAACTAACTCTAACAGCAGCTTAAGTGCTTTGTCTAGATGGGATCCAATGTACGCATGTGTAGCTTATGCATATCCTCTGTCAAAGAGCTACTAGTTCTGTACTCCCTGTCTCACTCCCATTTTCATAAACTATATGGCATCAATGCAAAGTTTTCTGTGCTTTTATCCAAAGTGATGCAGAATTTTTGATGGGTAATTGAATTGATACATGGTCTCATACTGTCAACGCTGATATGATATGACATAATTTAGATTATGGGAAATACTTGGATTTTGGAACGATAGCACCATTGTTATTTAGCTTGGTTGCTAATTAGTTTACTGTTCAATGGATGAAATTCAATTGAATAATAAGGACTATTATCTGCAAGTCGGTGCCCCTCTTTTCTCTTGTTTGCCGGACTGAATAGTCCTTACGAGTATTATATCATTAAATGCTATATGCGAACGGACTTGAAGATACTGTTAAACAGATATTTTTGCCATTGCCTATGAGCATTGAAAAAACTTAGATTCGATATTATAATACTCGTGTAATGGCTTGCATTATTCTGCATGAATGCTCGCATTGATTCATAATTTGAAGCTTGATCTTTCAAAGAAATTGTTGTAGATTCTTTACCCGACCATGGAATGGGAAGCGACTGCCTTTGGTCGTCCAGCTCTTGCCCTTGTACTAGTTGCTTCTCTGGCTTTATTCCCAGTAATATTATTCCCTTCTGGCCCTTCTATGTGGTTGGCTGGGATGATTTTTGGTTATGGCCTTGGCTTTGTTATCATAATGGTTGGAACAACCATTGGGATGGTCCTTCCTTACTTAATTGGACTATTATTCCGTGACCGTATTCATGTAAGTCATTTTGTTCTAATTTGTCCTCCAAAATTTTAGGGTTTTTAGTTTTTGCTCTCTGTTTATGATATTCATTTCTATCTTTTCAGCAATGGTTAAAGAAATGGCCCCAGAATGCTGAAATGATTAGGCTTGCTGGGGAAGGGAGCTGGTTCCATCAATTTCAAATGGTTGCCTTGTTTAGAATTTCACCTTTTCCATATACTATATTCAACTATGCTATAGTAGTGACAAATATGAGGTTTTGGCCCTACTTATGTGGATCCATAGCAGGGATGGTTCCAGAAGCTTTCCTCTACATCTACAGGTTCGTTCTTTTTTATTTGCGCTTTACACTATGTTTGGGCGGGTGGTCGGGGTAGAGCTAGAAGAATTTTCTCAAGGGGGCCAAGTAAATCAAACTACATATTTTTTTTCTTCTAATTTAGCGTTTTCTTAAAAAATAAGGGAAGCATTGGCAGCATGGTAAAAAGTTGTTGTCATGTGACTGAGATCACGGGTTCAAGACTTGATAATAGCCTCTTATGTGAAAATCAAGATAAGGCTGCATACAATAGTCCAAATGGTCAGACCCTTTTCCGGATACCGCGCATGCAAGAGTTGTGCACCGGGCTGCACTTTAGTGTTTACTTAAAAAATAAAAACTCAAAAAAATGGGGGGCAGATGGAGACCCTAAACTTCTGCTCCTGGATAATGGGTTGGGAAGGGAGAGTTAATTTTTCATTTTGAGTAAACATTTTCCCCATTTAAGAGTTTTCTTAGGACTGAACCTAAAACTTGTTTTCTTTATTGATCTTTATCAGTAGATATTTATCTTTCTTCTTTTTCTAATTCACTAATGGATGTTAATTTCGTGCAGTGGTCGATTAATAAGGACCTTGGCGGATGCACAGTATGGGAAGCACCACTTGACCACAGTGGAAATCGTGTACAACATTATTTCTTTCATCATTGCTGTTGTGACCATTGTTGGCTTCACAGTTTATGCAAAAAGGACCCTGAATGAACTCAAAATGGCTGAGGCCAATGAAGAAGCTGCCTCTGTTTCTGGGAATGCTAGTCTTGAGATAGAAAAGGCTTCCCATTGAAATGAACCTTAGCTAATGTAGCATGAGTGTATATTTTTATGTATCTAAAATTTGGTTTAGGACTACTTTCTCATATTCCACTGGGCCCTTTACTAATTTTACTAGAATGAGCATCTGGGATAGAAAGGCAATAGCTGTTACTCCTTTTCTCTGCCACCCTGTGCATATCCCCCAAAGTTATTCAATTTCAATATAACTAAATCAGCAATCATGATAATCGGTAGGTAATAATGATGAGTTGTTCAAGTTCTTCTAAAGCGAATTTTAGAAAGAAAAAAAAAGGAGCTTGGAGTGTCTGTTCACTCAAACAAATTTATATACTACAAAACGCGTCTCGTTATTTCTAACTTAAACAAATGTTTTAGATTTGAGTTATTGTGAATACAATTGTGTTAAATACTTATTATGAAGAGTTTTGTCGTCCATAGTGGTCTTACCTAATTAGAACATTTGGCTTAAACAAATAAAAGACGATATGTTTGGATTTTGCAAATTGATAAACAATTGGATCTATACTAGATATAAGTTGATGTGATGCGTGGAATATTTTGTTAAAATATTTAAATTTAATTTTACGGGGAAATTTATTTAAAATTTGATATATTTTTATATTCAATAAAAATATATTTAAGTATGTTTCATAATCTTTCATCTAAGTTATTAATAAAAACTTTTTTTTACATATATGTGCCATTGGTTTAAATTTAGTAATTTACTATGCAAATAAATATCTGCATAAAATGTAACAGAAAATATGATATTAATTTATTTAGCGTAATTATTTAATTTAAATATTAAATTTTGATGTTAAGTATATCCTAAAAAATAAATTAAATTTATATTAAAAGTAATAGTCATAATTAGAATACAAATTGTAAAAGGTTTTGAATTTGATTTTAAACATAAAGGTTAAACCTAAAAATTTAAAAAGAATTTGAAATTAAATAGTAGAATCTCACTCACAAAGATAGAGTGTGAAACTCAGACGCCAATGAGAGAACAGTGACCATTTTGAATAAAGTGTAATTAAAATAGTAGAGACCATTATAACCTTATTGTCTAAGAAATGTACTCTAATTTTATAATAGAATGTTGTTTATCACTCTTATGTACTCAAGTGACAGATTTGGATAATCTCTTCTTAGAATATCATGCATCTCTCTTTAGGCAAACCTAGGCATAAGAATAAATTATGTTCCATAATCCAGGAAACAACAAACCTTAAGCAAAGTAGCCAAATCCAATGGTCCAATTAAAGGTACAATCAAATAATCTAACCAACAAAGAGTAATTTACAAACAACTAAAAATAATTTCAGAATCAAATCAAATGTGTTCTTAAAATGTTCATCTCAAAAACTCTTCTTTATGGGGATAATGATGCAATAAACCTTCAACACCATGTTAGTATTGTATGGA